>NC_139989.1:87114452-87231952 GCF_964263955.1 Coregonus lavaretus
GGGGTTGGTGGGTTTGTGGTAGGGTCAGGGTATTAGCTCACCAGATGGTTACTATTTTATACTTTCATAATTTCATTTAGTTTCTATCTTTTTCCCTCTTTTTTATTATCTTTAAAGATCTCAGAACTTAATAACTATACATTAATGACAGTTAGGGTACTAAATGCCCAGTCAAGCGCAAACGCATTCTGAATGATCTAAAGCAGCATAAGGTTGATGTAGCTGTTCTTCAGGAGACACACCTGACTGACTCTGAGCCCTCTGATTATTTATTATGATGCATTATGTAGAGAATGACCAAGAACCTGTAGCTTCATTAGATGCGGAAAAAGCTTTTGACCGCATAGAATGGAACTACCTGTGTGAAGTTTTACAGAGGATGAATATTGGACCAGAGTATGTAGGTCTGATTAGATGACTGTACAAATGTACGGTAGCTCAGATCCTGACCAATGGAAATGTTTCCTCCCAGTTCTCCCGATCACGTGGCACAAGACAGGGTTGCCCCGCTAGTCCTCTCCTTTCTTCTTTGGCTATAGAGCCACTGGCAGAAGCTTCTAGATCTCATCCATCCATCCATGGTGTTCCTATAGAGCCACTGGCAGAAGCTTCTAGATCTCATCCATCCATCCATGGTGTTCCTATAGAGCCACTGGCAGAAGCTTCTAGATCTCATCCATCCATCCATCCATGGTGTTCCTATAGAGCCACTGGCAGAAGCTTCTAGATCTCATCCATCCATCCATGGTGTTCCTATAGAGCCACTGGCAGAAGCTTCTAGATCTCATCCATCCATCATGGTGTTCCTATAGAGCCACTGGCAGAAGCTTCTAGATCTCATCCATCCATCATGGTGTTCCTATAGAGCCACTGGCAGAAGCTTCTAGATCTCATCCATCCATCCATCCATGCTGTTCCTATAGAGCCACTGGCAGAAGCTTCTAGATCTCATCCATCAATCCATGGTGTTCCTATAGAGCCACTGGCAGAAGCTTCTAGATCTCATCCATCCATCCATGGTGTTCCTATAGAGCCACTGGCAGAAGCTTCTAGATCTCATCCATCCATCCATGGTGTTCCTATAGAGCCACTGGCAGAAGCTTCTAGATCTCATCCATCCATCCATGGTGTTCCTATAGAGCCACTGGCAGAAGCTTCTAGATCTCATCCATCCATCCATGGTGTTCCTATAGAGCCACTGGCAGAAGCTTCTAGATCTCATCCATCCATCCATGGTGTTCCTATAGAGCCACTGGCAGAAGCTTCTAGATCTCATCCATCCATCCATCCATCCATGGTGTTCCTATAGAGCCACTGGCAGAAGCTTCTAGATCTCATCCATCCATCCATGGTGTTCCTATAGAGCCACTGGCAGAAGCTTCTAGATCTCATCCATCCATCCATGCTGTTCCTATAGGTGGGCGCCAACATCTGGTCTCTCTATATGCTGATTACATTTTGCTTTACCTCACTAAACCAGAAATTTCCCTCCGAGCATTAGTTGACATCCTGAAAGAATATGGGACCTTTTCAGGATATAAAATCAACCTATCGAAGACTATAATTATGCCTTTTAACAGGGCAGCTATGCAGAACCCAATCTTAGACCAGCCGTTTTCTTGGAGACCTCAGAAAATGACATATCTTGGATTGCAAATTCCTTCTGAAATGATGAAGACGTATCAACTGAACTACACATTTCTCTTATTGGGCAGGTCAATAGTGTAAAGATGAATATATTACCAAAATTCTTGTCCCTTTTTCAAACCCCCCCCCCCCCCGAGTGAAACTCACAACGTTATGCTAACCATACTCATAAGGAGAGCTCTACCTGACCTCCAGTTGTATTACTGGGCATCTCAGTTAAAGGCTGTGTGGGTACGGCTAAATACAACAACAGGTTCACGCTCTTGGAGACAGATAGAGGAAGAGTGTCTGTCCCCTGTTACATTGGCATCTATACCTTATAGTAGTGGAGGAAGAGTGTCTGTTCCCTGTTACATTGGCATCTATACCTTATAGTAGTGGAGGAAGAGGGCCTGCCCCCTGTTACATTGGCATCTATACCTTATAGTAGTGGAGGAAGAGTGTCTGTCCCCTGTTACATTGGCATCTATACCTTATAGTAGTGGAGGAAGAGGGCCTGCCCCCTGTTACATTGGCATCTATACCTTATAGTGGTGGAGGAAGAGTGTCTGTCCCCTGTTACATTGGCATCTATACCTTATAGTAGTGGAGGAAGAGTGTCTTTCCCCTGTTACATTGGCATCTTTACCTTATAGTAGTGGAGGAAGAGTGTCTGTCCCCTGTTACATTGGCATCTATACCTTATAGTAGTGGAGGAAGAGTGTCTTTCCCCTGTTACATTGCCATCTATACCTTATAGTAGTGGAGGAAGAGTGTCTGTCCCCTGTTACATTGGCATCTATACCTTATAGTGGAGGAGGAAGAGTGTCTGTCCCCTGTTACATTGGCATCTATACCTTATAGTAGTGGAGGAAGAGTGTCTGTCCCCTGTTACATTGGCATCTATACCTTATAGTGGTGGAGGAAGAGTGTCTGTCCCCTGTTACATTGGCATCTATACCTTATAGTAGTGGAGGAAGAGTGTCTGTCCCTTGTTACATTGGCATCTATACCTTATAGTAGTGGAGGAAGAGTGTCTGTCCCCTGTTACATTGGCATCTATACCTTATAGTGGTGGAGGAAGAGTGTCTGTCCCCTGTTACATTGGCATCTATACCTTATAGTAGTGGAGGAAGAGTGTCTGTCCCCTGTTCCATTGGCATCTATACCTTATAGTGGTGGAGGAAGAGTGTCTGTCCCCTGTTACATTGGCATCTATACCTTATAGTAGTGGAGGAAGAGTGTCTTTCCCCTGTTACATTGGCATCTTTACCTTATAGTAGTGGAGGAAGAGTGTCTGTCCCCTGTTACATTGGCATCTATACCTTATAGTAGTGGAGGAAGAGTGTCTTTCCCCTGTTACATTGCCATCTATACCTTATAGTAGTGGAGGAAGAGTGTCTGTCCCCTGTTACATTGGCATCTATACCTTATAGTGGAGGAGGAAGAGTGTCTGTCCCCTGTTACATTGGCATCTATACCTTATAGTAGTGGAGGAAGAGTGTCTGTCCCCTGTTACATTGGCATCTATACCTTATAGTGGTGGAGGAAGAGTGTCTGTCCCCTGTTACATTGGCATCTATACCTTATAGTAGTGGAGGAAGAGTGTCTGTCCCTTGTTACATTGGCATCTATACCTTATAGTAGTGGAGGAAGAGTGTCTGTCCCCTGTTACATTGGCATCTATACCTTATAGTGGTGGAGGAAGAGTGTCTGTCCCCTGTTACATTGGCATCTATACCTTATAGTAGTGGAGGAAGAGTGTCTGTCCCCTGTTCCATTGGCATATATACCTTATAGTAGTGGAGGAAGAGTGTCTGTCCCCTGTTACATTGGCATCTATACCTTATAGTAGTGGAGGAAGACTGTCTGTCCCCTGTTACATTGGCATCTATACCTTATAGTGGTGGAGGAAGAGTGTCTGTCCCCTGTTACATTGGCATCTATACCTTATAGTAGTGGAGGAAGAGTGTCTGTCCCCTGTTACATTGGCATCTATACCTTATAGTGGTGGAGGAAGAGTGTCTGTCCCCTGTTACATTGGCATCTATACCTTATAGTAGTGGAGGAGGAGTGTCTGTCCCCTGTTACATTGGCATCTATACCCTATAGTGGTGGAGGAAGAGTGTCTGTCCCCTGTTACATTGGCATTTATCCCTTATAGTGGTGGAGGAAGAGTGTCTGTCCCCTGTTACATTGGCATCTATACCTTATAGTAGTGGAGGAAGAGTGTCTGTCCCCTGTTACATTGGCATCTATACCTTATAGTGGTGGAGGAAGAGTGTCTGTCCCCTGTTGCATTGGCATATATACCTTATAGTAGTGGAGGAAGAGTGTCTGTCCCCTGTTACATTGGCATCTATACCTTATAGTGGTGGAGGAAGAGTGTCTGTCCCCTGTTACATTGGCATCTATACCTTATAGTAGTGGAGGAAGAGTGTCTGTCCCCTGTTACATTGGCATCTATACCTTATAGTAGTGGAGGAAGAGTGTCTGTCCCCTGTTACATTGGCATCTATACCTTATAGTGGTGGAGGAAGAGTGTCTGTCCCCTGTTACATTGGCATATATACCTTATAGTAGTGGAGGAAGAGTTTCTGTCCCCTGTTACATTGGCATCTATACCTTATAGTGGTGGAGGAAGAGTGTCTGTCCCCTGTTACATTGGCATCTATACCTTATAGTAGTGGAGGTAGAGTGTCTGTCCCCTGTTACATTGGCATATATACCTTATAGTAGTGGAGGAAGAGTGTTGTCCCCTGTTACATTGGCATCTATACCTTATAGTAGTGGAGGAAGAGTGTCTGTCCCATGTTACATTGGCATCTATACCTTATAGTGGTTTAGGAAGAGTGTCTGTCCCCTGTTACATTGGCATCTATACCTTATAGTAGTGGAGGAAGAGTGTCTGTCCCCTGTTACATTGGCATCTATACCTTATAGTGGTGGAGGAAGAGTGTCTGTCCCCTGTTACATTGGCATCTATACCTTATAGTAGTGGAGGAAGAGTGTCTGTCCCCTGTTACATTGGCATCTATACCCTATAGTGGTGGAGGAAGAGTGTCTGTCCCCTGTTACATTGGCATTTATCCCTTATAGTGGTGGAGGAAGAGTGTCTGTCCCCTGTTACATTGGCATCTATACCTTATAGTAGTGGAGGAAGAGTGTCTGTCCCCTGTTACATTGGCATCTATACCTTATAGTGGTGGAGGAAGAGTGTCTGTCCCCTGTTGCATTGGCATATATACCTTATAGTAGTGGAGGAAGAGTGTCTGTCCCCTGTTACATTGGCATCTATACCTTATAGTGGTGGAGGAAGAGTGTCTGTCCCCTGTTACATTGGCATCTATACCTTATAGTAGTGGAGGAAGAGTGTCTGTCCCCTGTTACATTGGCATCTATACCATATAGTAGTGGAGGAAGAGTGTCTGTCCCCTGTTACATTGGCATCAATACCTTATAGTGGTGGAGGAAGAGTGTCTGTCCCCTGTTACATTGGCATCTATACCTTATAGTAGTGGAGGAAGAGTGTCTGTCCCCTGTTACATTGGCATCTATACCTTATAGTGGTGGAGGAAGAGTGTCTGTCCCCTGTTACATTGGCATCTATACCTTATAGTAGTGGAGGTAGAGTGTCTGTCCCCTGTTACATTGGCATCTATACCTTATAGTAGTGGAGGAAGAGTGTCTGTCCCCTGTTACATTGGCATCTATACCTTATAGTGGTGGAGGAAGAGTGTCTGTCCCCTGTTTCATTGGCATCTATACCTTATAGTAGTGGAGGAAGAGGGTCTGTCCCCTGTTACATTGGCATCTATACCTTATAGTAGTGGAGGAAGAGTGTCTGTCCCCTGTTTCATTGGCATCTATACCTTATAGTAGTGGAGGAAGAGTGTCTGTCCCCTGTTACATTGGCATCTATACCTTATAGTGGTGAAGGAAGAGTGTCTGTCCCTTGTTACATTGGCATCTATACCTTATAGTGGTGGAGGAAGAGTGTCTGTCCCCTGTTTCATTGGCATCTATACCTTATAGTAGTGGAGGAAGAGTGTCTGTCCCCTGTTACATTGGCATCTATACCTTATAGTAGTGGAGGAAGAGTGTCTGTCCCCTGTTACATTGGCATCTATACCTTATAGTAGTGGAGGAAGAGTGTCTGTCCCCTGTTCCATTGGCATCTATACCTTATAGTAGTGGAGGAAGAGTGTCTGTCCCCTGTTCCATTGGCATCTATACCTTATAGTGGTGGAGGAAGAGTGTCTGTCCCCTGTTACATTGGCATCTATACCTTATAGTGGTGGAGGAAGAGTGTCTGTCCCCTGTTACATTGGCATCTATACCTTATAGTGGTGGAGGAAGAGTGTCTGTCCCCTGTTCCATTGGCATCTATACCTTATAGTGGTGGAGGAAGAGTGTCTGTCCCCTGTTCCATTGGCATCTATACCTTATAGTAGTGGAGGAAGAGGGACTGTCCCCTGTTACATTGGCATCTATACCCTATAGTAGTGGAGGAAGAGTGTCTGTCCCCTGTTCCATTGGCATCTATACCTTATAGTGGTGGAGGAAGAGTGTCTGTCCCCTGTTACATTGGCATCTATACCTTATAGTAGTGGAGGAAGAGTGTCTGTCCCCTGTTACATTGGCATCTATACCTTATAGTAGTGGAGGAAGAGTGTCTGTCCACTGTTACATTGGCATCTATACCTTATAGTAGTGGAGGAAGAGTGTCTGTCCCCTGTTACATTGCCATCTATACCTTATAGTAGTGGAGGAAGAGTGTCTGTCCCCTGTTTCATTGGCATCTATACCTTATAGTAGTGGAGGACGAGGGCCTGCCCCCTGTTACATTGGCATCTATACCTTATAGTAGTGGAGGAAGAGTGTCTGCCCCCTGTTACATTGGTATCTATACCTTATAGTAGTGGAGGAAGAGTGTCTGTCCCCTGTTTCATTGGCATCTATACCTTATAGTAGTGGAGGAAGAGGGCCTGCCCCCTGTTACATTGGCAACTATACCTTATAGTAGTGGAGGAAGAGTGTCTGTCCCCTGTTTCATTGGCATCTATACCTTATAGTAGTGGAGGAAGAGTGTCTGTCCCCTGTTACATTGGCATCTATACCTTATAGTGGTGGAGGAAGAGTGTCTGTCCCCTGTTACATTGGCATCTATACCTTATAGTAGTGGAGGAAGAGTGTCTGTCCCCTGTTACATTGGAGGAAGAGTGTCTGTCCCCTGTTACATTGGCATCTATACCATATAGTATAGTGGAGGAAGAGTGTCTGTCCCCTGTTCCATTGCAGTGGAGGAAGAGTGTCTGTCCCCTGTTCCATTGGCATCTATACCTTATAGTGGTGGAGGAAGAGTGTCTGTCCCCTGTTACATTGGCATCTATACCTTATAGTAGTGGAGGAAGAGTGTCTGTCCCCTGTTACATTGGCATCTATACCTTATAGTAGTGGAGGAAGAGTGTCTGTCCCCTGTTACATTGGCATCTATACCTTATAGTAGTGGAGGAAGAGGGCCTGCCCCCTGTTACATTGGCATCTATACCTTATAGTAGTGGAGGAAGAGTGTCTGTCCCCTGTTACATTGGCATCTATACCTTATAGTAGTGGATGAAGAGGGCCTGCCCCCTGTTACATTGGCATCTATACCTTAGAGTAGTGGAGGAAGAGTATCTGTCCCCTGTTACATTGCCATCTATACCTTATAGTAGTGGAGGAAGAGTGTCTGTCCCCTGTTTCATTGGCATCTATACCTTATAGTAGTGGAGGAAGAGGGCCTGCCCCCTGTTACATTGGCATCTATACCTTATAGTGGTGAAGGAAGAGTGTCTGTCCCCTGTTACATTGGCATCTATACCTTATAGTGGTGGAGGAAGAGTGTCTGTCCCCTGTTTCGTTGGCATCTATACCTTATAGTAGTGGAGGAAGAGTGTCTGTCCCCTGTTACATTGGCATCTATACCTTATAGTAGTGGAGGAAGAGTGTCTGTCCCCTGTTACATTGGCATCTATACCTTATAGTAGTGGAGGAAGAGTGTCTGTCCCCTGTTCCATTGGCATCTATACCTTATAGTAGTGGAGGAAGAGTGTCTGTCCCCTGTTCCATTGGCATCTATACCTTATAGTGGTGGAGGAAGAGTGTCTGTCCCCTGTTACATTGGCATCTATACCTTATAGTGGTGGAGGAAGAGTGTCTGTCCCCTGTTACATTGGCATCTATACCTTATAGTGGTGGAGGAAGAGTGTCTGTCCCCTGTTCCATTGGCATCTATACCTTATAGTGGTGGAGGAAGAGTGTCTGTCCCCTGTTCCATTGGCATCTATACCTTATAGTAGTGGAGGAAGAGGGACTGTCCCCTGTTACATTGGCATCTATACCCTATAGTAGTGGAGGAAGAGTGTCTGTCCCCTGTTCCATTGGCATCTATACCTTATAGTGGTGGAGGAAGAGTGTCTGTCCCCTGTTACATTGGCATCTATACCTTATAGTAGTGGAGGAAGAGTGTCTGTCCCCTGTTACATTGGCATCTATACCTTATAGTAGTGGAGGAAGAGTGTCTGTCCCCTGTTACATTGGCATCTATACCTTATAGTAGTGGAGGACGAGGGCCTGCCCCCTGTTACATTGGCATCTATACCTTATAGTAGTGGAGGAAGAGTGTCTGTCCCCTGTTACATTGGCATCTATACCTTATAGTAGTGGAGGAAGAGTGTCTGTCCCCTGTTACATTGCCATCTATACCTTATAGTAGTGGAGGAAGAGTGTCTGTCCCCTGTTTCATTGGCATCTATACCTTATAGTAGTGGAGGACGAGGGCCTGCCCCCTGTTACATTGGCATCTATACCTTATAGTAGTGGAGGAAGAGTGTCTGCCCCCTGTTACATTGGCATCTATACCTTATAGTAGTGGAGGAAGAGTGTCTGTCCCCTGTTTCATTGGCATCTATACCTTATAGTAGTGGAGGAAGAGGGCCTGCCCCCTGTTACATTGGCATCTATACCTTATAGTAGTGGAGGAAGAGTGTCTGTCCCCTGTTTCATTGGCATCTATACCTTATAGTAGTGGAGGAAGAGGGCCTGCCCCCTGTTACATTGGCATCTATACCTTATAGTAGTGGAGGAAGAGTATCTGTCCCCTGTTACATTGGCATCTATACCTTATAGTAGTGGAGGAAGAGGGCCTGCCCCCTGTTACATTGGCATCTATACCTTATAGTAGTGGAGGAAGAGTGTCTGTCCCCTGTTACATTGGCATCTATACCTTATAGTAGTGGATGAAGAGGGCCTGCCCCCTGTTACATTGGCATCTATACCTTATAGTAGTGGAGGAAGAGTGTCTGTCCCCTGTTACATTGGCATCTATACCTTATAGTAGTGGAGGAAGAGTGTCTGTCCCCTGTTACATTGGCATCTATACCTTATAGTAGTGGAGGAAGAGTGTCTGTCCCCTGTTCCATTGGCATCTATACCTTATAGTAGTGGAGGAAGAGTGTCTGTCCCCTGTTCCATTGGCATCTATACCTTATAGTGGTGGAGGAAGAGTGTCTGTCCCCTGTTACATTGGCATCTATACCTTATAGTGGTGGAGGAAGAGTGTCTGTCCCCTGTTACATTGGCATCTATACCTTATAGTGGTGGAGGAAGAGTGTCTGTCCCCTGTTACATTGGCATCTATACCTTATAGTGGTGGAGGAAGAGTGTCTGTCCCCTGTTCCATTGGCATCTATACCTTATAGTGGTGGAGGAAGAGTGTCTGTCCCCTGTTCCATTGGCATCTATACCTTATAGTAGTGGAGGAAGAGGGACTGTCCCCTGTTACATTGGCATCTATACCCTATAGTAGTGGAGGAAGAGTGTCTGTCCCCTGTTTCATTGGCATCTATACCTTATAGTAGTGGAGGACGAGGGCCTGCCCCCTGTTACATTGGCATCTATACCTTATAGTAGTGGAGGAAGAGTGTCTGTCCCCTGTTTCATTGGCATCTATACCTTATAGTAGTGGAGGAAGAGGGCCTGCCCCCTGTTACATTGGCATCTATACCTTATAGTAGTGGAGGAAGAGTGTCTGTCCCCTGTTTCATTGGCATCTATACCTTATAGTAGTGGAGGAAGAGGGCCTGCCCCCTGTTACATTGGCATCTATACCTTATAGTAGTGGAGGAAGAGTGTCTGTCCCCTGTTACACTGGCATCTATACCTTATAGTAGTGGAGGAAGAGGGCCTGCCCCCTGTTACATTGGCATCTATACCTTATAGTAGTGGAGGAAGAGTGTCTGTCCCCTGTTACATTGGCATCTATACCTTATAGTAGTGGATTAAGAGGGCCTGCCCCCTGTTACATTGGCATCTATACCTTATAGTAGTGGAGGAAGAGTGTCTGTCCCCTGTTACATTGCCATCTATACCTTATAGTAGTGGAGGAAGAGTGTCTGTCCCCTGTTTCATTGGCATCTATACCTTATAGTAGTGGAGGAAGAGGGCCTGCCCCCTGTTACATTGGCATCTATACCTTATAGTAGTGGAGGAAGAGTGTCTGTCCCCTGTTCCATTGGCATCTATACATTATAGTAGTGGAGGAAGAGGGTCTGTCCCTTGTTACATTGGCATATATACCTTATAGTAGTGGAGGAAGAGTGTTGTCCCCTGTTACATTGGCATCTATACCTTATAGTAGTGTAGGAAGAGTGTCTGTCCCCTGTTACATTGGCATCTATACCTTATAGTGGTGGAGGAAGAGTGTCTGTCCCCTGTTACATTGGCATCTATACCTTATAGTAGTGGAGGAAGAGTGTCTGTCCCCTGTTTCATTGGCATCTATACCTTATAGTAGTGGAGGAAGAGGGCCTGCCCCCTGTTACATTGGCATCTATACCTTATAGTAGTGGAGGAAGAGTGTCTGTCCCCTGTTCCATTGGCATCTATACATTATAGTAGTGGAGGAAGAGGGTCTGTCCCTTGTTACATTGGCATATATACCTTATAGTAGTGGAGGAAGAGTGTTGTCCCCTGTTACATTGGCATCTATACCTTATAGTAGTGGAGGAAGAGTGTATGTCCCCTGTTACATTGGCATCTATACCTTATAGTGGTGGAGGAAGAGTGTCTGTCCCCTGTTACATTGGCATCTATACCTTATAGTAGTGGAGGAAGAGTGTCTGTCCCCTGTTACATTGGCATCTATACCTTATAGTGGTGGAGGAAGAGTGTCTGTCCCCTGTTACATTGGCATCTATACCTTATAGTAGTGGAGGAAGAGTGTCTGTCCCCTGTTACATTGGCATCTATACCCTATAGTGGTGGAGGAAGAGTGTCTGTCCCCTGTTACATTGGCATTTATCCCTTATAGTGGTGGAGGAAGAGTGTCTGTCCCCTGTTACATTGGCATCAATACCTTATAGTAGTGGAGGAAGAGTGTCTGTCCCCTGTTACATTGGCATCTATACCTTATAGTGGTGGAGGAAGAGTGTCTGTCCCCTGTTGCATTGGCATATATACCTTATAGTAGTGGAGGAAGAGTGTCTGTCCCCTGTTACATTGGCATCTATACCTTATAGTGGTGGAGGAAGAGTGTCTGTCCCCTGTTACATTGGCATCTATACCTTATAGTAGTGGAGGAAGAGTGTCTGTCCCCTGTTACATTGGCATCTATACCTTATAGTAGTGGAATAAGAGTGTCTGTCCCCTGTTACATTGGCATCAATACCTTATAGTGGTGGAGGAAGAGTGTCTGTCCCCTGTTACATTGGCATCTATACCTTATAGTAGTGGAGGAAGAGTGTCTGTCCCCTGTTTCATTGGCATCTATACCTTATAGTAGTGGAGGAAGAGTGTCTGTCCCCTGTTACATTGGCATCTATACCTTATAGTAGTGGAGGAAGAGTGTATGTCCCCTGTTACATTGGCATCTATACCTTATAGTAGTGGAGGAAGAGTGTCTGTCCCCTGTTCCATTGGCATATATACCTTATAGTAGTGGAGGAAGAGTGTCTGTCCCCTGTTCCATTGGCATCTATACCTTATAGTAGTGGAGGAAGAGTGTCTGTCCCCTGTTACATTGGCATCTATACCTTATAGTGGTGGAGGAAGAGTGTCTGTCCCCTGTTACATTGGCATCTATACCTTATAGTGGTGGAGGAAGAGTGTCTGTCCCCTGTTCCATTGGCATCTATACCTTATAGTGGTGGAGGAAGAGTGTCTGTCCCCTGTTCCATTGGCATCTATACCTTATAGTAGTGGAGGAAGAGGGACTGTCCCCTGTTACATTGGCATCTATACCCTATAGTAGTGGAGGAAGAGTGTCTGTCCCCTGTTCCATTGGCATCTATACCTTATAGTGGTGGAGGAAGAGTGTCTGTCCCCTGTTACATTGGCATCTATACCTTATAGTAGTGGAGGAAGAGTGTCTGTCCCCTGTTACATTGGCATCTATACCTTGAAGTAGTGGAGGAAGAGTGTCTCTCCCCTGTTACATTGGCATCTATACCTTATAGTAGTGGAGGAAGAGTGTTTGTCCCCTGTTACATTGCCTTCTATACCTTATAGTAGTGGAGGAAGAGTGTCTGTCCCCTGTTTCATTGGCATCTATACCTTATAGTAGTGGAGGACGAGGGCCTGCCCCCTGTTACATTGGCATCTATACCTTATAGTAGTGGAGGAAGAGTGTCTGCCCCCTGTTACATTGGCATCTATACCTTATAGTAGTGGAGGAAGAGTGTCTGTCCCCTGTTTCATTGGCATCTATACCTTATAGTAGTGGAGGAAGAGGGCCTGCCCCCTGTTACATTGGCATCTATACCTTATAGTAGTGGAGGAAGAGTGTCTGTCCCCTGTTTCATTGGCATCTATACCTTATAGTAGTGGAGGAAGAGGGCCTGCCCCCTGTTACATTGGCATCTATACCTTATAGTAGTGGAGGAAGAGTGTTTGTCCCCTGTTACATTGGCATCTATACCTTATAGTAGTGGAGGAAGAGGGCCTGCCCCCTGTTACATTGGCATCTATACCTTATAGTAGTGGAGGAAGAGTGTCTGTCCCCTGTTACATTGGCATCTATACCTTATAGTAGTGGAGGAAGAGGGCCTGCCCCCTGTTACATTGGCATCTATACCTTATAGTAGTGGAGGAAGAGTGTCTGTCCCCTGTTACATTGCCATCTATACCTTATAGTAGTGGAGGAAGAGTGTCTGTCCCCTGTTTCATTGGCATCTATACCTTATAGTAGTGGAGGAAGAGAGCCTGCCCCCTGTTACATTGGCATCTATACCTTATAGTAGTGGAGGAAGATTGTCTGTCCCCTGTTCCATTGGCATCTATACCTTATAGTAGTGGAGGAAGAGGGTCTGTCCCCTGTTACATTAGCATCTATACCTTATAGTAGTGGAGGAAGAGTGTCTGTCCCCTGTTACATTGGCATCTATACCTTATAGTAGTGGAGGAAGAGTGTCTGTCCCCTGTTACATTGGCATCTATACTTTATAGTAGTGGAGGAAGAGTGTCTGTCCCCTGTTACATTGGCATCTATACCTTATAGTAGTGGAGGAAGAGTGTCTGTCCCCTGTTCCATTGGCATCTATACCTTATAGTGGTGGAGGAAGAGTGTCTGTCCCCTGTTACATTGGCATCTATACCTTATAGTAGTGGAGGAAGAGTGTCTGTCCCCTGTTCCATTGGCATCTATACCTTATATTAGTGGAGGAAGAGTGTCTGTCCCCTGTTCCATTGGCATCTATACCTTATAGTGGTGGAGGAAGAGTGTCTGTCCCCTGTTCCATTGACATCTATACCTTATAGTAGAGGAGGAAGTGTGTCTGTCCCCTGTTCCATTGGCATCTATACCTTATAGTAGTGGAGGAAGAGTGTCTGTCCCCTGTTCCATTGGCATCTATACCTTATAGTAGTGGAGGAAGAGTGTCTGTCCCCTCTTCCATTGGCATCTATACCTTATAGTAGTGGAGGAAGAGTGTCTGTCCCCTGTTCCATTGGCATATATACCCTATAGTAGTGGAGGAAGAGTGTCTGTCCCCTGTTCCATTGGCATCTATACCTTATAGTAGTGGAGGAAGAGTGTCTGTCCCCTGTTCCATTGGCATCTATACCTTATAGTAGTGGAGGAAGAGTGTCTGTCCCCTGTTACATTGGCATCTATACCTTATAGTAGTGGAGGAAGAGTGTCTGTCCCCTGTTACATTGCCATCTATACCTTATAGTAGTGGAGGAAGAGTGTCTGTCCCCTGTTCCATTGGCATCTATACCCTATAGTAGTGGAGGAAGAGTGTCTGTCCCCTGTTCCATTGCCATCTATACCTTATAGTGGTGGAGGAAGAGTGTCTGTCCCCTGTTACATTGCCATCTATACCTTATAGTAGTGGAGGAAGAGTGTCTGTCCCCTGTTCCATTGGCATCTATACCTTATAGTAGTGGAGGAAGAGTGTCTGTCCCCTGTTCCATTGCCATCTATACCTTATAGTAGTGGAGGAAGAGTGTCTGTCCCCTGTTACATTGGCATCTATACCTTATAGTGGTGGAGGAAGAGTGTCTGTCCCCTGTTCCATTGGCATCTACAGTGGGGAAAAAAAGTATTTAGTCAGCCACCAATTGTGCAAGTTCTCCCACTTAAAAAGATGAGAGAGGCCTGTAATTTTCATCATAGGTACACGTCAACTATGACAGACAAATTTAGAATTTTTTTCTCCAGAAAATCACATTGTAGGATTTTTAATGAATTTATTTGCATATTATGGTGGAAAATAAGTATTTGGTCACCTACAAACAAGCAAGATTTCTGGCTCTCACAGACCTGTAACTTCTTCTTTAAGAGGCTCCTCTGTCCTCCACTCGTTACCTGTATTAATGGCACCTGTTTGAACTTGTTATCAGTATAAAAGACACCTGTCCACAACCTCAAACAGTCATACTCCAAACTCCACTATGGCCAAGACCAAAGAGCTGTCAAAGGACACCAGAAACAAAATTGTAGACCTGCACCAGACTGGGAAGACTGAATCTGCAATAGGTAAGCAGCTTGGTTTGAAGAAATCAACTGTGGGAGCAATTATTAGGAAATGGAAGACATACAAGACCACTGATAATCTCCCTCGATCTGGGGCTCCACGCAAGATCTCACCCCGTGGGGTCAAAAAAATCCCAGAACCACACGGGGGGACCTAGTGAATGACCTGCAGAGAGCTGGGACCAAAGTAACAAAGCCTACCATCAGTAACACACTACGCCGCCAGGGACTCAAATCCTGCAGTGGCAGACGTGTCCCCCTGCTTAAGCCAGTACATGTCCAGGCCTGTCTGAAGTTTGCTAGAGTGCATTTGGATGATCCAGAAGAGGATTGGGAGAATGTCATATGGTCAGATGAAACCAAAATAGAACTTTTTGGTAAAAACTCAACTCGTCGTGTTTGGAGGACAAAGAATGCTGAGTTGCATCCAAAGAACACCATACCTACTGTGAAGCATGGGGGTGGAAACATCATGCTTTGGGGCTGTTTTTCTGCAAAGGGACCAGGACGACTGATCTGTGTAAAGGAAAGAATGAATGGGGCCATGTATCGTGAGATTTTGAGTGAAAACCTCCTTCCATCAGCAAGGGCATTGAAGATGAAACGTGGCTGGGTCTTTCAGCATGACAATGATCCCAAACACACCGCCCGGGCAACGAAGGAGTGGCTTCGTAAGAAGCATTTCAAGGTCCTGGAGTGGCCTAGCCAGTCTCCAGATCTCAACCCCATAGAAAATCTTTGGAGGGAGTTGAAAGTCTGTGTTGCCCAGCGACAGCCCCAAAACATCACTGCTCTAGAGGAGATCTGCATGGAGGAATGGGCCAAAATACCAGCAACAGTGTGTAAAAACCTTGTGAAGACTTACAGAAAACGTTTGACCTGTGTCATTGCCAACAAAGGGTATATAACAAAGAATTGAGAAACTTTTGTTATTGACCAAATACTTATTTTCCACCATAATTTGCAAATAAATTCATAAAAAATCCTACAATGTGATTTTCTGGATATTTTTTTCTCTTTTTGTCTGTCATAGTTGACGTGTACCTATGATGAAAATTACAGGCCTCTCTCATCTTTTTAAGTGGGAGAACTTGCACAATTGGTTGCTGACTAAATACTTTTTTTCCCCACTGTATACCTTATAGTAGTGGAGGAAGAGTGTCTGTCCCCTGTTCCATTGGCATCTATACCTTATAGTGGTGGAGGAAGAGTGTCTGTCCCCTGTTCCATTGGCATCTATACCTTATAGTAGTGGAGGAAGAGTGTCTGTCCCCTGTTCCATTGGCATCTATACCTTATAGTAGTGGAGGAAGAGTGTCTGTCCCCTGTTCCATTGGCATCTATACCTTATAGTAGTGGAGGAAGAGTGTCTGTCCCCTGTTCCATTGGCATCTATACCTTATAGTAGCCCACCTAAAGCCTTGCTAGGTCTCATAAACAACCCTTTCATTAAAAACATTTGAAATATATTGATTAAAGTCCGTAAACAAACAGAAGGACATTGATCTATATATGAACGAACGCCTTTCTATAATAACCCCCATCTTACCCAAAACCCTGAGAGATGCTATTACATTTTCTTGGTTCAACAAAGGAATTAAAACATTTGGTCATCTGTATAGAGAAGGTGAACTACTATCCTTTCAACAACTGGCATCTCGTTTTCAGTTACCTCAAACTCATTTCTTCTAAGTACCTATAGGTTAGGCATTATATTACATTATATTGGAGCAGGACTCTAACCCGGACGCTTATAAGAAATCCCGCTATGCCCTCCGACGAACCATCAAACAGGCAAAGCGTCAATACAGGACTAAGATTGAATCGTACTTAACCGGCTCCGACGCTCGTCGGATGTGGCAGGGCTTGCAAACTATTACAGACTACAAATGGAAGCACAGCCGCGAGCTGCACAGTGACACGAGCCTACCAGACGAGCTAAATAACTTCTATGCTCGCTTTGAGGCAAGCAACACTGAAGCATGCATGAGAGCACCAGCTGTTCCGGATGACTGTGTGATCACGCTCTTCATAGCCGATGTGAGTAAGACCTTTAAACAGGTCAACATTCACAAGGCCGCAGGGCCAGACGGATTACCAGGACGGGTACTCCGAGCATGCGCTGACCAACTGGCAAGTGTCTTCACTGACATTTTCAACCTGTCCCTGACTGAGTCTGTAATACCAACATGTTTCAAGCAGATCACCATAGTCCCTGTGCCTAAGAGCACTAAGGTAACCTGCCAAAATGACTGTCGACCCGTAGCACTCACATCTGTAGCCATGAAGTGCTTTGAAAGGCTGGTCATGGCTCACATCAACACCATTATTCCAGAAACCCTAGACCCACTCCAATTTGCATACCGCACCAACAGTTCCACAGATGATGCAATCTCTATTGCATTCCACACTGCCCTATTCCACCTGGACAAAAGGAACACCTACGTGATAATGCTATTCATTGACTACAGCTCAGTGTTCAACACCACAGTGCCCTCAAAGCTCATCACTAAGCTAAGGACCATGGGACTAAACACCACCCTCTGCAACTGAATCCTGGACTTCCTGACCCACTGCCCCCAGGTGGTATGGGTAGATAACAACACATCTGCCACTCTGATCCTCAACACGGGGGCCCCTCAGGGGTGCGTGCTCAGTCCCCTCCTGTACTCCCTGTTTACCCATGACTGCATAGCCAGACACAACTCCAACACCATCATTAAGCTTGCCGACGACACAACAGTGGTAGGCCTGATCACCGACAACGATAAGACAGCCTATAGGGAGGAGGTCAGAGACCTGGCCATGTGGTGCCAGGATAACAACCTCTCACTCAACGTGATCAAGACAAAGGAGATGATTGTGGACTACAGGAAAAAGAAACCGAGCATGCCCCCATTTTCATCGATGGGGCTGTAGTGGAGCAGGTTGAGAGCTTCAAGTTCCTTGGTGTCCACATCACCAACAAACTATCATGGTCCAAACACACCAAGACAGTCATTAAGAGGGTACGACAAAGCCTATTCCCCCTCAGGAGACTGAAAAGATTTGGCATGGGTCCTCAGATCCTCAAAAAGTTATACAGCTGCATCATCGAGAGCATCCTGACTGGTTGCATCACTTCCTGGTATGGCAACTGCTCCGCCTCCGACCGCAAGGCATTACAGAGGGTAGTGCATAAGGCCCAGTACATCACTGGGGCCAAGCTTTCCTGCTATCCAAGACCTCTATACCAGGCAGTGTCAGAGGATGTCAAAGTCTCCAGCCACCCTAGTCATAGACTGTTCTCTCTGCTACCGCATGGCAAACGTTACTGGAGCGCCAAGTCTAGGTCCAAAAGGCTTCTTAACAGCTTCTACCCCCAAGCCCTAAGACTCCTGAACAGCTAATCAAATGGCTACCTGGACTATTTGCACTGTCCCCCCCCCCCCCCCCCCCCCCTCCTATTTTACGCTGCTGCTACTCTCTGTTTATTATCTGTGCATAGTCATGTTAGCTCTACCTACATGTATATAATACCTCAACTACCTCAACTAACCTGTGCCCCCGCACATTGACTCTGTACCGGTAACCCCTGTATATAGCCTCGCTATTGTTATTACACATTGACTCTGTACCGGTACCCCCTGTACATAGCCTTTCTACTGTTATTACACATTTACTCTGTACCGGTACCCCCTGTATATAGCCTTGCTACTGTTATTACACATTTACTCTGTACCGGTACCCCCTGTATATAGCCTCCCTACTGTTATTACACATTGACTCTGTACCGGTACCCCCTGTATATAGCCTCGCTACTGTTATTACACATTTACTCTGTACCGGTACCCCCTGTATATAGCCTCGCTACTGTTATTACACATTTACTCTGTACCGGTACCCCCTGTATATAGCCTCCCTACTGTTATTACACATTGACTCTGTACCGGTACCCCCTGTATATAGCCTCGCTACTGTTATTTTTTACTTAACACTTATTTTTCTTAAAACTGCATTGTTGGTTAAGGGCTTGTAGGTAAGCATTTCGGTGCATGTGACAAATACCATTGTATTGTATTTGATTTGAAGTGGCATGATGACCTTGGTCTCATTGTTGAGGATGAGAAATGGGGAAAGCTCTTTTTAGATGCTCAGCGTCTTCCATTTAACACAAGGCTCAAGTTGATGCAATTCAATATTTTACACAGGGTCTCCTTTACACCAGAGAGACTGTAAAAGATCAATTCTAAATATTCATCATTTTGCCCAAGGTGTAAAACTGAGGTGGCCACTGTCCTGCCCTGAACTAGGCAATTATTGGGAAGATATTATCCAGATGTTATCACAGGTCACTAATATGACTGTACCACTAGATCCTTCCCTTGTTCTTCTTGGAGATGACTCTGTTCTACCAGTTAATATTGGAGATGACCAATTCTGAGATTTTTGTCCATAATACAGAATTCAAGCCAACATTCCAATCTCATTATGACTCAACAATTAAGCTAGGCTACAACCATAGAATTTGGAATTAGAACTTGGCTACAACAAGTTCCAAACCAAAGAAAACAACCAGCATATCCATTCACCACACCATAACTACTCAAGTGTATATCTTTTTAAATCTTCATAAGTGGACAGACATCGCGGAGGAGAGGTGAGTTAGAACATAATAATGTGTAAAAGTGTTTGACTTCTAAGGAAATCAGTGAAGGTAGGCCTACTTATTACCATTTAATAAATTATACCAGTTAGCCTGAAGGTAACTGAAGTTGGAAAACTGGCATGGCCAGACAGTTTTAAGAAAATGACATGGAAAAGATTCACACAAAATAAAAAAAATAAGGAATACATGTTTCTCCATACATATTGATGCAGAGAGAAGTCATTGAGATGGAGAAAGAGATGACTGAAAGTGAGGAGATGGAGAAAGGCAACAAGATGAGGGGGGAACGAGAGATAGAAAGACAAAGAGAAATGGAGGGGCTGCTGAGAATGAGAAAGGAGATTGAGACTTGTAACAAGGTAGACCACTACCGGTGGAAGCTGCAGAGAGAAGTGTTGGAGGAAGTCAACAAGGTGAGGGTGGAACCAGAGCAAGAAAGAGAAAGGCTAATTGAAGAGTTGCTGAGACAGATAAGGGACACTGAGGCTTCTATTGAGGTAAACTGCTACCAATGGAAGCTGGAGAGAGAGTTGTTTGAGAAACAGAGAGAAAGTGCAGTGTCAGACAGAAAAAATATGGAGCTCAAGATGGCAAAGCTGAAGGTGCAGAACATACTGCACTTGGCCAAGATAGGGAAGTTGAACGTGGAGAACACGAGGCTGTCAGCTGAGAATGAAAGGGTGAGAGAGGTGTCGGACAAACAGAGAGAAAGCGCAGTGTCAGACAGAAAAAATATGGAGCTCAAGATGGCAAAGCTGAAGGTGCAGAACATACTGCACTTGGCCAAGATAGGGAAGTTGACCGTGGAGAACACGAGGCTGTTAGCTGAGAATGAAAGGCAGCAAGAGGTGATGGACAAACAGAGAGAAAGCGCAGCGACCGACAAACAAACAATGGTGGACAAGATATCAAAGGTGAAGATGTCCTTGGCCAAGTTATGGAAGGTGACAGTGGAGAACAAGAAGAGACTGTTAGCTGAGAATGAAAGGGTGGGGAAGGAGAGGGTGAGAGAGAGGAATGGATGGAACCTCATAAGAAATGGTTTGGAGACAGCTTTGGCCAAAGCAGACCAGGAGAGGAATCAGACCCTAGTAGCCTGGAAGGAGGACAGGGGGAGATGGGCCAAGGCCAAGGCTGGCCTACGAAGCCTCTTGGATCAACGGGGGGAAAGATGGATGAAGGAGAAGGAGGAGATTAAGAGGAGGAGCACGCAGGCAGCAGAGGAGTGGATAATTGAGCTGAGAGAGAAGGAGAGAGCGATAGAGGCTCTGGAAAGAGAAAAGATGAGGATTCTGTGCCTGAATGGACAAGAGAAGAAGGGATGGGAGATGGAAAAGAGAGAGATGGAGAAGGAGAACTGGAAGATTACAGAGGAGCGGGAGAGAAAGAGTAGTGAAATTGAGAAAATGCAAAGGGACAAAGAGAGATGGGCAATAGAGAAGAGGGATGTGGTGGAGAGGATGAAGGAGGCGTACATAAAGCTGTACCAGATGCAGACTGTCCTGAGGTTCAGAGAGCAAGAGCAGGCACAGGTACAGTACTCCATTTAACCAGTCACAGTTCAGGGAGGTCATAAGTCACCTCCTAATGGTTATACTATCAGATTCAACAGATTAAGTTGACTGCATGCTAGAGAAGGAGTAATAATAATATTTCAGATCACTGACCAACATGTATGGACTTTCTCTTTCAGATGGAAACTAAACGCGCCCAGAGAGTCAGGGCAAAGCAGGAGAAAGAGGAGAGGAAAGAAAGAGACTTGTTGGAGAAGAACAAAGTAAAAGAACTGCTCAGAGCTAGAAAAGCAGAGAGTAAGGAAGAAGTGAGGAAGAATAAGGAGAGGGTGAAAGCCCACCTGGACGAGGTGGCAAGGAACTATAACGAAAAGAAACAGAGGGAGAAAAAAAGAGAAAAGCTGTTGAAAAAGGCATATGGCAAAGAAAATCACATGGTGTACATCCCAGACCTCATACTGAAGAAGATGTAAGAACACAACGCATATGGAAGAGTAAATATTATCAGCTAGCATTGGTCAAAAGTTCATTTCTATCTCCTTTCATTTAGTGGAATACTTCATCAATAAAATAATATGAGCATTTATTTGTCAGCATTCATTCCCATATGGAAGAAAGAACACACAAAATATGAGAAAAGTATAAGATGTGGAGAGGGCACGACAAAGCCTATTCGAGAGCATCCTGACTGAGATGAGAAATTCAATGAAATAATAGAATTATGAAATTGTTGTGTTGAATCAATGAATCAATGAATCAGATTGTGTTTACATATGTTTAAGACTCACACTTACCTCAGCCTGTTTCTTCCACTTCATGATCTGGGTATCATTGCCGACCCTCAACCTGTTAACATGTCCTCTAGTGGCATCAGAACATAGGCAGATGGCCATGGAGTTCAGAGTGAAGAACATCTTCTCACAGCATCCTCCCCTCCACAGCTCCATCTCCAGGCATGTTGGTACAAACTTCATTTTATTTTGCCTGCTGGTGAACAAGGCCATTGACAGCACCATCCATGTCCCTCTGTCAAGGAGGTCCTGCTTCTTACGTTGAAAGTCGTCTCTGAAAAGAGGAGACATTAGAAGGTTTCTTCTCTTAGTTTTGTCTTTTGTCTCGGACAAGGCTTACATGTCAGAGGCGTACTTACTTTACTAATTTACTTGTAGAAACGGTACAACTATATACAACATGTCAATTGTGAAATGATTGATATTGGACATCTAGTGTGAACATGATATTGGGTTAATCCTCACATTGTGGTGATTTCTCTACCTTTGATGACGTCTACTTTGAGGTTTCTGGCCTGGGGAAGGGTTGCCCTCTAACAGGTGGTCATCAAAGGTGCCTTCTCCTCTGCCCCACGCTAGAGTCTCACTCCAGGAAAAGGTCTGAAAGACCTCTGTCTCCACCGGTTGGGACAAGGGACCATCTTTTTCCTGCACTAACTCCTTTCTCTGAAAGTACATAGAAATTGCACAAACCTATTATCCTACATTGTATATATATGGTATGGCATATCAACTGAATTATAATCTCAAGTCTAAAAAACAATCACTCTCATCACATACTTCTACTACCTTACCTCTTGATGATGTCCTCTTTGTACTTCTTCACGTGTGACCTCAAAAACAAAGCATGGAGGTATTGATGGCAATCCAGGTAATATCTGGCCCTGGCAAGGGGACCAGACCCATAGACTGGAGGTGTCCTCTTCACCTCGGGGACAGGGGACTTTGTTGGTCTTCCAGACAATCTCACCTTCTTCACCTTAGCTGGTGTAACAGCCAATCTCACCTTCTTCACCTTAGCTGGTGTAACAGCCAATCTCACCTTCTTCACCTTAGCTGGTGTAACAGACAATCTCACCTTCTTCTCCTTAGCTGGTGTAACAGCCAATCTCACCTTCTCCTCCTTAGCTGGTGTAACAGCCAATCTCACCTTCTCCTCCTTAGCTGGTGTTTCAGCCAATCTCACCTTCTCCTCCTTAGCTGGTGTAACAGCCAATCTCACCTTCTTCTCCTTAGCTGGTGTAACAGCCAATCTCACCTTCTCCTCCTTAGCTGGTGTAACAGCCAATCTCCCCTTCTTCTCCTTAGCTGGTGTAACAGCCAATGTCCTCTTCTTACCCTTCTTCTGGGTCTTGGTTCTTAGTGTGGCCAATCAGCACGGCCGGCACAGAAATGAGGTTTTAGATGGAGACACAGGATCCAGTGGTCTGGCAGTAGGAGGACTGGTCAGGGACAAAACACTTGTCCTATTGTACCCTCCTCTGCCTTTAACTCATTCTAAACTACAACCTACATATTGATTCTCAGACATATTGTCCTCACAACAGTCTGTCTCTCCCTATCTCTCAATACTGTATGTATGTGTGTGTGTCTATATAGTAAATGCTATATATATTATATGGTTATATATTGATAATTATATATTATATTTATATAAATGACGGTAGTGTGTATATATATATAAATATAATGTGTAAAACTAGCAGTGTGAATGTTAAAACAATAAATGTTATAGAATAAGAGTTTACTGAAAATAATAAGTAATTTAGTGAATAATGGAACAAATGTAGTGAATACTGTTTGTAAATTAAACCTAGGCTATACAATTATTGTAATATGTAAAATAAACATATCTTTCTATGATTTATCTTTCCTGGTTGTTATTTCTCAGTGTCTCTGGACAGAAAATGTGCCAAGTCAATAAAGTTATGCGCCCAATTTTGTGTTTACTGACGCCTGTAATGATCTGCAAAATGTTGATTGGTTGACAGCCCATCTGTAGATTGTGTGATTTGATTGGACAACGAGTATTTGGAGTCCTTGGTCTAAGTCATTGGATATTCAAATGACACAGTTGCAAAAAAAAAGGAGGAAAAAGTCGGTGGTTGAATTTCATTAACGTTTAATGAAAAAGTATGGATTTCAGCAAAAAAAGAAAGACACGCAACTACAGAGGACAAACATTTTATGATTCATTATTTTTTGAAGTATTGACCTTGGGAGAATACATAGCCTTTTTAGTGTTTTTCAAAATTGTTATTACACGACAAGTTCAAGCCAATTTTGTCTGCATTTTCAAATGATATATACTTATGTCTTATGCCTTAATTGTAGTAGCGTAACTGTGTTGTGAGAACTTAACTAGAACAATAAGAAACTATTACTGGATATAGTCAATAGGATAGTTGTTGTCATGGTAGACTTTTAAAATTAATTATGTGGCTGGCCACCCCTTTACAACTCGGAAGGCATGGTTTTGCAGATAAATGAGTAAAAGTGAACTACACTCTTAAAAGAAAAGCTTCCTGTAGGATCCTTTAGGATAATATAAGGTTAAAAAATATACCTTAAGATTACTTTCCAAGCCTATACTCTGCCATCAGCTCGTTGTTGAACCGTTGTAGACTTCAGGGGTTCTTTGAAGAAGCCTTTTCAAAAGAGGGGTTCGTTTTGGAACCAGCAGCGCCCTCGTGAGTAAAGGGCGCTCGAGCGCAGAATTCAAATTGAGACCGTTGGTCAAAAGATAACTGGAAGCGGGAAGCGCGCGGATGGTTGGAGAGACGCGACCAATAAGAGATGACTTGCATCGGATTGACATGAAAGGTGAGTGAACCTTAGCTATTCGCTAGCTAAGATAATAATTCATCAAACTACTATCAAATAACTTTAAAACAATACATCATGTAATGTACTCTTGGTTTTTCATTAGCTAGCCAAGCTACATAGCCTGTAATGTTAGCTGGTAATTGTTGTATAAATGTTGGTACGTTTTAGCTAACGTTAGCTACAGTAGCTAGCTAGTTAAAGTTACTTGTAACGTTAGCTAACTTTAGCTAGCTAGACTCAATATTGAGAAATTGTAGTCATTTAAACCCATGATATACTTTCTCACCATCTCCTTCCATCCTCCTCCCTTTAGTACCTGGCTTATCCTGCCCCTGTCCACCACAGAGTTTGGGAGCTGTGAGCTCGGATAGAAAAATGTATCAACCACCACGAACAGGTAAAACAGACACACACACACACACATATGACCCAATGTAGATTATGTTCGACTTGACAAAAAGAAGAATACATAAAGCAGATCAGATTAGTTAGATGCATTTGATATTGAATACTCATGTTGTTTATGTAGTGTTGGTGTCTAATTGATGTCTTTCAGGTTGGTGTATTGGGGCGGATTGTTCTGTCCTCTGTATTTCAGACCAAATCAAGACAATGTTTAAAGCTCACTATGGATCTACTAACAGGTTAGCCTCTATAAAGTATTTGGATGTATTTGAAGTGTGATTATAGTGTGTTCTGTGTTACTCCTTTGTCAATCCAATACTAACTGAATAGTGAATGAATGTATTTACAGTGAATCAATCAATCAATACAGTTTGATTATAGTGTGTTCTGTGTAATTCCTTTAGTCTTTTCCAATACTAACTGAATGGTGAATGAATATATTTGCAGTCAATCAATCAATCAATACAGTGTTTGAACAAAATTCAACTCCAGTTGAAGAACTGGGACAAGCTACAAATCTCATTGTGGGGTAGGCCACATGTTATGAAGATGGTTAAAGCTCCTAAACTGAATTACGTCATCAGCATGTTTCCACTGTCCATACCTGCCTACACCTTTAACACCATAGACAAAATGATTCATTTGGACTATTAAAAGGGCGAGGATGAACCAAGCTAGATTACAGGTAAAGACTTAGAAGGGAGGATTAAAGCTCCCTAACATGTAATTATAGCAAGACGCCTTTATAACTGCCCAAATAGACTCTCTTTATTGAGAACTCTAATAGGCCAATTTGGGTTGACATGGAAGAAGATCTTAATGCCCCATTTGGAGCATCATATTATCTGAGTCAACACTTAAATGTGGGACTGCAGAATCCCATAATGTCCCATACTAAGAAATATGGCGTCAGATAAATAAGAGACAGACATCTTCACCTTTCCTGACAAGCTCTGCTTCGTTATGGAACAACCATAAATACAAATTAGGAGGAAAGGTGGTTGTCTGGAAAGAGTGGGATAGGTTTTGTTTTAGCCTCATCACTAATACATTTCACTTTTGCGCTATGTGTCAACTTTTATTTGAGTGTGGCTGTGGAAGACTGGTCCCTTGATGATGTCTGCAAGTGGCTGAGTACCAATGATCTCCATGATTCCATCCCATCATTCCAAGGTTCACAATCTTTCTGAAGAATGCCAACTCTATTAAATTGTCCACTTTGCAACGAGCATACTTTCTCTGTGTCCAGACGACTCACACACATCGGCCTCTATCACCAGCATGAACCACATTTTCTAATTACCTGTGGACATAATGGGTGTGGGAAAAAAAATAGATGTTTCAGAACCTATCAGTCACACATCTACCAAAACCACAGAGCTTTCAAGCGCCAATTTAGATGAGAATTACCCTCATGATGAATTTGAGACGGGGACTGATCCCATTGAAGATGACATGAGCAATGTAGAGAGTCTGCCAGAGGCTGAATATGTTCAAGCCACAGAGATCAACACTGAGCAGCTAATTGAAGGTCTCAAAATCTATATCTGTCTTTTAATTTTGAAAATCAGGAATCAGCATCCCAGCTACGGTACAGAATAGCATTGTTGAGGACCTCAGAACCATTTTTGATGCATTTATGACACACTACAGTGATCCCCTCAGGTTTCATCTTACAAATAAGCAAATAAATGTGGATGAACATGACGATCTCAGGGACTTGCTTAACAACTCTGCAGTATTTGAGGAATGCATTAGATGCATAAGCTCTGAGTGGATGCTGGAGCATTACTGTGTGAAAGAATTGGGCATGGTCAGGCCAATTGAAGTACCACTGAGCAACAAAGAAGGTTATATAACAAGATGATTTCAATACAGCTACATGGTCCCCAGGGTATATGAATATAAAGAGACATGAGACAAAACAATCATAATGAATAAGATTAGATGGACAGGGGGACCTGATCCTAGGTCAGCACTCCTCCTCTGGGACACTTCCCAGGAGTCACCAGGACCAAGAAACATAACACTTACTATTGTAAAGTCAAGTTACAGCAGGTTTTTACTGCCATCTAGTGGAAGATACCAATAAAACACTTTATTATCAGGGTGTGGAGACTGCTGAGTGAAACAGAAAGTAAATGTGTTCTTTTGTACAGGATCCATTTTGAGACGACAGAGCAGAAAACACTATATGGAGAGAACAAAAAAATAAAGTGAGTATTTCTAAGTATTTCTGAACAATAATCTGTTTTAAAGGACAGAGTATGTGAGTGAATACCTGGAATGCAATATTACTAGTTAGTAGAACTGCCACTTGAGCTGAGTTGCTGACAGACAGCAGTTTTCAAAGTGGAAACTAATCAGTAGGCCTACATGTTATTTAGATTGTCATTATGGAGACACCTATTTTACAACCCTTTTTCCATAAAACATATTAACGCTGTAGAACTGATGCACATCAAGAAATAAGGTGACAAAGCACAGGAAAACTACTTTAGGCACTCTAGAGCACGTTAGATACATTCTGTCGGAGGTGGTTTAAACTGAAATCTAATGTCGACTTTTCTTATGGAAAACCATATCATGCGAAGGTTTTTACACATGCTCAGTTGTTGGGTCTCTCGAGTGGAAATTTGAAATGAAAGTTATGGAACTTCCTCATGTGCTTCTGTTATGAGAAAATTCCACAATGAAACTGACATTAAATGTGGAGAATGATAGATCTGTTGGCCATCAAGTAGCCTATTAATTGTTATGCCTGTCTAGGCAACTGTAGCCTGCCATTTTATACTATAAATATGTTGAAATGACTGGAGTCGTTGCAAATCATTTTGTGCCACTTGTGTAGCCAACCTGGAGCTGGAAACAGATGTATTAAATAGCCTTTAACTTCAGTTTATTGTTGTTGTAGCCTTGTGTTATTATGTAATTAATAATGGCCATGTTTAGTTAATTCAATTGAAAGTTAAAGTGTCACCATGGTCACAGTTCTATCTCAATTGCTGATCAGATGTTAGAATGCATTAGATTGAAGGTAACAGTCAGCCAGATTAGGCTACAGGTAAAAAAATAACCTGGCTGTTGTTGACAAGCATGGACCTATTCAGTTCATATCCATATTATTAAAATTTGATTCAGTGATTGAAATTACGACCCCATTCTCAGTAGCCTATTCCAGCAGGCTACTGGGCAACAGAAGCACTTCCTACCTCAAAATCGTCTTGCTATTCATGTTAAATAAATTAGTCTTTCAATTTGAACTAAGCAAGCTGCTAAATCATTCAGCTTACATCTTGCCTACATGTTGCCCAGGCTACTGGAGGCTGTCTGAAATAAGATGTAGGCCTATCAGGGGCTATGTTTTGGCCTAGTTTTCAGGCCTTGTTGGTGGGTTTGGCGGAGTCATTGGGCTAGAAAAAGTCATTGCATTAAATCATCTGACTGTTTGGATGTATCTGTTAGTAAACTGTTTTATTTCTAAGAGATAATGAATAAAATAGAACAATTGACCTTCAATAATTAGTTGTCACTGTGTTACCCACAACCAACATGCTGCATCTCTGTTTAGGGGTCAGTGGTCTAAAATGAGTCTCTCTGGGGAGAGAGAGGAGGGGGGCCCTGCCTCTAAAATGAGTCTCTCTGGGGAGAGAGAGGAGGGAGGCCCTGCCTCTAAAATGAGTCTCTCTGGGGAGAGAGAGGAGGGGGGCCCTGCCTCTAAAATGAGTCTCTTTGGGTGAGTTGACAATATTGTTTAAGAATTTATATTCCAAAACGCTATATGCAAAAAAATCAGAATGATTGCTTCAATATAATGTTCTAGATTTTAGATGTGCATGAAAATGATTTTTTTCCCAAAACGCTTTATATCCAATTATATCCAATGTTTAGCTGGAATGTAATGTTCGTATCCTGTATGTTTGACTGTGATATGTGGTTGTCTCACCTAGCTACCTTAAGATGAATGCACTTACAGATGCAATATCTTAATTTTACCCAGTTTCTCACAGCAGGAAAATAATCCTGCAGCAATAGCAAATGTGTATTTTTATGTGGATTATAAATAAGGGGCATTTTTCGTAAGGGCTGATCCATTTTTCATTAGGGCAAATCAAGTCCGAAACTTTAAGTGGAATTTACCCACTTTAGAAGCCTTTATAAAGCCTTGAAGTGGTTTAATAATTTATTTAAACAATAAAAGCTAATTGACCAACATTTCTGAAAATGGATATATAGCGTTTTGGAATGAAACTCTTGTTTCCCCATCTGAGCTCAGAGTAGATGAGAGATGTAATGTTTGTCTCTGTTGTGTTGAAGTCCAATCAAGCAGGAGAGACCAGCCTCCCCTGTACCCAGCTGTGTGTCCATGAAGAGTGACAAGTCTATGACTCAACCTCTATCCTTTAGAGAGGGAGACTTTTCTACTGAACAAAGGTAAGAAGAACTCATGGGTCATGGTCAGTGAGTTAAACAACACTGTCTCTAGTCATTTCTCCTCTCCCATTTTCCCATTTATTTTTGTTGTTTTCATAATCCATAGGCTAATCCTTTCTTCAATTTTCATAGTCCTAAAACAATATTAAACTAACACAACATTCCCTCCCTGTGTGTGTGTGTGTGTGTGTGTGTGTGTGTGTGTGTGTGTGTGTGTGTGTGTGTGTGTGTGTGTGTGTGTGTGTGTGTGTGTGTGTGTGTGTGTGTGTGTGTGTGTGTGTGTGCACTCCCTGGATGAGGAGATGTAATCTCATGTTTTGCCCACAGAAACCAACAGGAGATATCAGAGTCAGAGATTCTCAGTGGTCAGTCTTCCCAGAGTCATCAAACAGACCTGGCCTCCATATTCAGTGTATGTGGTCCTGTTATGTACATTTGTTTTTGTTTACCTCAAGTAAAGTTGTTCTGTCAATTATTCATTAATATGTTAATGAGAAAGCATTTAGACTCTTACTTAACTTATTTACTTGATTTATTTCAGTTGCTTGAAGAGAATATTATGACATTTGTGAAGAACGAGCTGAATATGTTCAAGAGGATTCTTAGTCCAGAACTCCCAGAAGGCTTTGAGAGTCAGAAGCAGGATAAGGAAGTGGTGGACGCTGAAGATGAGAAGCAGGAGAGCAGTGCCAGAGAGGGGGCTCTGAAGATCACATTGCACATCCTGAGGAAAATGAACCAGAAGGAGCTTGCTGACACACTGGAGAAAAGTAAGAGCTGTCTGCCTCATGTTGAATGCTGTTTTAGAACATTTAAAAGCTGTAGCTAAAGTACAGCTAAAGTAGCTGTGTAACTCAATGATATTGTAGCAGCCTTAACACAACCCCTAGTGACCTCATCAAGTAGCAGAATAATGTGTTGTGTTGAGAGAGAGAGAGAGAGAGAGAGAGAGAGAGAGAGAGAGAGAGAGAGAGAGAGAGAGAGAGAGAGAGAGAGAGAGAGAGAGAGAGAGATAATACCAATAATAATACAATCAGTCACACCAGTGTGGAATGCATTATGAAAACATTTACACATTTATACAGTCAGTTAAGCGAAAAAATGATTATAATTTAAACTTTATAAAACATTCTTACAATAGTGTAGCCATTAAAACAGACATAATATTAATATCCTCTGTGTTATTTCTTCATTCAGATGAGCTTGCTGTGATTTGCCAACGTGAACTCAAATCTAATCTAAAGAAGAAGTTTCAATGTGTATTTGAGGGGATCGCTAAACAAGGAAACCCAACACTTCTCAATAAGATCTACACAGAGCTCTACATCACAGAGGGTGGAACAGGAGAGGTCAATAATGAACATGAGCTGAGACAGATTGAGACAACAACCAGGAAACAAGCAAGGCCAGAGACTGCAATCAAATGTAACGACATCTTCAAACCCTTAACTGGACAAGACAAACTTATCAGAACTGTGCTGACAAAGGGAGTCGCTGGCATTGGAAAAACAGTCTCTGTGCAGAAGTTAATTCTGGACTGGGCTGAAGGAAAAGCAAATCAGGATGTCCAATTTGTATTTTCATTCCCTTTTCGGGAGCTGAATTTGATGAAAAAGGAAAAACACACTTTGATTGAACTTCTCAATCACTTCTCTAAGGAAACCAAAGAATCAAGAATATCCAACTACGACAAGTACAAAGTTCTGTTCATCTTTGATGGTCTGGATGAGTGCCGACTGCCCCTAGACTTCAAGAAGAACAAGATATGCTGTGACGTCACAAAGTCAACCTCAGTGGATGTTCTGCTGACAAATCTCATCAAGGGAAATCTGCTTCCCTCTGCTCTCCTCTGGATAACTACCCGACCTGCAGCAGCCAATAAGATCCCTTCAGTGTGTGTTGACCAGGTGACAGAGGTACGAGGGTTCAATGACCCACAGAAGGAGGAGTACTTCAGGAAGAGATTCAGTGATCTGGACCTGGCCAGCAGAATCATCTCACACATAAAGACATCAAGGAGCCTCCACATCTTGTGCCACATTCCAGTCTTCTGTTGGATTTCTGCAACAGTCCTTGAACACATGTTGAGTACAGACAAGACAGAAGAGATGCCCAAGACTCTGACTGAGATGTACTCACACCTTGTGGAGTTTCATACCGAACAGAAGAATGAAAAGTATCTTGGGAAAGAAGAGACAGGTCCACACTGGAATAAAGAGAGCATTCTGTCACTGGGAAAACTGGCTTTTCAACAGCTTGTGAATGGCAATCTGATTTTCTATGAAGAAGACCTGAAAGAGGCTGGCATTGATGTCAATGAAGCCTCAGTGTACTCAGGATTGTGCACACAGAACTTTAAAGAGGAATGTGTGCTGTACCAGGACAAGGTGTACTGCTTTGTGCATCTGAGCATTCAGGAGTTTCTGGCTGCTGTATATGTGTTCCTCTCATTCATCAACAACAATGAGAATCTAATGGCAAAACCTCAATCAACCAGGAACTTTTTTGCACTGTTCAGAGACAAGCCTGAAGTTACTTTCTACAAGAGTTCTGTGGATAAAGCCTTACAAAGTGAGACGGGAAACCTGGACCTGTTCCTCCGCTTCCTTCTGGGCCTCTCACTGGAGTCCAATCAGAAGTACTTACGGGGTCTACTGACAAAGACAAGAAGCAGCTCACAGAGCCATGCAGAAACAGTCAAGTACATCAAGGAGAAGATCAGGGAGAATCCCTCTCCAGAGAGGTGCATCAATCTGTTCCACTGTCTGAATGAACTGAATGACCATTCTCTAGTGGAGGAGATCCAAAGCTACCTGAGCTCAGGAAGTCTCTCAGAAGCCAAACTGTCACCTGCTCAGTGGTCAGCTCTGGTCTTTGTGTTGCTGACTTCAGAAAAGGAGCTGGATGTGTTTGACCTGAAGAAATACTCCAGATCAGAGGAAGGTCTTCTGAGGCTGCTGCCAGTGGTCAAAGCCTCCAGAGCTGCTCTGTGAGTAAATAAAAGTATATTTAAGTACTAATCATCAGTTTAGAGAAAAATATATATTATAGTATGTATATAATACTATATTGAAAAACATATTGAATCACTGCATTGATGTTCACATTAGTATAACAATATGACCATACAATTCTAGGAGACAGAAGATGAATCTATATGTTGTTTAAGAGAATAAACCAAATGCATCTGCCATTGTCCTTCTACACTACTGGTGTTAAATTAACAGTTTGTGAAATCATGATGATCTCTCTGTCAGGCTGTCACACTGTCTAGTCACAGAGGAAGGCTGTGCTTCTCTGGTCTCAGCTCTGAAGTCAAACCCCTCACACCTGAGAGAGCTGGACCTGAGTAACAATGACCTGAAGGATTCAGGAGTGAAGCTGCTCTCTGCTGGACTGGGGAATCCCCACTGTAAACTGGAGACTCTGAGGTCAGTATTCCTGTATCACTCAATGAACACACACACACTGGACACACACACACACACACACACACAGGACACACATACTATACACACACACACTGGACACACACACATACACACACTGGACACACACACACTGGACACACACTCATTGGACAACACACGCACATTTGTAAAAATAAAGAAAAACCCTTGAATGAGTAGGTGTGTCACTGGACACACACACAAACACACACTGGACACACACACACACACACTGGACACACACACACACACACACACACACACACAAGGATTAATTTATTAGTGTTTAGAAACATGTTATCTACTGTTAATAATGATACATTCATTCATTTATATACAGTACCAGTCAAGAGTTTGGACACACCTACTCATTCAAGGGTTTGTCTTTATTTTTACTATTATTTACATTGTAGAATAATAGTGAAGACATCAAAACTATGAAATAACAAATATATTTTATATTTGAAAATCTTCAAATAGCCACCCTTTGCCTTGATGACAGCTTTGCACACTCTTGGCATTTTCTCAACCAGCTTCACCTGGAATGCTTTTCCAACAGTCTTGAAGGAGTTCCCACATATGCTGAGCACTTGTTGGCTGCTTTCCCTTCACTCTGCGATCCAACTCATCCCAAACCATCTCAATTGGATTGAGGTTGGGTGATTGTGGAGGCCAGGTCATCTGATGCAGCACTCAATCACTCTCCTTCTTGGTCAAATAGAGGTGTGTTGAGTCATTGTCCTGTTAAAAAACAAATGATAGTGCCACTAAGCCTAAACCAGATGGGATGGCGTGACGCTGCAGAATGCTGTGGTAGCCATGCTGGTTAAATTCTAAATAAATCACAGACAGTGTCATCAGCAAAGCACCCCCACACCATCACACCTCCTCCTCCATGCTTTACATTGGGAACTACACATGTGGAGATCATCCGTTCACCCACACCGCTTCTCAAAAAGACACAGCGGTTAGAACCAACAATCTCAAATTTGGACTCTAGACCAAAGGACAAATGTTCAACGGTGTATTGTCCATTGCTCGTGTTTCTTGGCTCAAGCAGGTCTCTTCTTCTTATTGGTGTACTTTAGTAGTGATTTCTTTGCAGCAATTCGACCATGAAGGCCTGATTCACTCAGTCCCCTCTGAACAGTTGATGTTGTGATGTGTCTGTGACTTGAAATATGTGAAGCATTTATTTGGGCTGCAATTTCTGAGGCTGGTAACTCTAATGAACTTATCCTCTGCAGCAGAATAAACTTTCAAAGTTCTTGAAATGTTACGTATTGACTGACCTTCATGTCTTAAAGTAATGATGGACTGTCGTTTCTCTTTGCTTATTTGATGTCAGTGTGCAGCGGTAGGAGACGGAGTCAGGCGCAGGACACAGAACTGAGTATATAACGAACTTTACTCGGAAAAACAACAAATCTAATTTCCATGCAGGGAAACATAACAGCTCACAGCAGTATACAACACCAAACAAAGAACAATCACGCACAAAACCATGAGGGAAGCAGAGGGTTAAATAGGGAAATAATCATAACGTGATGGGAACCACGTGTGTACAATCAAGACAAAACAAATAGATAAAGAAACGTAGATCGGTGGCAGTTAGAAAGCCGGTGACGACGACTGCCGATAGCCGCCCGCACAAGGCGTCAGGTAGCTTAGTGGTTAAGAGCGTTGCGCCAGTAACCGAAAGGTTGCTGGTTCTAATCCCCGAGCCAACTAGGTGAAAAATATTGTCGATGTGCACTTGAGCAAGGCACTTAATCCTAATTGCTCTTGTAAGTCGCTCTGGATAAGAGCGTCTGCTAAATGACTAAAGAAAAAAAAAAACAAGGAGAGGCACCAACTTCGGCGGAAATCGTGACATTTGACCAGGCACACATAGTCCACACCATATGTGTTTGGACAGTGAAGCTTACAGTTTTACATTTGGTGCTATGCTCCAGCATTTTGGATTTGAGATAGAATGTTTCATATTAGGCGACAGAACAGAATGTGTTGGATCATTGTCCTGTTGAAAAACAAATGATAGTCCCACTAAGCCCAAACCAGATGGGATGGCGTATCGCTGCAGAATGCTGTGGTAGCCATGCTGGTTAAGTGTGCCTTGAATTCTAAATAAATCACGGACAGTGTCACCAGCAAAGCACCCCCACACCATAACACCTCCTCCTCCATGCTTTACGGTGGGAAATACACATGCAGAGATCATCCGTTCACCCACACCGCGTCTAACAAAGACACAGCGGTTTGATCCAAAAATCTCTAATTTGGACCAGACCAAAGGACAAATGTCCACCGGTGTAATGTCCATTGCCCGTGTTTCTTGACCCAAGCAGGTCTCTTCTTCTTATTGGTGTACTTTAGTAGTGATTTCTTTGCAGCAATTCGACCATGAAGGCCTGATTCACACAGTCCCCTCTGAACAGTTGATGTTGAGATGTGTCTGTGACTTGAACACTGTGAAGCATTTATTTGGGCTGTAATTTCTGAGGCTGGTAACTCTGATGAACTTATCCTCTGCAGCAGAGGTAACTCTGGGTCTTCCATTCCTGTGGGGGTCCTCATGAGAGCCAGTTTCATCATAGTGCTTGATATTTTTTGCGACTGCACTTGAAGAAACTTTAAAAGTTCTTGAAATGTTCCTTATTGAATGACCTTCATGTCTCAAAGTAATGATGGACTGTCGTTTCTCTTTGCTTATTTGAGCTGTTCTTGCCATAATATGGACTTGGTCTTTTACCAAATAGGGCTATCTTCTGTATACCCCCCTACCTTGTCACAGCACAACTGATTGGTTCAACCACATTGAGAAGGAAAGAGATTCCACAAATTAACTTTTAAGAAGGCACACCAGTTAATTGAAATGCATTCCAGGTGACTACCTCATGAAGCTGGTTGAGAGAATGCCAAGAGTGTGCAAAGCTGTCATCAAGGCAAAGGGTGGCTATTTGAAGAATCTCAAATATAACATATATTTTAATTTGTTTAACACTTCTTTGGTTACTACATGATTCCATATGTGTTATTTCATAGTTTTAATGTCTTCACTATTATTCTACAATGTAAAAATTAGTTTTTTTTTTTTTTTACAAATTTGAATGAGTAGGTGTGTTCAAACTTTTGACTGATAGTGTATATATACATATATGAATAGATATGGCAGGTTTCAGGACTCTGATGTATCAGAAAATGTTTAAAAAATATATTTTCACCACCAAAGAATAGCAGTGTGGTTTTAATATGATTTTACTCTTGCAGGCTGTCAGGCTGTCTAGTCACAGAGGAAGGCTGTGCTTCTCTGGTCTGAGCTCTGAAGTCAAACCCCTCACACCTGAGAGAGCTGGATCTGAGTAACAATGACCTGAAGGATTCAGGAGTGAAGCTGCTCTCTGCTGGACTGGGGAATCCCCACTGTAAACTGGAGACTCTGAGGTCAGTATTCCTGTAGTTGGTCAACAAGTGATAACTGTTCACCAGATTCACATGTGTTTACCAGGCACACATAGTCCACACCATATGTGTTTGGACAGTGAAGTTTACAGTTTTACATTTGGTGCTATGCTCCAGCATCTTGGATTTGAGATAAAACGTTTTATATTAGGCAACAGTATGTAATGTCACCTTTTATTTGAGGTTAATGATGAGAGGTTAGCATGTTTTGTTGTAGCCTCTGTAACTTTCTCACTCATTATTATTCATGATTCATTCATGATCTTTCTCAATCATGGCATCATTAGGATTAATTTAGTAGTATTTAGAAACATGTTATCTACTCACTTAGACAGAAAATTACTCCAGTCATCATCCACCATTCAGTTACTATCGGGCAAAACATAACCCAAAACACAACCAAAACAAACTGCAAATGCAACCAACGAGTTTACAACCAAATACTCAACTTTTGACAACTTTAATACACTATAAGTGAATTGGTCAGAATACTTATGACTTCTTCAAATGGGGGACTAGATACATAAAGTGCTTTCATTTCTAAACGGTGAAACAGATATGTATTAAAATACCCTCAAATAAAAGGTGACATTATATACTGTCACCTCATATGAAACATTTGATCTCAAATCCAAAATGCTGGAGTATAGAGTCACATTTAAAATGTTATCTTTGTCAAAATAGATATGGTGTGGACTGTATACTCAATACAATCTAAATCTGATACCTCACTGTCTGTCTTTTGACTGATACTGCTTTTTAAACTGCTCTGGTCAGTCTACTCAAATATTTGTATTATACATGTTTCTCTCTACAAACAATATTATTATAATTTCTAGTAATGATACATCAATTCATTTATGAATAGATATGTCAGGTTTCAGGACACTGATATATCTGAATATGTTGTAAAAATATACTGCCACTATTTTCACCACCAAAGAATAGCAGTGTGATTTTAATATGATTTGACTCTTTGCAGGCTGTCAGGCTGTCTAGTCACAGAGGAAGGCTGTGCTTCTCTGGTCTCAGCTCTGAAGTCAAACCCCTCACACCTGAGAGAGCTGGATCTGAGTAACAATGACCTGAAGGATTCAGGAGTGAAGCTGCTCTCTGCTGGACTGGGGAATCCCCACTGTAAACTGGAGACTCTGAGGTCAGTATTCCTGTAGTTGGTCAACAAGTGATAACTGTTCACCAGATCCACATCTGTTTACCAGGCACACATAGTCCACACCATGTGTGTTTGGACAGTGAAGCTTACAGTTTTACATTTGGTGCTATGCTCCACCATTTTGGATTTGAGATAGAATGTTTCATATTAGGCAACAGTACAGAATGTCACCTTTTATTTGAGGTTTTTCATACATATCTGTTTTACTGTTTAGATATGAAAGCACTTTATTTGTCTAGTTCTCCCATTTGAAAAAGTTGTAATAATTTGGACAAATTCACTTATATTGTATTAAAGTAGTCATAAGTTTAGTATTTGGTCCCATATTCCTTACCTGCAGTGATTACATCAAGCTTGTGATTCTACAAACTTGTTGAATGCATTTGCAGTTTGTCTTGGTTGTGTTTTGGATTATGTTTTTCCCAATAGAAACTGAATGGTGAATAATGTCCTGTCATTTTGGAGTCACTTCACTTGTATTGTCAGTAAGAATAGAAGATGTTTCTGAACACTTCTACATTCATGTGGATGCTACCATGATTATGAATAATCACGAATGAATGGTGAATGATGATGAATGAGAAAGTTACAGAGGAACAAGGATCATACCCCCATCTGTTATTGGTAATGGTGAGAGGTTAGCATATTTTGTTGTAGCCTCTGTAACTCTCTCACTCATTATTATTCATGATTCATTCATGATTATTCTTAATATGGCATCATCAGGATTACTTTAGTAGTGTTTAGAAACATGTTATCTACTCACTTAGACAGAAAATTACTCCAGTCATCATCCACCATTCAGTTACTATTGGACAAAACATAACCCAAAACACAACCAAAACAAACTGCAAATGCAACCAACGAGTTTGGGACCAAATACTAAACTTTTGACTACTTTAATAGACTACAAGAATTGGTCAAAATACTTATGACTTCTTCAAATGGGGGGACTAGATACATAAAGTGCTTTCATTTCTAAAAGGGGAAAGAGACTTGTATAAAAATACCTTCAAATAAAAGGTGACATTATATACTGTCACCTCATATGAAACATTTGATCTCAAATCCAAAATGCTGGAGTATAGAGACACATTTAAAATGTTAGCTTAACTCTCAAAATAGATATGGTGTGGACTGTATACTCAATACAATCTAAATCTGATACCTCACTGTCTGTCTTTTGACTGATACTGCTTTTTAAACTGCTCTGGTCAGTCTACTCAAATATTTGTACTATACATGTTTCTCTCTACAAGCAATACTTTGATAATTTGTCATTTCTAATAATGATACATTCATTTATGAATAGATATGGCAGGTTTCAGGACACTGATGTATCTGAATATGTAGAAAAAATATACTGCCACTATTTTCACCACCAAAGAATAGCAGTGTGGTTTTTATATGATTTGACTCTTTGCAGGCTGTCAGGCTGTCTAGTCACAGAGGAAGGCTGTGCTTCTCTGGCCTCAGCTCTGAAGTCAAACCCCTCACACCTGAGAGAGCTGGACCTGAGCTACAATCACCCAGGAGACTCAGGAGTCAGACTGCTCTCTGCTGGACTGGAGGATCCACACTGCAGACTGGAGAAACTCAAGTATGTAGAGGGTTTATGTCAATGTTCATATCAGACATGTTGGAGGTCCAGTGTGTGTGTCCAGTGTGTACACATTGGACACACACACACTCTGGACACAAACACACTCTGGACACACACTGGACAATCACACACACACTGGACACACACACAGATACTGGACACCCACACACACACTGGACACACACACGCACACACTGGACACACACACACTGGACACACATACACACTGGACACACACACACTCTGGACACAAACCCACTCTGGACACACACTGGACAAACACACACACACTGGACACACACACAGATACTGGACACACACACACTGGACACACAAACACTCACACACTGGACACACACCCACACACACACTGAACACATTTCACACACACACACACACTGGACACACACACACACTGGACACACACACAGATTGGACACACACACACACACACTGGACACACACACACTCACACTGGACACACACACACACACTGGACACACACATTCACTTGACAAACACACACAAACTGAACACACACACACAAACACACACACACACACTGGACACACACACTGGACACAAACTGGACACACAGGACACACACACTGGACACACACACACATACACACTGGGCACACACAAAGAGGACACACACACACACACACACTGGACACACACACACACACTGGATACACACAAACACACAAACACACACACACACACATACTGGACACACACACACGCACACTGGACACACACACTGGACACAGACACACACACACACTAGAAAAACATTCTTACCACCACTTGTACAAAGTTATATGCTGAATGTGAGTGTGTGTGTGTCCATTGTGTGTGTGTGTGTGTCCCCAGTGTGAATGTGTGAGTGTGTGTGTGTGTGTGTGTGTGTGTGTGTGTGTGTGTGTGTGTGTGTGTGTGTGTGTGTGTGTGTGTGTGTGTGTGAGTGAGTTCAGGTGTATCCCTCAATGACTGTCTGTTCTTCTGCTTACCGCTACAGTGTGGAACATGGTGGAGAGAACACAATGAAACCTGGACTTAGAAAATGTGAGTGTTGACTGCTGTGAAGAATATGACTAAGAATAAGTCTTAATTCAAGTGAAGTCAAAGTCAAAGACCACCATCATTACTTACTTGGTCATATTAAATATCAGCTGTAGTTCTACAGAAGCACAAATCAGGGACACCAAAGTTTACAAAGAGTTGCTTTGACAATGTGTGTGTCTGTGTATGTGTGTGGCGTGTTCCTGTTACATATTAAATATGCGTGCATGAAGGTGTGTGTGTATCCAGTGTGTGTGTTTGTTCTGGATGTGTGTGTGTGTGTGTGTGTGTGTGTGTGTGTGTTTGTTCAGTGTAATTGTGTGTGTGTGTGTGTGTTCAGGATGTGTGTGTGTGTCCAGTGTGTGTGTGTGTGTTCAGTGTAAGTGTGTGTGTAATTAATGGGAATAAGTGTGTTTTATATTACCATACAGTATAACATATGATCATTGAACAAGTCTCAAGTTACCTTAACTTCTCCTTTTGATACCTAGAAACATCTACATTAAATGAATTAGTGAAAAGTGAGTTAACATTCTAATGTGAATGATGATGATTTCTAATATTGTGTCTGGTTTCATCCATCAGATGTCTGTGATCTCACACTGGACATAAACACAGTAAACAGAAGCCTCTCTCTGTCTGAGGAGAACAGAAAGGTGACATGGAGGAGAGAGGAGCAGCCGTATCCTGATCACCCAGAGAGATTTGAGGGCTGGGGACAGGTGCTGTGTAGAGAGGGTCTGACTGGGCGCTGTTACTGGGAGGTAGAGTGGAGTGGGGAAGGGGCTGATATAGGAGTGACATATAAAGGAATCAGCAGGAGAGGAAGGGCTGGTATAGGAGTGACATATAAAGGAATCAGCAGGAGAGGAGGGGGTAATGACTGTCTGATTGGATACAATGACAAGTCCTGGAGTCTGTTCTGCTCTGGCAACCGTTACTCTGCCAGGCACAATAATAAGTCCACTACCATAGACGTCCCCTCCTCCAGATCCCACAGAGTAGGAGTGTATCTGGACTGGCCAGCCGGCACTCTGTCCTTCTACAGAGTCTCCTCTGACACACTGACCCACCTGAACACATTCCACTCCACATTCACTGAGCCCCTTTATCCAGGGTTTTGGGTTCATCATGTTGACTCCTCAGTGTCCCTGTAAATAATAACCATGGTAACACTGACACACACACACACTGAACACACTGGACACACACACTGGACATACACACACACACACACTGGCCAAAAACACTGGACACACACAGGAAACACACACACTGGACACACACACACACACACACTGCAAAAAAAAACACACACACACACACACACACACACACACACACACACTGGACACACACACACACACACACTCACACTGGACACACACACACACACACTGGACACACGCACACACACTCACACCGGACACACACACACACTGGACACACACACACACACCGGACACAAACACACACTGGACACACACACACTGGACACACACACACAAACACTGGACACACACACACTGAACACACACACACACACACACACACTGGACACACACACCGGGGACACACACACACCGGGGACACACACACACACACACTGCACAAACACACACACACACACACACACACACACACACACTGGACACACACACAGGACACACACACACACACTGGACACTCACACTGGACACACACAAACACACACTGGAGACACTGGGCACACCCACACACCAACACACACACATGCTGGACACACACATTCTGGACACACACACACTGGACACACACACACTGGGTACACACACACACACACACTGGGCACACACACACAAACTGGACACACACACACACACACATTGGACACACACAAACACACACTGGACACACACACCGGACACACACACACACCAGACACACACACACACACACCGGACACAAACACACACTGGACACACACTGGACACACACACACAAAGGACACACATCACACACACACACTGGACACACACACACACACTGGACACACACTGGACACACACACACACACACTGCACAAACACACACACACACACACACACACACACTGGACACACACTGGACACACACACACACACACACTGCACAAACACACACACACACACACACACACACACACTGGCCACACACACTGGACACACACACAGGAAACACACACACTGGACAGACACACACACGCACTGCACAAACACACACACACACACACACACTGGACACACACACACACACTCACTCACACTGGACACACACACACTGGACACACACACACACACTGGACACACACACACTCTGGACACACACACACACCGGACACAAACACACACTGGACACACACACACACACACACGCACACACTGGACACACACACACAAACACCAACACACACAGGACACACACATGCTGGACACACACACACTGGACACACACACTCACACTGGACACACACAAACACACACACTGGACACACACACACTGGACACACACACACTGGACACACACACATGCTGGACACACAAACACTGGACACACACACACACACACACCAACACACACAGGACACACACACATGCTGGACACACACACACTGGACACACACACTCACACTGGACACACACACACACACACACACACTGGACACACACACACCGGACACAAACACACACCGGACACACACACACACACACACACTGGACACACACACACTGGACACACACACACTGGACACACACACATGCTGGACACACAAACACTGGACACACACACACACACACCAACACACACAGGACACACACACATGCTGGACACACAAACACTGGACACACACACTCACACTGGACACACACACACACACACACACTGGACACACACACACCGGACACACACACACACCGGACACACACACACACACACACTGCACAAACCCACACACACAAACACACACTGGACACACACACACTGCACAAACACACATACACACACTGGACACACACACAGGACACACACACACACACACACACTGGACACACACACACACACACCTGACACAAACACACACCAGACACACACACACACCCCGGACACACACACACACCGGACACAAACACACTCTGGACACACACACACACACTGGACACACACACTGGATACACACACACAGGACACACACACACACACACTGGATACACACACACACACACACTGGACACACACACACACACCCCGGACACAAACACACACTGGACACACATACACCGGACACACACACACACCGGACACAAACACACACTGGACACAAACACACACTGGACACACACACACACACACACTGATTCTGGATAAGTTGTAGATGTATCCTCTGTTTAAACATTGAAACTCTTACAATAACACTGTTAAAATACCAATGTGATAATTTGTTGCATATATTTTATGTTAAAAAATAAATTGTATATGGACATATGCTCCATAATTGTACTATTGTACATGGATATATTGTACTTTTCATAATAAAACATACTTTAAACAAGAAAAAGCAAGTTAATTGTGAAAACAATTTCGTTATCGGTTTCACATTGTCCTCTCCCAGTCACAGGTTGACTTTTGTCATGAATTTTGCCCTTGAGGCAGAACTGCACGATTTCCTTTAGATATGCCAGCTGCAAAGTAAAAATTGGCTATATCGTAAACATTTGTGGAAAATAATTGTGTTTTATGGTCTTAATTTAAGGTAAGGATTAGCAGTGAGGTTAAGGTTAGCATTAAAATCAGATATTATTACTTTATGCCTGTGCCAGCTAGTGACCACTTTGCAGAACTGCCTCCAGGGCAAGATTCATGACAATAAATGCCAACCTGCCTCCCAGTCATCCCCTCCCTATCTCTACAAGGCTGCAGAACATGCAAGCTAGTGATGCGGGGGTTGTCTCATAACCCACAGTCCCCAGGCGGGTGGGTGGCAGGCAGGTTCAATACAGAGAAAACAGAGACTACATAAGAAAATCCATCAATGGATCATTATTGTGCAATTTACACTAAGTGGACAAAACATTAAGGACACCTGCTCTTTCCATGACAGACTGAGCAGGTGAATCCAGGTGAAAGCTATGATCCCTTATTGATGTCACTTGTAGATGAAGGGGACGGGACAGGTTAAAGAAGGATGTTTCAGCCTGGAGACAATTGAGACATGGATTGTGTGTGTGTGCCATTCAGAGGGTGAATGGGCAAGACAAAATATTGAAGTGCCTTTGAACGGGGTATGGTAGTAGGTGCCAGGCAAACCGGTTTGTGTCAACAACTGAAACGCTGCTGGGTTTTTCACGCTCATGGTACACCACACAAAGGACATCCAGCCAACTTGACACAACTGTGGGAAGAATTGGCGTCAACATGGGCCAGCATCCCTGTGGAACGCTTTCAACACCTTGTAGAGTCCATGCCCCGACGAATTGAGGCTGTTCTGAGGGCAAAAGTGGGGAGGTAACTCAATACTCTGTGGCACCAAGTCACTTATCTAGTAACCCTACCTCTGTCCTAACAATACTATGACATGACATCATTACAGTGTGTGTGTGTGTGTGTGTGTGTGTGTGTGTGTGTGTGTGTGTGTGTGTGTGTGTGTGTGTGTGTGTGTGTGTGTGTGTGTGTGTGTGTGTGTGTAATTAATGGGAATAAGTGTGTTTTATATTACCATACAGTATAACATATGATCATTCAACAAGTCTCAAGTTACCTTAACTTCTCCTTTTGATACCTAGAAACATCTACATTAAATTAATTAGTGAAAAGTGAGTTAACATTCTAATGTGAATGATGATGATTTCTAATATTGTGTCTGGTTTCATCCATCAGATGTCTGTGATCTCACACTGGACCCAAACACAATAAACAGACACCTCTCTCTGTCTGAGGAGAACAGAAAGGTGACATGGAGGAGAGAGAAGCAGCCGTATCCTGATCACCCAGAGAGATTTGAGGTCTGGCCTCAGGTGCTGTGTAGAGAGGGTCTGACTGGGCGCTGTTACTGGGAGGTAGAGTGGAGTGGGAGTGTGGTTGTTATAGGAGTGGCATATAAAGGAATCAGCAGGAGAGGAAGGGGTAAGGACTGTGGGATTGGAGCCAATGACAAGTCCTGGAGTCTGTTCTGCTATGACAACAGTTACAGAGCCTGGCACAATAATAAGTCCACTACCATAGACGTCCCCTCCTCCAGCTCCCACAGAGTAGGAGTGTATCTGGACTGGCCAGCCGGCACTCTGTCCTTCTACAGAGTCTCCTCTGACACACTGACCCACCTGTACACATTCTACACCACATTCACTGAGCCCCTCTATCCAGGGTTTAGGGTTGATGATGACTTTTTTGGTTTGTCCTCAGTGTCCCTGTGTCAAACATAACAGACTGGACACACACACACACACACTGAACACACACACACACACTGAACACACACACACACACTGAACACACACACACACACACACACTGGACACACACACACTGAACACACACACACTGAAGACACACACACTGGAGACACACACACTGACTGGACACACACACACACACACACACTGGACACACCCACACACATACACACTGGACACACACACACACATACACACTGGACACACACACACACACTGGACACACACACACACACTGGACACATACACACACACACTCTGGACACACACACACACACTGAACACACACACACACACACACACACACACACACTGAAAAAACACACACTGGACACACACAGACTGGACACACACACACTGAACACACACACACTGGACTTACACACACACATACACACTGGACACACACACACACACACTGGACACACATGCACACTAGACACACACGGACACACACACACACTGGACACAAACACACTGAACACACACACACACACGCACGCACACTGGACACACACACACTCTGGACACACACACACTGGACACACACACACACACACTGGGCACACACAAACACACTGGACACACACACACACACTGGACAAACACACACACACACTGGACACACACACACACTGGACAAACACACACACACACACTGGACACACACACACACTGGACACACATACACACACACTGGACACACACTGAACACACACGCACTCTGGACACAGACACACTAGACACACTGAATCCACGGACACACACTGAACACACACACACACACTGGACACACACAGACACACAGACACACTGAACCCACGGACACACACTGAACACACACACACACACTGGACACACACAGACACACAGGCACACACACACACACACTAGACACACTCTGTGTATGACCATTGCCTGCCTGTGACCACGATTCCTGCCTTCTGTAAAGGCGTAATAAACACCTGCTGCGCTCTGCGCGTGAATCTACACCTTTTTCTCCCTGAGTATTCATTACAGTACCCTAATGTTAAGTGGCATAAATGTATAGTTATTATGTGCAGACATCTTTAAAGATAATAAGAAAGAGGGAAAAAGATAGAAACTAAATGAAATGCTGAAAGTATAAAATAGTAACCATCTGGTGAGCTAATACCCTGTACACAGCATACCATAATGTTCTGAATAATGGCCAAGTCTACCTCGCTCCTTATTCTACTGAACCGCTTAGGCGCAACAAACACAAGTCCAACATTTATCGGAAACTGTTAAACTACCTGTTCACTACCCTCCTGCTCTCCGGGGATGTGCAACTCAATCCTGGGCCCAACATCACCGAGCCAGCGATACGCACCGGAGTGGAGGGCGGTGGATGGCCTCGTCCACTGATCGTCGCCGCTGTGGAGGTGGGTGAGTGCTATGGTCCTGTGGTTTCTCTCGACTCACCCGGCTCCAGGATGGATTTTGACTCTTCAAACATACCAAAGTCGCTATATGCGATCCCTGACTCTGCTTCTGGTATGCAAGCTGTTTTAATTAGTTTCCCGCATCCAGTGCAGGCGGGAGGGATTGTTAATTGCGCTACCGAACTGCCCCTAATCAAAACGAAACAAAACGGCCTAAACCCAGCCCTCAGAAAACACAGAAAATTTTACTTTTTTCAATGTGTCAATCACTCTCGAGTCATCTGGGACCCACGAGCTAAGCCCAAGGGACTACTAGGGGGGCACTTGAACATTCGTAGTGTCATTCCAAAAAGTGATCAAATTCAACATCTACTCACAGACTCCAACCTTGACTTTCTCTGCCTCTCAGAGACATGGCTCCATAGAAACTCTCCATCTGCTGCTTTGATTGTGCCTGGCTACAATGTTTTCAGGAGAGACAGGACTGAAGGAAGAGGAGGGGGTGTGATGATTTATATTAAAGAACATATCCGATGTAAACAAATTGAGTGGTCATGTGATAATGAACTAGAATGTATTGGCCTGAACATTACACTGTCTCCCCAAATGTCTTTTACCCTCATTGGAATGTATAGGCCACCTTCCACCAAAAGTGTGTTTTTTGATCAGTTTAATAACATGCTTAGGGAATGTGATTTTGGGAAAGAGGTCATCTTAATGGGAGATTTTAACATTAATTATGAAGACAAGTGTTGTAGGAAAACCCTCAAACGGATCACTAATACCTTTGACCTTACACAGCTAGTTAAACCAGGGTGACTTGTTGCTCTAAAACACAGATTGATTTGGTGTTCAGTAATAAACCAGAGAGAGTGACTAAATCATTCAATATGGTTACTGGGCTATCTGATCATAATCTGACACTTATAGCCAGAAAGCTGTCTAAGAGCAGGTTTAACCTCTCTACTGTTAGAAAGCCTGATCAACTAAGAATACCTAAGAGTGAATTAAGCTATTTTGAAAATGCAATTAAGGGAATTAACTGGAATGATCTCTTGTCCTATGCAGACGTGGAAGCTGATAGTCAAGTTTTTCTATCCACAATACAGACTACATTAAATGGTTTCCTAAAGAAAATCAAATCCAAACCTGGCCAAAAGAGCACTCTTCCTTGGCTAAATGGAGAAATCTGGAAATTGATGAAAGAACGAGATTATTATCTAAAAATAGCCCTAAGATCCAAATTAGAGCATGACAGACGTAGGTTTACCATGTTGAGAAATAAGGTGATGAAAGAAATCAGACAGGCCAAGGCAAACTTTTTTATTAACATAATTGGTGAAGCAAAGGGAAATTCTAAACTGATCTGGGAGAATCTAAAAAAGTTAACAGGGAAAGACCATAGTAACACTGCAAAAAGACTAGAAATAATGGTGAATAACAATCTAACACAGGATGCAGTCGAAATAGCAATAGCCGTCAATTCCTACTTTATTGACTCTGTCAGGGTACTGACACAGAACCCCTCCACTGGTTTCTTGGGCTCAGTGCTAGTAAATGATGCTCAACCTGTCTTCATCATAAGGGAGGTTTCTGAGTCAAAGGTAGACAAGGTGATTAGCTCACTAAAGAACTCTAAAGCCAAATATGTGTTTGGGATGGACTCTACCTTTCTTAAAAACAGTCATTGGCCCCATTACTAAGGTCACCAACACATCTATTGGTCTCGGGGTGTTTCCAAGGGTATGGAAGTCGGCCATAATAACGGCCATCTTTAAATCAGGCGACCCTGCTGATGTGAGTAACTACAGGCCCATTAGTATACTACCTGTGGTGTCAAAGATTGTTGAAAAGTGTGTAGCAGAACAACTCATTGCCCACCTCAACAACAGCCCCTTCACATTACATTCCATGCAGTTTGGCTTCAGAGCAAAACACTCCACAGAAATGTCCAACTGCTTTTTTCTGGAAAATGTGAAGACCAAGATGGACAAAGGGGGCGTTGTTGGGACTGTGTTTCTGGACCTAAGGAAGGCTTTTGATACTGTTAACCATGAGATTCTCATCACAAAATTGTCCAAGTTCAACTTTTCCCCCGATGCCTTGAGATGGATGAAATCATACCTTGAAGGCAGAACTCAGTGTGTCAGAGTGAGCAATGAGCTGTCGCCCACTCTTAGCTATGATATGGCCCAGTCAAAACTGTTCGCTGCTCTGGCACCCCAATGGTGGAACAAGCTCCCTCACGACGCCAGGACAGCGGAGTCACTCACCACCTTCCGGAGACATTTGAAACCACACCTCTTTAAGGAATACCTGGGATAGGATAAAGGAATCCTTCTACCCCCCCCCCCCCCCCCCCCCCCAATTGTAAAGTGATTATCCCACTGGCTATAGGGTGAACGCACCAATTTGTGAGTCGCTCTGGCTAAGAGCGTCTGCTAAATGACGTTAATGTGCCCTTGAGCAAGGCACTTAACCCTAATTGCTCCTGTAAGTCGCTCTGGATAAGAGCGTCTGCTAAATGACTAAAATGTAAATGTAAAAATGTAATGTGGGTGTGCCCCAAGGGTCAATACTGGGGCCCCTCCTGTTCAGCCTGTACATTAATGATCTGCCTTCTGTCTGTACTGGGTCTGAAGTTCAAATGTATGCAGATGATACAGTGATATATGTGCATGCAAAGAGCAAACAACAAGCTGCACAATAACTCACTACTGTAATGGTCCAGGTTACAAAGTGGCTCAGTGACTCGTGTTTGCATCTCAATGTGAAAAAAACTGTTTGCATGTTCTTCACAAAGGGGGCAACAGATGCTACTGAGCCAGAAGTCTATGTGTCAGGGGAGAAGCTCCAGGGGGTATCTGATTTTAAGTACCTTGGCATCATACTTGATTCCAACCTCTCTTTTAAAAAGCATGTGAAAAAGGTAATTCAAATAACCAAATTCAACCTAGCTAATTTCCGATTTATACGAAATTGTTTGACTACAGAGGTAGCAAAACTGTACTTCAAATCTATGATACTCCCCCACTTAACATACTGCTTGACTAGTTGGGCCCAAGCTTGCTGTACAACAGTAAGACCTATTCAGTCTGTCTACAAACAGGCTCTCAAAGTGCTTGATAGGAAGCCCAATAGCCATCATCACTGTCACATCCTTAGAAAGCATGAGCTCCTGAGTTGGGAAAATCGTGTGCAATACACCGATGCATGTCTTGTATTCAAGATCCTAAATGGCTTGGCTCCCCCTCCACTCAGTATTTTTGTTAAACAGAAAACCCAAAGATATGGCAGCAGATCCACAAGGTCTGCCATGAGAGGTGACTGTGTAGTTCCCCTAAGGAAAAGCACCTTTAGTAAATCCGCTTTTTCTGTGAGAGCTTCCGATGTCTGGAATACACTGCCATCAGACACACATAACTCCACCACATATCACACTTTCACAAAATGCTTGAAGACATGGCTAAAGGTCAATCAGATTTGTGAACATGGTCCCTAGCTGTGTGTTGCCGCTTTCCATGTCTGTTGTCTGTAACTTGTGAGGTGTGGAAACACTTTGTTGCTTTTATGAATTTTGTCTTGCTGCTTTTTGTTCTATGTTGCTCGGTCTGTATGCTACGTCTTGTTTGTCCTATGTTGCTATGTCTGTATGCTATGTCTTGTTCTATGTTGTTATTGTCTATATTGTAATTGTTTTTAATAACCTGCCCAGGGACTGCGGTTGAAAATTAGCCGGCTGGCTAAAACCGGCACTTTTACTGAAACGTTGATTAATGTGCACTGTCCCTGTAAAAATAAACTCAAACTCAAACTCAAACTCAATAGGCTGTACCCTGACAGTTGTAGAAAGTAGCCAATAGGCTGTACCCTTACAGTTGTAGAAAGTAGCCAATAGGCTGTACCCTGACAGTTTTAGACAGTAGCCAATAGGCTGTACCCTGACAGTTGTAGACAGTAGCCAATAGGCTGTACCCTGACAGTTGTAGACAGTAGCCAATAGGCTGTACCCTTACAGTTGTAGACAGTAGCCAATAGGCTGTACCCTGACAGTTGTAGACAGTAGCCAATAGGCTGTAGCCTTACAGTTGTAGACAGTAGCCAATAGGCTGTACCCTGACAGTTGTAGACAGTAGCCAATAGGATGTATCCTGACAGTTGTAGACAGTAGCCAATAGGCTGTACCCTCTTACAGTTGTAGACAGTAGCCAATAGGCTGTACCCTTACAGTTGTAGACAGTAGCCAATAGGATGTATCCTGACAGTTTTAGACAGTAGCCAATAGGCTGTACCCTTACAGTTGTAGACAGTAGCCAATAGGCTGTACCCTGACAGTTGTAGACAGTAGCCAATAGGCTGTACCCTGACAGTTGTAGACAGTAGCCAATAGGCTGTTGTGGCTATTTGAGTATAATGTAGGCCTACCAACCAAACCAATGGAGCAAATCCTATATGTGGTGTTCAATGCAGGCCTACATTGCATGAGACTTAAAAAAAAGTGTTTACCTTATTCAGGGCTTGCCATTAACCCTTAAAAGTATATTGACGCACCAGTGCGTCAACCTAAGTAACATAAAAATCCATAAAAATCCCCAACAAAATCAGTCAGTTTAAGCTGGAGATATCGTCTCAATCCACCGCATCCGCCTATGTTGGCCTTCCACATCTGCGGTGGAAGGTGGCGGATCTACAGCGGAGTTTGTCAGACCATGAGACATCCCGAAAATTGGTATTCTCACAAAAATGTCTGTAGCATCTGTATGATCCCACTATGAAAAGGAGAGTCTCTCATGAACATGGTAGTGTTCTCCGTTTTGCTCTACGACCCACACAAGTGCTACGGGACTCGTCTGAAGCTATCCCATACAAACAAATAGAAGCATGGAGGTAGTTTTGTGCCCCATAAATATGGGGTTATATGGGTAAAAACAAATAAAGAATCCTGATCTGTCTTATGTCTCCTAGATACAGGACAGACACTTCAAAACTTTATTCCTTATGATGTATTTTTTTGACTGTCTTTTTTTGCCATTTATGAATGTGTTATTCAATGAGTTTATATGGGCTTTGGTAGTAAAGGCCAAATTCAATATTTTATCAAATAATTGTTATATATATAAATATTACTATTTTTTACATCTAATGCTAGCTAGCTACCCAACCAGCCCATAGAGAGAGCATTGCGGATGTTGTAGTCAACTTTAATTGCAACAGATTTCCACAACAATTTTCACGTTGCTACCAATCTTATTATAACATGAAAATTAAATATTTGTTCACAAAAAACATTGTTCTCACATATTAGTGTTATTTAACGCTGTAAGTTATAGGAATTTGTGGTTTTGGGTGGATTTTTCCTTTAATTTAGGCACGACAGAAAAACATAAAAGCCCATTGATGTAGCTATGCTCTTTTAGGTAAATCAATGAAACAAGCTCCAGTAGGCTAATCTTTTTGAGTGTGGACTGTACTGTATGGTATTATACTGTATTATATGGACTGGAATTACACACATTGTTCAAACCATGAAGCTGGGAGAGAACATGCATGCTTTCGCAGGACATAAGCTAGCGAATTAGATTGTAATAATAGGGCCTACTTTACATGTATAATGTATATATACACCTTCCATAATATTCCCCCTAATGTTATTAGCCTACCTCCTCCTTCTCTCTCTATTGGTGCTTCATTCCTTCCTCGCTTTAAAACAGTTAAATGAAATAGGTTTCGTTGTCCTGATCTTCATCATTGTAATGACATGCTGAATAATACAGGACTAGAATAAGATGCAGACGGCTTTCACTTCTTTTCACGAAGATTGAACAGTTATAGGTCTGAATAAAGAACTGCTATAGCCCAGTGTTCCCCAAACCTGGTCCTGGGGCCCCTCCCCCTCCCCCGGGTGCACGTTGTGGTTTTTGCCCTAGAACTACACAGCTGATTGAAATCATCAAAGCTTGATGTCAGCCACACCAATGTGTCGGAGGAAACCACGTTCGACTGACAACTGAAGTCAGCTTGTAGGCGCCCGGGCTAGAGCGTGGCGAGCCAAGGGAAGCCCCTTGGTCAAACCCTCCCCTGGACGGCACTGGGCCAAATGTGCTCCGCCCTATAGTAGTGGCGCCTCAGCACTGGGATGCATTGCCTTATGAAAGGAGAAATCCACCCATTCCTATAATTTACATTGTTAAATAACACTACTAATAATATTACTAATATGTGAGAACAATATTTTTTTGTGATACATTTTTTAATTTAGCCGTTATAATAAGGTTGGTAGAAACATGTAAAAATCGTTTTGGGTATCTGTCGCAGCTCAGGTCGACTACAAAATCCACAATACAATGCTCTCTCTATGGGCTGGCTGGCTAGCAAGCAAGCAAGCAAGCAAACGTAGCTACACACTTTAATACCAGAGACAATATCAGCATGTGAAGTAGCTAGATAGCTGTAAAATTGCCTAAACAAACTGCACTATCAATTTAGGGGTCTACAATCTCACCATGTTCAACCTGCAGATCGATGTGCCTCACAGAGTGGAGTCTGACGTTCACAACGGCAGAGATACTTTTGAGGAGATGGGGAAACTCCATTGGACTCCTGGTAACGCCCATTGGTGTACATTGCCCATGCTACGTCCATGGGCCGCGCGGTGCATTCTGGGCGATTCTGGGACAAGGAGAGCTCTCCTTCAAGGAGTGAATGGGAGGCAATTGAGTGCTAGCTGAAAAAAAAAAACATTAGCACGAATTTCGTCAACAAGGTACAACATTACGAATTTTTTCCGAGTTATGATACAATTGATATCTTTATATCTGTAATATTGTATAGCTTTGGAATTGTCACATTATGTACTTTCGAGGAAAATAGGCACGTTTCTCGACTCATACCCTGACTTTGAGAAGGGATTGCGCGACGATTAGTTTAGCAACCGCGTGACGCTGCATGACAACTTCAACGGGATTGGTCGACAGTCTGCTGGGTGGAGCGTTATACTCTCCGACGTGCATTGCCCAATGTGATTCCTATCTGTTTTCTCTAATATCTCTGGCAACGGCACCATGCAATGCACCCTGGACTGAAGAGGCAGACAAATAGGAGAAATGTGCTAGACAGATGGTTTTGTTTGGTTTGATTTCCTGCAGTGTCTATTCATTGGCCAAACGCACGGCCGCTTTCTGGCTTGCTCCTGACTGCTATAGAGTTAGTACACATCATTCCCAAACATTCAAAATAATTTATTAAAACGTGAAAATGAACATTTCTAAGTGGTCACTTGTCAGAAAATGTTTTTAAAGTATCATATTATTCCCGGGGGTGTATAATGCATTTAATTCAGTTGACTGATTTCCTTTTATGAACTGTAACTCAGTAAAATCTTGTTTGCTGTTGCATTTATATTTTTGAGAGAAAGACTGCGAGAGAGTGCTGGCATGTGCATTGATTTAAAGCAACGATATTCAATTGATAGGCTGTTTTAAAACTCTGCCGCTGCAATAAATAAAAATATATGTATCTTTACAATAAAAAATTTGCCCCCCCCCGAAACCAGATGTAGATGTGTAAATTAGACTCGCATTGTGTCCTTATGTTACCGTAGCAACAGTTACCATGATGAGATGGTAGGTCTACATGCATTGTCCTGCGCTCCATCCTGAGAGGTGCTCTGTCCCCACCCGGAGGGTTGATGATTGATCATGCAGATAGCAGAGACAAGGCCGTCGATAAGACAGATTTAGACATTGCATATAATTTAACAGTTCCATTTTACATTTTGCTGTTAATATAAACAATGTATTATAATCGACCCGGTTTGTGCGTTTGAACGGTAGTGGGTTTGAACGGTAGATCTCGGTAACCCGGTTCCCGCTATTCAACCCTAATCACCATGCACTCCTTAAATATCTCAGTGTCAGTGAAGAACTTGGTGTGTTAAGTTAAAACCAGGGCTCTAATTGAGGGGGTATGTGAGGGTTTTGTGGCTTTTGTTAAAGAAAATGGCTGATTATATAAAGCGATCTATATGCCAGAAACAAGCTGTAAAATGCAGGCGAAAGACGTGACCGATGCATATTGGACATCTTTGATTTGTCTATGATATTCAGAGGCTGCACAACATTTTGCAGGATAAACAAAGTTGACTTTGCTTAAGCAATGTGTGATTCTGTCACCATCAATTGATGTTCGACATTTCAACCGGCTGTTAAACAACATACTAACTCTAAATGAGTCAGGAGCAAGCCAGGTAGCCTAAGGAACGAAAATGAATTATTTAGGCTGTATTATTATTATTATTATTATTCCAAGGCTATAGCCTGCCATTTAAGAAATCAATTGTGAAGCATTTCAAATAAAATCAAAATCAAATGAAATTGTATTGGTCACATGCACATATTTAGCAGATGTTATTGTGGGTGTAGTGAAATGCTTGTGTTCCTAGCTCCAACAGTGCAGTAGTATCTAACAATTCACAACAATACACACAAATCTAAAAGTAGAAGAATGGAATTAAGAAATATATAAATATTAGGACGAGCAATGTCGGAGTGGCATAGACTAATATACAGTAGAATAGAATAGAATACAGTATATACATATGAGATGAGTAAAGCAGTATGTAAACATTATTAAAGTGGTTAGTGTTCCATTATTAATGTGGCCAGTGATTCCATGTCTGTGTATATCGGGCGGCAGCCTCTAAGGTGCAGGGTTGAGGAACCGGCTGGTAGTGTTCCATTATTAATGTGGCCAGTGATTCCATGTCTGTGTATATCGGGCGGCAGCCTCTAAGGTGCAGGGTTGAGGAACCGGCTGGTAGTGTTCCATTATTAATGTGGCCAGTGATTCCATGTCTGTGTATATCGGGCGGCAGCCTCTAAGGTGCAGGGTTGAGGAACCGGCTGGTAGTGTTCCATTATTAATGTGGCCAGTGATTCCATGTCTGTGTATATCGGGCGGCAGCCTCTAAGGTGCAGGGTTGAGGAACCGGCTGGTAGTGTTCCATTATTAATGTGGCCAGTGATTCCATGTCTGTGTATATCGGGCGGCAGCCTCTAAGGTGCAGGGTTGAGGAACCGGGTGGTAGTGTTCCATTATTAATGTGGCCAGTGATTCCATGTCTGTGTATATCGGGCGGCAGCCTCTAAGGTGCAGGGTTGAGGAACCGGCTGGTAGTGTTCCATTATTAATGTGGCCAGTGATTCCATGTCTGTGTATATCGGGCGGCAGCCTCTAAGGTGCAGGGTTGAGGAACCGGCTGGTAGTGTTCCATTATTAATGTGGCCAGTGATTCCATGTCTGTGTATATCGGGCGGCAGCCTCTAAGGTGCAGGGTTGAGGAACCGGCTGGTAGTGTTCCATTATTAATGTGGCCAGTGATTCCATGTCTGTGTATATCGGGCGGCAGCCTCTAAGGTGCAGGGTTGAGGAACCGGCTGGTAGTGTTCCATTATTAATGTGGCCAGTGATTCCATGTCTGTGTATATCGGGCGGCAGCCTCTAAGGTGCAGGGTTGAGGAACCGGCTGGTAGCCGCCTAGTGATGGCATGTAGCATTGGTCACATGATGCATGCTGGCAGGAGCATTCAGCATTTCAACAACACATGAACAACAGCACTTCAACAACATGCCTATAAATTGAGCATTTAGGCTGTATAAAATGCATGCCTTATTAAGCTATACAGTGCCTTTGAAAATACTTTTAGAAACACGAGTTTGGCCAGTCTTTGGTTTGAGGATCATGTGGTGAAATTGTACATGAAGAGATGGACGCATCTTGTAATTGACAGATGCAGGGAAAGGAGCATCTCTTTATCAAATCCTCCTTCAGAGTCACATGCAGGTAAAACATTGTGATTTCTATATAGTACTGTATCTGAAAGAGCATATTCTGCAGTTTCTATGACACTTACCTTTATCAAATAACTCTCCAAATTCAAGAGGTGAAGCTCTATTTCCAAATGTCACTTTTCTCAACAATATCTGTGCTGTCAATGTATTTATCACATGACCACTCCAGCAGCAGCATTGCTCTGGCAACTAAGCAAAAACTAGTAACAAAAACCAGTTAAAATATGCTATTCTGTCGTCAATGGCTGAATGGCCAATAGAAACCAGATAGAAACTGATAATGATGCATGTGACTTCAGTTTTGGTTAGCAGCGGATGTCGAAACCAACTTGCTCAATGTCTTTCCATATCTGGGGAAAGATGAAACCAGGCCAGCAGGTGAGTGACTGTTTGACTGTGGTTTTGAGACACGTGGAGCCTTACATGGGCAAAGGCAGAAATGGGACCATAGACAGCTTCTTCACATCAATTTCCCTGTCAGACAAGTTGATTGTAAAGAAGACTATCCTGCTCAGAACAGTGAACACACAAAGGCAGAAGCTGCTGGTAAAGCAACACTCACGGTGTGATGGAGAGTGGTAAAGCAACACTCACGGTGTGTTGGAGAGTGGTAAAGCAACACTCACGGTGTGATAGAGAGTGGTAAAGCAACACTCACGGTGTGATGGAGAGTGGTAAAGCAACACTCACGGTGTGATAGAGAGTGGTAAAGCAACACTCACGGTGTGATGGAGAGTGGTAAAGCAACACTCCCGGTGTGATGGAGAGTGGTAAAGCAACACTCACGGTGTGATGGAGAGTGGTAAAGCAACACTCACGGTGTGATGGAGAGTGGTAAAGCAACACTCACAGTGTGATGGAGAGTGGTAAAGCAACACTCACGGTGTGATGGAGAGTGGTAAAGCAACACTCACAGTGTGATGGAGTGTGGTAAAGCAACACTCACGGTGTGATGGAGGGTGGTAAAGCAACACTCACGGTGTGATGGAGAGTGGTAAAGCAACACTCACGGTGTGATGGAGAGTGGTAAAGCAACACTCACGGTGTGAGGGAGAGTGGTAAAGCAACACTCACGGTGTGATGGAGAGTGGTAAAGCAACACTCACGGTGTGATGGAGGGTGGTAAAGCGACACTCACGGTGTGATGGAGAGTGGTAAAGCAACACTCACGGTGTGATGGAGAGTGGTAAAGCAACACTCACGGTGTACAGATGTTAAATAAATAAGTGTTCGCTTCCTCAGCACCATGCACCCCACTGTTGCCACCGGCAGTGACCAGAAGAAGAAACCGGAGACAGTGACAGACTACAATCACACAAAGGTATATACAGTATCTCTACCATATACAGATAGCCTTCCCATCTGCCAAACACCAAATAGTATCTCCTTTTATTATATTACATTCATATTATTACTATTAGTATTATCATTATATGTACACTACCGTTCAAAAGTTTGGGGTCACTTAGAAATGTCCTTGTTTTCGAAAGAAAATCACTTTTTTTGTCCATTAAAATAACATCAAATTGATCAGAAATACAGTGTAGACATTGTTAATGTTGTAAATGGCTATTGTAGCTGGAAACGGCTGATTTGTAATGCAATATCCACATAGGTGTACAGAGGCCCATTATCAGCAACCATCAGTCCTGTGTTCTAATGGCACGTTGTGTTTGCTAATCCAAGTTTATCATTTTAAAAGGCTAATTGATCATTAGAAAACCCTTTTCCAATTATGTTAGCACAGCTGAAAACTGTTGTGCTGATTAAAGAAGCAATAAAACTGGCCTTCTTGAGACTAGTTGTGTATCTGGAGCATCAGCAATTGTGGGTTCGATTACAGGATCAAAATGGTCAGATTCTGAAACTCTATTCTTGTTCTGAGAAATGAAGGCTATTCCATGCGATAAATTGCTTCTTTAATCAGCACAACAGTTTTCAGCTGTACTAACATAATTGCAAAAGGGTTTTCTAATGATCAATTAGCCTTTTAAAATGATAAACTTGGATTAGCAAACACAACGTGCTGATAATGGGCCTCTGTACGCCTATGTAGATATTCCATAAAAAATCAGCCGTTTCCAGCTACAATAGACATTTACAACATTAACAATGTCTACATTGTATTTCTAATCAATTTGATGTTATTTTAATGGACAAAAAAAATGCTTTTCTTTCGAAAACAAGGAAATTTCTACGTGACCCCAAACTTTTGAACGGTAGTGTATATCAGAACAAATAGCAGCAGGAATGGTTATACAGTTAGAGACACAATACTGTTAAAATATATATCAGAACAAATAGCAGCAGGAATGGTTATACAGCTAGAGACACAATACTGTTAAAATATATATCAGTATATTATGGAAACTAGTTATTGCAGATAAATACAATTATAATAAACCACATATACAATCACCCACCTCAGCTGCATCAGCCCACCCTCCAACCCCTCCTGGGACCACCCCAACCCACCCTCCAACCCTCCTGGGACCACCCCAACCCACCCTCCAACCCTCCTGGGACCACCCCAACCCACCCTCCAACCCCTCCTGGGACCACCCCAACCCACCCTCCAACCCTCCTGGGACCACCCAAACCCACCCTCCAACCCCTCCTGGGACCACCGCAACCCACCCTCCAACCCCTCCTGGGACCACCCCAACCCATCCTCCAACCCCTCCTGGGACCACCCCAACCCACCCTCCAACCCCTCCTGGGACCACCCCAACCCCTCCTGGGACCACCTCAACCCACCCTCCAACCCCTCCTGGGACCACCCCAACCCACCCTCCAACCCCTCCTGGGACCACCCCAACCCACCCTCCAACCCCTCCTGGGACCACCCCAACCCACCCTCCAACCCCTCCTGGGACCACCCCAACCCACCCTCCAACCCCTCCTGGGACCACCCCAACCCACCCTCCAACCCCTCCTGGGACCACCCCAACCCACCCTCCAACCCCTCCTGGTACCACCCCAACCCACCCTCCAACCCCTCCTGGGACCACCCCAACACACCCAACCTGATCTCCATGAAATTAAATACAAAATCAAGGTATACATTTGCACAAAAATGATAATTAACAGCCAATCTGTTGGGTAAAACCCACTACAGGAATTATTTTATGGTTTCAGCTGCAATTGTTGTTTGGCCCCATGGATCCTAACAGTGGATAGTTCTAAATAAATGATATCTATAAAAGTGCTGATCCAATGAGGTGTGGTGGTTGCCATCTTAGTTCCAACATCTTTTTAGCTGCTGTCCAACCTGACAACATTATACGTCTTTGCTGTAATGACAGTGGTGAATTATCATTCAGTAATAACAGTTTGGGGGAACAAGGTATGAGGATACCTCTTTCCAAAACATGTCCCCTGGTCACTCCCAGTACATATGATTAAAGGAGCCCAAGGCACCTTGATTACATAGATCACACAGAGGAGCGAGTTGTGATTTTCATTAAATTATGTTTTCTAGGTGTAAGGTATACCCTGTGTATGAAATTAAAATGTATCAGCTGGTGATTAGGATTGTTAGATGAACCCACTAAGTTCCAGATGAACTCAACTGGTGAGCCTCTTTAGCAGCTAGTTCCATGGACACACTGATTTCAATGTCCTTTGCCAAGGTCAGATGACTTTCAGTCAACAGTCTCTTTTGTGTAGCTTCACTCCGTAGCCCACATACTAGTCTGTCTCTAATGATGTCATTTAGAACAGCATTAAACTCAGTGTTCTGGTAGTTTCTTTAATGCAGCAGCAAACATTGTTACTGATTCTCCCTCTTCCTGATGTCTCCTGTGGAACCTGAACCTTTCAGCATTAACTAGTGGTTCTGGTGAAAAATGTCCTTTAAGTATCTCCACAATATCCCCATACGTCGTATTACCTGTTCTGTCTGGCTGTAGCAGGCTGCCTAGTAAATTAAATGTCTTTGGCCCCATTACACTAAAACATGTAGGCACAATGTTGTCCTCATCCATGTCATTTACAAGAACAAAATATTCAAACTGTTCTGTATATGAGCTCCACTGTTCAATACTTTCATCAAACTGTCCAATGTTTCCAACAATTCCAATAATTGTTCATTTCTCAATAAGCTCCTGATTGTCACTCACTTCAATATTGTCCTCAACCAAAGCAATATTTTTCTCAGTCACAGGATCTTCATTCACTTCACTCACTGACGTTTAATCATAAATTCGCTCATTTAGCAGATTTAATTAAAAGGTTTGTCTTCACAGTTGAATAAATGTCCTTTCCTTTAAACACTGTATATTCCTCCTTTTTAATCACGTTGTTTTCCCACTCCGATGTCCGTCTCCAGTCCTTTTCTGCCGTCCATGACGATGTTAACTCCAGAGGTGGAAAAAGTACCCAATTGTCATACTTGAGTAAAAGTAAAGATACCTTAATAGAAAATGACTCAACTAAAAGTGAAAGTCACCCAGTAAAATACTACTTGAGTAAAAGTCTAAAAGTAATTGCTTTTAAATATACTTATGTATCAAAAGTAAATGTGTTTACTGAGTCTGCCAGATCAGAGGCAAAAATATGAATAGTAAAGTCAAGTACATATACCCCAAAAAAACTACTTAAGTAGTACTTTAAAGTATTTTTACTTAAGTACCTTAAACCACTGGTTAACTCTCTTTCTTAGCTAGCTAGACTATGCACTTGCCTCTGCTATCAATACACTGTGCCAACATTAGCCTATTCTGGACCACAGAAAATAACAGTTTTAAACAGTTGTAAAAACCCACTTCTTCCAGACAGAATAGTTCCTGTAGATTCAGACTTACTCATCGCCAATCTTTTGTTATGTCTCGTTGGTTTCATAACCACGTCTGTATAACAATTCAATAATGATGAGACAGGAGACAGGAATCAGTTCAACCATTTATCTGGAACGTGATCATCTCAACACATACAAACCCCCATGATGCTCTGCAGCACAACCCCAATATACAACAAATACATAGATAAGTAAATAGACACTAAACAAAACTCATAGAGGAATTTAAATGTTCAGTTGTAGAAAGTAGGGCCATGGGATAGGGTCAGAAAGGTCAGTATGTTTGATAACTGGTTACAGAGGTGACATAACAAGCATAAGGTCCATTATAACACAGTGAAGTAGAGGTGGGAGCTAAAAGCAGAAATGGACAGTGAGACGGTGTGAGGAGGTCAGGGGTGAAACACTAGATCAGGACAGGTAGAAATGGCAGGGCTGGAAATAGACACAGAGACACATTCTGATCATGGCTCAGACCTGACCTGAGACACCCAAACAGAAGATGCCATAGCAAAGTCCTGTCCAGTAGGCTATATGGGACTTCCTTTCATCAAAATACAACACATGGAAATGTGTCCAGTGTGTGTGTGTGTCCAGTGTGTGTGTGTGTGTGTCCAGTGTGTGTGTGTGTGTGTGTGTGTATCCAGTGTGTGTCCACTGTTTGTCCACTGTGTGTCCAGTGTGTGTGTGTGTGTGTGTGTGTCAAGTGTGTGTTCAGTGTGTGTGTGTGTCCAGTGTGTGTGTGTTCAGTGTGTGTGTGTTCAGTGTGTGTGTGTGTGTCTAGTGTGTGTATGTGTGTTCATTGTGTGTGTATGTGTGTCCAGTGTGTGTGTGTGTGTGTGTGTCCAGTGTGTGTTCAGTGTGTGTGTGTCTAGTGTGTGTATATGTGTTCAGTGTGTGTGTGTGTGTGTGTGTGTGTGTGTCCAGTGTGTGTGTGTGTGTGTCCAGTGTGTGTGTGCAGTGTGTGTCTAGTGTGTGTGTGTGTGTGTGTGTTTGTTCAGTGTGTTTGTGTGTGTGTCCAGTGTGTGTGTGTGTGTGTGGGTGTTTAGTGTGTGTGTCCCCAGTGTGTTTGTGTGTGTGTGTGTGTGTGTGTGTGTGTGTCCAGTATATGTGTGTGTGTGTGTGTGTGTGTCCGGTGTTCTTGTATTTGTGACTGTATTGGGACCACAACTTATATAAACACCTTTCGTATTAGGACCTTTGGACAAGTTAGGACCAAAAGCATGGTCCTAACAAGGCAAACCACTGGAATAGCCTGGAAATAGCATGCTAATATGCCTGGTTTGAAAATCAAGTAAAACTGGCATGGTCCTAATAAGGCGGTATTTTTGTAGGCCCCCTATGGGGGACACACAGTACTGCAATGTTGTATCATTGGATGGCCGAGAACATCAAGCGCCCTCTATAGGGAACATATAGTATTGCAGTATTTTCTCATTGGATGGCAGAGAACATCTTGATTTTTCTGATTGGACTGTAGAAGCTGGCTCAGGGATTTGTTGTGATTGTCAACATCCATATGTTGACAATCACTGACTGCAACTGACAAAGCAAGAAGGTCGCTAAAATCAGCCTTTTTAATCAGTTTAATATGCTCAATTGTATTATTAAATTCAGCCTACTCTAGTAATCAGTTAATGTTTAATGCTAAATATCATGTCATGTTATACTGAATACCAGTGCTAAATAATTCATGCTTTTTGGGATTGGTTTAACCCTTAACAGTGAAAACTTATTAGAAAACCAGGTTTTTCTCCGTTTTCTTTGCCCTTTTGGGAACCCTTACAAATTCAATCAAGGTAGTGGTATTTATCCATGTGTACAGTTGTGGTCAAAAGTTTTGAGAATGACACAAATATTAATTTTCATAAAGTCTGCTGCCTCAGTTTTTATGATGGCAATTTGCATATACTCCAGAATGTTATGAAGAGTGATCAGATGAATTGCAATTAATTGCAAAGTCCCTCTTTGCCATGAAAAAAAACATGTCCACTGCATTTCAGCCCTGCCACAAAAGGACCAGCTGACATCATGTCAGTGATTCTCTCGTTAACACTGGTGAGAGTGTTGACGAGGACAAGGCTGGAGATCACTCTGTCATGCTGATTGAGTTAGAATAACAGACTGGAAGCTTTAAAAGGAGGGTGGTGCTTGAAATCATTGTTCTTCCTCTGTTAACCATGGTTACCTGCAAGGAAACGCGTGCCGTCATCATTGCTTTGCACAAAAAGGGCTTCACAGGCAAGGATATTGCTGCTAGTAAGATTGCACCTAAATCAACCATTTATCGAATCATCAAGAACTTCAAGGAGAGAGATTCAATTGTTGTGAAGAAGACAAAGGAGATGATTGTGGACTACAGGGAAAAAAAAGGACTGAGCACGCCCCCATTCTCATCGACGGGGCTGTAGTGGAACAGGTTGAGAGCTTCAAGTTCCTCGGTGTCCACATCACCAACTAACTATCATGGTCCAAACACACCAAGACAGTCATGAAGAGGGCATGACAAAACCTATTCCCCCTCAGGAGACTGAAAAGATTTGGCATGGGTCCTCAGATCCTCAAAAAGTTATACAGCTGCACCATCGAGAGCATCCTGACTGGTTGCATCACCGCCTGGTATGGCAACTGCTCGGCCTCCGACCGCAAGGCACTACAGAAGGTAGTGCGTACGGCCCAGTACATCACTGGGGTCAAGCTTCCTGCCATCCAGGACCTCTATACCAGGTGGTGTCAGAGGAAGGCCCTAGAAATGGTCAAAGACTCAAGCCACCCTAGTCATAAACTGTTCTCTCTGCTACCGCACGGCAAGCGGTACCGGAGCGCCAAGTCTAGGTCCAAAAGGCATGTGGCAAATTAAATGTGATTTGATTTGATTCAATTGTTGTGAAGAAGGCTTCAGGGCGCCCAAGAAAGTCCAGCAAGCGCCTGACCGTCTCCTAAAGTTGATTCAGATGCGGGATCGGGGCACCACCAGTGCAGAGCTTGCTCAGGAATGGCAGCAGGCAGGTGTAAGTGCATCTGCATGCACAGTGAGGCGAAGACTTTTGGAGGACGGCCTGGTGTCAAGAAGGGCAGCGAGGAAGCCACTTCTCTCCTGGAAAAACATCAGGGACAGACTGATATTCTGCAAAAGGTACAGGGATTGGACTGCTGAGGACTGGGGTCATTTCCGATTGTTTGGGGCATCCGGAAAAAAGCTTGTCCAGAGAAGACAAGGTGAGCGCTACCATCAGTCCTGTGTCATGCCAACAGTAAAGCATCCTGAGACCATTCATGTGTGGGGTTGCTTCTCAGCCAAGGGAGTGGGCTCACTCACAATTTTGCCTAAGAACACAGCAATGAATAAAGAATGGTACCAACACATCCTCCGAGAGCAACTTCTCCCAACCATCCAACAACAGTTTGGTGATGAACAATGCCTTTTCCAGCATATGATGGAGCACCTTGCCATAAGGCAAAAGTGATAACTAAGTGGCTCGGGGAACAAAACATCAACATTTTGGGTCCATGGCCAGGAAACTCCCCAGACCTTAATCCCATTGAGAACTTGTGGTCAATCCTCAAGAGGCGGGTGGACAAACAAAAACCCACAAATTCTGAAAACTCCAAGCATTGATTATGCAAGAATGGACTGCCATCAGTCAGGATGTGGCCCAGAAGTTAATTGACAGCATGCCAGGGCGGATTGCAGAGGTCTTGAAAAAGAAGGGTCAACACTACAAATATTGACTCTTGGCATAAACTAAATGTAATTGTCAATAAAAGCCTTTGACACTTATGGAATGCTTGTAATTATACTTCAGTATACAATAGTAACATCTTACAAAAATATCTAAAAACACTGAAGCAGCAAACTTTGTGAAGACCAATAATTGTCATTCACAAAACGTTTGACCACGACTGTAGTCTAGGATGCCACCTCACCCCTTTACGGTATTCTGAATTGAATATATTTCCAGATTATGGTTGGGGGCCATCTAAAGAGCAACTTATTCAAAGAGCATCTTTCTCTGACATTGTCGGGGCAAGATATTGACATCCAGAGAGGTCCTAGGACAAGGCCCAAAATGAAGCCTGACCTAAATTTAAGGTGCTTTTGGGTGACAGCGGCAGAACCGTTGAAGCTAGAAACACAATTCAACCACAGGAACGTTCCTATGGTCCTCCCGATCTGTGCAAGCCTACCCTTGACCATGTGGAATTAACCTTTTACAGTGAAAACAGGGTGTAGTTCTTCTAACAGTTGATTTTGACCTCTCTCCCCATAGGAATACATTGCCTGTTGCCCTAACTTCAACCTGATGCCAATGTGGGTTGTGATTGGCATATCAAACTGTCTTCAATGACAACCCATCAGGCCACTACAAGGATTACCTGTGTTGATTTTAAGCTTCCTGGAGCAACCGCAAGTGGTTAAATTGACCCTAAACGTGGTTTTGATTTCACTCCCTGCAGTTAGTGAAAAACACTGCATTCAACCCTTTGTATATCAGTCAGTTCTTAACGTAAAGACTTGAAACTCAGGATTCTGTAAAAGCGTGTCCCAAGGAGGATATATGTTTACTTTCAGCTTCCTGTAATAACAGGAAGTGCCTTCAATTGGTGTCATAGGGGCTGTTACGAAGGGTTAAAAATGTCACATCTTTCCATAATTTCATATATGTGATTAGGCAACCCTCATGAACCGGTACACATTAGAAAACCTGGTTTTTCTCTGTATTTTTTTGCCCTTTTGGGAACCCATACAAATTCAATCTAGGTAGTGGTACGTGTCCATGTGTATTCTAAGATGCCACCTCACCCCTTTATGGTATTCTGAAATGAATATATTTCCAGATTATGGTTGGGGGCCATCTAAAGAGCAACTTATTCAAAGAGCATCTTTCTCTGACATTGTCGGGGCAAGATATTGACATCCAGAGAGGTCCTAGGACAAGGCCCAAAATGAAGCCTGACCTAAATTTAAGGTGCTTTTGGGTGACAGCGGCAGAACCGTTGAAGCTAGAAACACAATTCAACCACAGGAACGTTCCTATGGTCCTCCCGATCTGTGCAAGCCTACCCTTGACCATGTGGAATTAACCTTTTACAGTGAAAACAGGGTGTAATTCTTCTAACAGTTGACTTTGACCTCTCTCCCCATAGGAATACATTGCCTGTTGCCCTAACTTCAACCTGATGCCAATGTGGGTTGTGATTGCCATATCAAACTGTCTTCAATGACAACCCATCAGGCCACTACAAGGATTACCTGTGTTGATTTTAAGCTTCCTGGAGCAACCGCAAGTGGTTAAATTGACCCTAAACGTGGTTTTGATTTCACTCCCTGCAGTTAGTGAAAAACACTGCATTCAACCCTTTGTATATCAGTCAGTTCTTAACGTAAAGACTTGAAACTCAGGATTCTGTAAAAGCGTGTCCCAAGGAGGATATATGTTTACTTTCAGCTTCCTGTAATAACAGGAAGTGCCTTCAATTGGTGTCATAGGGGCTGTTACGAAGGGTTAAAAATGTCACATCTTTCCATAATTTCATATATGTGATTAGGCAACCCTCATGAACCGGTACACATTAGAAAACCTGGTTTTTCTCTGTTTTTTTTTGCCCTTTTGGGAACCCTTACAAATTCAATCTAGGTAGTGGTACATGTCCATGTGTATTCTAAGATGCCACCTCACCCCTTTATGGTATTCTGAATTGAATATATTTCCAGATTATGGTTGGGGGCCATCTAAAGAGCAACTTCTTCAAAGAGCATCTTTCTCTGACATTGTCGGGGCAAGATATTGACATCCAGAGAGGTCATAGGACAAGGCCCAAAATGAAGCCTGACCTAAATTTAAGGTGCTTTTGGGTGACAGCGGCAGAACCGTTGAAGCTAGAAACACAATTCAACCACAGGAACGTTCCTATGGTCCTCCCGATCTGTGCAAGCCTACCCTTGACCATGTGGAATTAACCTTTTACAGTGAAAACAGGGTGTAATTCTTCTAACAGTTGACTTTGACCTCTCTCCCCATAGGAATACATTGCCTGTTGCCCTAACTTCAACCTGATGCCAATGTGGGTTGTGATTGCCATATCAAACTGTCTTCAATGACAACCCATCAGGCCACTACAAGGATTACCTGTGTTGATTTTAAGCTTCCTGGAGCAACCGCAAGTGGTTAAATTGACCCTAAACGTGGTTTTGATTTCACTCCCTGCAGTTAGTGAAAAACACTGCATTCAACCCTTTGTATATCAGTCAGTTCTTAACGTAAAGACTTGAAACTCAGGATTCTGTAAAAGCGTGTCCCAAGGAGGATATATGTTTACTTTCAGCTTCCTGTAATAACAGGAAGTGCCTTCAATTGGTGTCATAGGGGCTGTTACGAAGGGTTAAAAATGTCACATCTTTCCATAATTTCATATATGTGATTAGGCAACCCTCATGAACCGGTACACATTAGAAAACCTGGTTTTTCTCTGTTTTTTTTTGCCCTTTTGGGAACCCTTACAAATTCAATCTAGGTAGTGGTACATGTCCATGTGTATTCTAAGATGCCACCTCACCCCTTTATGGTATTCTGAATTGAATATATTTCCAGATTATGGTTGGGGGCCATCTAAAGAGCAACTTCTTCAAAGAGCATCTTTCTCTGACATTGTCGGGGCAAGATATTGACATCCAGAGAGGTCATAGGACAAGGCCCAAAATGAAGCCTGACCTAAATTGAAGGTGCTTTTGGGTGACAGCGGCAGAACCGTTGAAGCTAGAAACACAATTCAACCACAGGAACGTTCCTATGGTCCTCCCGATCTGTGCAAGCCTACCCTTGACCATGTGGAATTAACCCTTTACAGTGAAAACAGGGTGTAATTCTTCTAACAGTTGACCTTGACCTCTCTCCCCATAGGAATACATTGCCTGTTGCCCTAACTTCAATTGGGGTCATAGGGGCTGTTACGAAGGGTTAAAAATGTCACATCTTTCCATAATTTCATATATGTGATTAGGCAACCCTCATGAACCGGTACACATTAGAAAACCTGGTTTTTCTGAGGTTCAAGCTAAGTACAGTGGCTTGCGAAAGTATTCACCCCCTTGGCATTTTTCCAATTTTGTTGCCTTACAACCTGGAATTAATATGGATTTTTGGGGGGTTTGTATTATTTGATTTACACAACATGCCTACCACTTTGAAGATGCAGAATATTTTTTGTGTGAGCCACCTTTTGCAGCAATTACAGCCTCTTGGGGTATGTCTCTATAAGCTTGGCACATCTAGCCACTGGGATTTTTGCCCATTCTTCAAGGCAAAACTGCTCCAGCTCCTTCAAGTTGGATGGGTTCCGCTGGTGTACAGCAATCTTTCAGTCATACCACAGATTCTCAATTGGATTGAGGTCTGGACTTTGACTAGGCCATTCCAAGACATGTAAATGTTTCCCCTTAAACCACTCAAGTGTTCCTTTAGCAGTATGCTTAGGGTCATTGTCCTATTGGAAGGTGAACCTCCGTCCCAGTCTCAAATCTCTGGAAGACTGAAACAGGTTTCCCTCAAAAATTTCCCTGTATTTAGCGCCATCCATCATTCCTTCAATTCTGACCAGTTTCCCAGTCCCTACCGATGAAAAACATCCCCACAGCATGATGCTGCCACCACCATGCTTAACTGTGGAGATGGTGTTCTCGGGGTAATGAGAGGTGTTGGGTTTGCACAAGACATAGTGTTTTCCTTGATGGCCAAAAAGCAAAATTTTAGTCTCATCTGACCAGAGTACCTTCTTCCATTTGTTTGGGGAGTCTCCCACATGCCTTTTGGCGAACACCAAACGTGTTTGCTTATTTTTTTCTTTAAGCAATGGCTTTTTTTCTGGCCAGTCTTCCCTAAAGCCCAGCTCTGTGGAGTGTACGGCTTAAAGTGGTCCTATGGACAGATACTCCAATCTCCGCTGTGGAGCTTTGCAGCTCCTTCAGGGTTATATTTGGTCTCTTCGTTGCCTCTCTGATTAATGCCCTCCTTGCCTGGTCCGTGAGTTTTGGCTTGTCAGGTTTGTTGTGGTGCCAGATTCTTTCAATTAAAAAAAAATGGATTTAATGGTGCTCCGTGGGATGTTCAAAGTTTCAGATATTTTTTTATAACCCAACCCTGATCTGTACTTCTCCACAACTTTGTCTCTGACCTGTTTGGAGAGCTCCTTGGTCTTCATGGTGCCACTTGCATGGTGGTGCCACTTGCTTAGTGGTGTTGCAGACTCTGGGGCCTTTCAGAACAGGTTTATATATACTGAGATCATGTGACAGATCATGTGACACTTAGATTGCACACAGGGCGACTTTATTTAACTAATTATGTGACTTCTGAAGGTAATTGGTTGCACCAGATCTTATTTAGGGGCTTCATAGCAAAGGGGGTGAAAAGATATGCACGCACCACTTTTCCGTAATTTCTTTTTTTTTTTCACTTCACCAATTTGGACAATTTAGTGTATGTCCATTCCATGCAATCCAAATAAAAATCTATTTAAATAACAGGTTGTAATACAACAAAATAGGAAAAACGCCAAGGGCGATGAATACTTTTGCAAGGCACTGCAAGGATATTCATCAATTTCTAGTCTTTCACGCTATTGAGGGGATTTGTCTGGGGGGTCATAGCTTAAACATGTCTATGACGATGAGGGGAGATGCATATGTGAGTCTCGAGCTAATCGGACCATGGATATAAGAAGGCTTGCCCCTGAACACTTGTAACTTAACTGCACTCCTGACATCATACTTGAGTATTGAGCCAATAGCAGCATCTATATACACTGCAAAAAAAAATAAAGGGAACACTAAAATAACACATCCTAGATATGAATGAATGAAATAATCTTATTAAATACTTTTTTCTTTACATAGTTGAATGTGCTGACAACAAAATCACACAAAAATTATCAATGGAAATCAAATGTATCAACCCATGGAGGTCTAGATGTGGAGTCACACTCAAAATTAAAGTGGAAAACCACACTACAGGCTGATCCAACTTTGATGTAATGTCCTTAAAACAAGTCAAAATGAGGCTCAGTAGTGTGTGTGGCCTCCACGTGCCTGCATGACCTCCCTACAATGCCTGGGCATGCTCCTGATGAGGTGGCGGATGGTCTCCTGAGGGATCTCCTCCCAGACCTGGACTAAAGCATCCGCCAACTCCTGGACAGTCTGTGGTGCAACGTGGCGTTGGTGGATGGAGCGAGACATGATGTCTCAGATGTGCTCAATTGGATTCAGGTCTGGGGAACGGGCGGTCCATAGCATCAATGCCTTCCTCTTGCAGTAACGGCTGACACACTCCAGCCACATGAGGTCTAGCATTGTCTTGCATTAGGAGGAACCCAGGGCCAACCGCACCAGCATATGGTCTCACAAGGGGTCTGAGGATCTCATCTCGGTACCTAATGGCAGTCAGGCTACCTCTGACGAGCACATGGAGGGCTGTGCGGCCCCCCAAAGAAATGCCACCCCACACCATGACTGACCCACCGCCAAACCGGTCATGCTGGAGGATGTTGCAGGCAGCAGAACGTTCTCCACGGCGTCTCCAGACTCTGTCACGTCTGTCACATGTGCTCAGTGTGAACCTGCTTTCATCTGTGAAGAGCACAGGGTGCCAGTGGCGAATTTGCCAATCTTGGTGTTCTCTGGCAAATGCCAAACGTCCTGCACGGTGTTGGGCTGTAAGCACAACCCCCACCTGTGGACGTCGGGCCCTCATACCACCCTCATGGAGTCTGTTTCTGATCGTTTGAGCAGACACATGCACATTTGTGGCCTGCTGGAGGTCATTTTGCAGGGCTCTGGCAGTGCTCCTCCTGCTCCTCCTTGCACAAAGGCGGAGGTAGCGGTCCTGCTGCTGGGTTGTTGCCCTCCTACGGCCTCCTCCACGTCTCCTGATGTACTGGCCTGTCTCCTGGTAGCGCCTCCATGCACTGGACACTACGCTGACAGACACAGCAAACTTTCTTGCCACAGCTCGCATTGATGTGCCATCCTGGATGAGCTGCACTACCTGAGCCACTTGTGTGGGTTGTAGACTCCGTCTCATGCTACTACTAGAGTGGAAGCACCGCCAGCATTCAAAAGTGACCAAAACATCAGCCAGGAAGCATAGGAACTGAGAAGTGGTCTGTGGTCACCACCTGCAGAAACACTCCTTTATTGGGGGGTGTCTTGCTAATTGCCTATAATTTCCACCTGTTGTCTATACCATTTGCACAACAGCATGTGAAATTTATTGTCAATCAGTGTTGCATCCTAAGTGGACAGTTTGATTTCACAGAAGTGTGATTGACTTGGAGTTACATTGTGTTGTTTAAGTGTTCCCTTTATTTTGTTGAGCAGTGTATTAAGAATGGGCTTAGGCCCCATAAAGTTCATAAACAAGATGGGCTTGGCCACCCCACCATCATACTTGAGTCTTTAGCCAACCGCAATATATATATTAGTGTTGGTCTTAGGCACTTATAAAGTCTGTAAGTCACAGATCTAGGATCAGTTGACCTCCATATCGTGTTAACATTAGTCACAAATATCTGACTTCAGTATAGTCTATAGCGGTTTCTTCATTAAGACTTATACAGTGGGGAGAACAAGTATTTGATACACTGCCGATTTTGCCGGTTTTCCTAGTTACAAAGCATGTAGAGGTCTGTAATTTTTATCATAGGTACCCTTCAACTGTGAGAGACGGAATCTAAAACAAAAATCAAGAAAATCACATTGTATGATTTAAAAAAAAATAATTTGCATTTTATAAGTATTTGATCACCTACCAACCAGTAAGAATTCCGGCTCTCACAGACCTGTTAGTTTTCTTTAAGAAGCCCTCCTGTTCTCCACTCATTACCTGTATTAACTGCACCTGTTTGAACTCGTTACCTGTAAAAAAGACACCTGTCCACACACTCAATCAAACAGACTCCAACCTCTCCACAATGGCCAAGACCAGAGAGCTGTGTAAGGACATCAGGGATAAAATTGTAGACTTGCACAAGGCTGGGATGGGCTACAGGACAATAGGCAAGCAGCTTGGTGAGAAGGCAACAACTGTTGGCAGAATTATTAGAAAATGGAAGAAGTTCAAGATGACGGTCAATCACCCTCGGTCTGGGGCTCCATGCAAGATCTCACCTCGTGGGGCATCAATGATCATGAGGAAGGTGAGGGATCAGCCCAGAACTACACGGCAGGACCTGGTCAATGACCTGAAGAGAGCTGGGACCACAGTCTCAAAGAAAACCATTAGTAACACACTACGCCATCATGGATTAAAATCCTGCAGCGCACGCAAGGTCCCCCTGCTCAAGCCAGCGCATGTCCAGGATGCTTTTCTGCAAAGGGGACATGACGACTGCACCGTATTGAGGGGAGGATGGATGGGGCCATGTATCGCGAGATCTTGGCCAACAACCTCCTTCCCTCAGTAAGAGCATTGAAGATGGGTCGTGGCTGGGTCTTCCAGCATGACAACGACCAGAAACACACAGCCAGGGCAACTAAGGAGTGGCTCCTTAAAAAGCCTCTCAAGGTCCTGGAGTGGCCTAGCCAGTCTCCAGACCTGAACCCAATAGAAAATCTTTGGAGGGAGCTGAAAGTCCGTATTGCCCAGCGACAGCCCCGAAACCTGAAGGATCTGGAGAAGGTCTGTATGGAGGAGTTCGCCAAAATCCCTGCTGCAGTGTGTGCAAACCTGGTCAAGACCTACAGGAAACATATGATCTCTGTAATTGCAAACAAAGGTTTCTGTACCAAATATTAAGTTCTGCTTTTCTGATGTATCAAATACTTATGTCATGCAATAAAATGCAAATGAATTACTTAAAAATCATACAATGTGATTTTCTGGATTTTTGTTTTAGATTCTGTCTCTCACAGTTGAAGTGTACCTATGATAAAAAAAATTACAGACCTCTACATGCTTTGTAAGTAGGAAAACCGGCAAAATCGGCAGTGTATCAAATACTTGTTCTCCCCACTGTAGTTGGCTTATATGTTTGACTTGGTGGAGTGGAGCAGAGAGGGGGATGGGAGGCTGATCATTGATTGGCTGTAGTGTAGGGTGTGTCATACAATGTATCAAAATTCCAACTGCTAGCTCAAATTCTCACTCAAATGTACCACTAATATGAAAATCTTCCACAGACTGTCTTGCAGACTACTATGCACTGACAAAACATTTAGTGTTACAAATCAAAGCTTAACATTAAAATATGTGATTTCAAATGACTAAATTAAGTTCAGACAGGCCTGTTATGTGCTCTCTAACACAAACATAAACTGTGTTGTTGTCAACCTTTTCACAGATCTAGGATCAGGTGACCTCCACAGAATGTTAACATTAGCCACAAATATCTGACTTCTGCAGAGTGCACAAAAGTACCAAACCACCAAAAGTTTCACAGGTCAACACATCTCTGCCCAGGGTTGCCATGTATGCTTTTTTTTGTGGTTTATTGAGGTACTTTGGAAACTTTGCCGCAGGTGAAAAGTTTTGGTCGCTGGGTGCAAGTTTTTATACTACTTCTATATTGCAACTACCAACATGGCATAAAAAAAAAATCTATTAATTTCCCTGTAATCTGCTGAAATTGTGCTAGTTTTCAGGCTTTGAAGGCAGGTTTTGCGTTGACTTCCTAGAAATTCGTAATTGATCTGGCAAGCCTGTCTCTGCCTTGAGCACAATCACCAGTAAAGTAGCTGGGCAGCACCTTTTTAAGGAAGAGGAGGATGGTTGCAGATGTTTACGTTCATGCAAGAAGGTAAGCTATTAACTAAACTGCTAACCAATAGTTTAGCTAAAATTGAATTTGTATTTGGTGTATTGGCAAGCAATGCATGTTCCCGTTGTCTTTATTTTTAATTAGTTAATGTTAGCTCACATATGTCTTTCGGTGGAATCCAACATGCATTGACAATGTTGTGTCAGATATACTGCGTCATGACAGATTGAAATGGGTAGGCTTATCCAAACAATTCATACATGTGCAATTGTTACTTTGCATGTTTCTACCTTATACTTGTTTACTGCTTGCTAAGGGTTAGCGTGCTAGCTAACGGTTAGCGTGCTAGCGATGCTAACGATACTAGCTTATTTTTTTTTGTATGATGCTAGCTATGGTGGCAAGCTAGCTAATAAGTTTAGCATAATTGGTAAACATGTCTTTGATTCAGAATACATCAATACATTGTGGTTAACCGAATGTTACATGCATTGGAAAATAAAATTGCTAGTGTAACTTGAATTGGTTTACAAGCTAGCTAGAAAAGCCAGTTTCTTTTCATCTGTTTTGTCAAGCTATAGCCTGCATGTGTGCTAAAATATTTAATTAAATCCCCTCATTAAATTAATATATTTAAGTTGCACCTGTTTTTTATAGCCCTTACCCAAAGACCATTTTTTCCCGTTGGAATAATTTGGATGAAAATAAGAAATATGTGAAAGAAAATAAGAAATAAGTGACCAGATTTTGTTATTGAAAAGCATGGACATTCACATATGTCCATGCTCCTTATTCCCTACACTCATTTTTAAAGATCAAAAACAAAATGGAAGATAAGAGTCCAGGAACATACAAAGCAACCTTAGCCTATTTTTTTCTGCTTCGCCTAGTATTTAGAGTATGCTTGCCTTGCTTTAGCCAAACCACTCATACTGATTCTCTTTTAGTCTATCCATAAAAGCAGATTCAGTTTCAGTTGCATCCAGGAACTTGCATAATCTGCTTATGTTTATACTTGCTTTTTTACCTTGAAAGTAGTCTTAAAAAAGGAAATTGTAACAGATGTTTGTTGGACCTCTATTAGTCAATGATATCAGTCATTGGTGTCCCCCAGCCCATCCCCGATGTTGTGTGCAGAGCAATCTTGTCATTCTATTAAGTCTCAACTATTATTTTTGTAACTTGTCTTCCTTTACAAAGGCACTGCAGAGGCTAAGAAGACGCATGGAAAATCTAAAGAAGCATCACTGAACTTGTGAGGCCAGATTTGAAGCTCAGGTTTGTCAGTTGTTTAGAATGAGGATATTGGGGATGGTTGAATCGTTATAATATCCTATTGCCTAATTTGCACATGACTAATATCATTTTATTGTATCCTTAGATGTCAGACACTGAGGTTGCCAGTACCTCTGAGGCTTCCAGTACCGCTGGGTTGATAGTCCATGTGTTGGATGATGCACCGCCATTGATCAGAACAGACAGCATATTCGTAAGTTAATGTGTCATTCAACACCAGCACATACTGTAAGTTCTTGTGAATCAGCTTTGTAAATCAAAGATTGGTAAGTCTGCACTTTCATCCCATATTGATTGTATTATAACAAAATCTAAATTAGAGGAGCACAGAGCCATAACTAATCAAAATGTGCCGGTGTCCAAATACTTTCTGTGTTATCTGTCTAGTTATCCAATAAACTTGTTTTCTTCAATACAGTTGACCAAAGCTATGCTTGGATACAAGACTGATGACTCAATAACCAGCATTGACAACAGTGAAGATGGTTATGTCCCAGGGCCATCAGGTTCATCAGAGGAAGACAATTCCGATGAATTTTCAGAACCAAAGACAAGGGTGGACAGCAGTAAACACGTTGATTTAGTCTCAGAGGGAGACAGTTCAGATAAATTAGCAGGAGTCAAGAGAAAGAAGCAATACAAGAAGACTATCAAGAGATGCAGAAGTTCCTCAGAAGAAAACAGCTCAAATGGAGAATCAGAACTCAAGAGAAAGAAGCGATACGAAAATACTTATAAGAGTTCCCCAAAGTCGAACACTAGCAGTGAATCACTGCTTGTAATGAATGTCTCAGAAGTAGATGGATCCAAAAAGTACTACTTTTTTTTTTTTTTTTTCAATCCAACTTCGCCCGTCATTTAGAACGTAAACATGGGGATGAAATGGAAGTAGCTACTGCACTTCAGTCTGCAAATAAGTCAAAAGCTAGGAGACTTCAGCTGAATCTCCTTCGCAAGAAGAGGAATCGGGCACACAACATTCAGGCACTTAAAGAAGGAAAGGGGGTTTTGGTACCATGTAAGCAAACAAGTGATGACAAGAGCAATCACCAGGAATATCAGCATTGTTTTGCCTGCCATGGGCTCTTTAAACGCAAATCTATGTGGAGGCATGTGGCAAGGTGCACACTAGCACAAAATGTTCGTAAGGAGATGCCTGGTGAAACCAGAATACAGGCACTCTGTGCTAGTGCTCAACCGGTTGCTAAAGGAGTCAGCGAGAAGGTCTGGAAACTTGTGAGTAACATGGCTCAAGATGATGTAGCCCATGCAGTAAAAGAAGACAGATACATCTTGGCATTGGGTGAAAAAATTTACAACAAGAAAGGGGATAACCCCTCACAACACCAGCACATTCGTCAAACTTTGCGAGAACTAGGGAGACTCGTGATTAAAGGTAGAAAGGTGACACCACTGAAAAAGATGAAGGATTATATCAACCCACAACACTTCCACCACATCATAAAAGCTGTCAAAGAAGTGACTGGCTTTGATGAAAAGACAAACAAATTTGAAAAAGCAACCTTGGCCACAAAGCTTGGGCAAAGCATCCAGAAAATTGCAGACGTCATGGAGGGTGAAGCTCTTATTACCCAGAATGAAGAAAAGTTGAAGCTAGTCCGAGACTTCCAAGGCATCTACCATCTTCGCTGGAATGAAATGATCTCTTCTGCTACATATCGTACACTTGAACAGAAGAAATGGAACGCTCCGCAGCTTATTCCATTAGCAGATTATGTTACAGTTTTTCTCCATTGGTTTGGCTCATTTCTTGAAACAGAAATTACATTCTCAAAACTACATGGACAAACCTCCAAACCACTTGGCAATTGTTCACAACAGAATTGAATTTCTCATTAATTTCATCAAATTGCAAATGTCTAAGTACATGTCTCAATGTCTCAGTACATCTTTGCAAATGATTAAGTACAGGTAGCCTACATTTAGCACAATTTCCAAGTGAATAGATCTTGTTGATCTAAACTGATTGTTGATTCTCAGTCTAATGGTTGTTCGCTCTAAAACGTGTCAGCGTCATTTCATTGTATAAGTCATCACATGCACAATAGTCTGTTCAATTGTCAAAATTAGTCAAGAACATAATACCATGAATACCATATATGAATCCCTTGGAACATTTGATATATTTATTACAGCAATTGACAGTCAGGTGAAACTAGAACTTGACTAACGAAGGAGGAGTTTCACACATCTCAGATGACCAATCAAACAGTATGTTTAGTTACCTGACAGGTGCTGTCCATGACTGTGAATGCTGCCAAACATGTATGTAAAGAGCTTGACCATGCAGGACCAGTACAATTTCTGAACATGGAGGCACCTGGCCAAGTAAATGAACAAGGGCAACTGCCTGCTCGAGGAAGAGGAAGAAGAAGAGGAGGAGGAGGAGTAAGGGTGCGTGGTGGTGGAATAGGGGGAAGAGGCCGAGGAGCACGAAGACACCATGCTGTCCCGGATGAAATTCGGGCCACAATTATAGACCATGTCATCAACCATGGCCTCACAATGGCGGAGGCAGGTCGCCGAGTGCAGCCTAATGTGCCTCGCTCAACAGTCTCCTCCATCATCCAAACCTTTCGCAGGGAAAACAGGTATGTAGTCAGTCAATGATGGAATTATATGTTGTATAGGACAGGACACTGTGCATAGAGCAAGAAATATATTTATTTACATATTTACCTATTCATTTAGTGTGTGTGTGTGATAGGCCTACAGTAATATCTTACCTCAATGGGATGTTATGATACTAAAAATGACAAGAAAAACATTGGAGAAAATAAACTATGGAATAGTTTATTTTCTACAGTATTGATGATACAGTTTACAGTAGTATTCCAGTCACTGTGCAGTGATGCATTAGAATTGTGGTAAAGTTACTGTAAGTAAAACAACAATACAATTACATAGGTAACTCATTCTGTAAGGAATACATAAGGTATACATTACGAATGGAGTGTTGTCCTTTGACTTCTATATCTAGGATTGGACGACAACCTTGCACAGGTGGCAGAGGAAAACTTCTCAATGAACAACAAGAACAAGAGATCTGTAACATGGTGATGGCAAATAATGCCATCACATTGAGACAGATCCGCGCTGCAATCCTACAAGACAATGCCATATTCCAAAATGTCAACTCTATAAGCATCTCCACAATAGACCGGATATTGAAGAAGCATCAGATGACAATGAAGCAAATTTACAGGGTACCATTTGAGAGGAACTCTGATAGAGTGAAAGAGCTGCGGTACCAGTATGTACATGTAAGTCAGTTACTGGTTGTCCATCATTATAACATTTTTACAATTAAGCAGTGGTTCCCAAACTTTTTTGGCTTCAGTACCCACTTTACCTGATTTGTGTATCCAGGTAATCCAGGTATGGAAGTATTTGATTTATCTGACTTCAACATTTCGCCTAAAAACTGCAGCTTACTGTATGATGCAATTATCATTATAATCCTTATTTTGAAGAATATAACATACAATAAGAAAAGGGGTCAAAGAGCTGCAATTAGTGCCTCCCATGTAAATCTATCTAATACTGTGGGTTTTACTGTAACATTTCAGTAAGTCTAGTCATTGATGATTTCCCCCCTCCCCTTTCTGTCAAATACCCCCTGTAGTACCTCTGCATAGGGGTACATGTACCCCAGGTTTGGAACCACTGGAGTAGTGGCCAGTAGTATATTGAACTTGTGGAGAACATAGAACATTCCTATGTAATTGTCTGTAACTGTAGTGTATGACTCTTCTGTATGACTGATTTGATGTTTTCTTTTTTTACGCTATTGTAGAGAATAATGGCATTGGAAGGAAACGAGACCCATCACATCCTCGTGTTTGTGGATGAAGCTGGCTTCAACCTGGCCAAGGGCCGAAGACGTGGCCGTAATATTATTGGCCACCGGGCCATGGTGGATGTCCCAGGCCAGCGAGGGGGCAATATAACTATGTGTGCTGCCATATCGGAGAATGGTGTGGCCACTCACATCCCCAGTCTTGGCCCATACAATACACAGAAGCTCCTCATCTTCTTGGACCGCCTTCATGTTGATTTGATCCCTGAAAATGAGAGCGGTCTCGTAGGGCCTCACCTACCACAATATGTCATTGTATGGGACAATGTGAATTTCCACCGTGGCCCGCTCATCAGGGCCTGGTTCACTACTCATCCAAGGATGGTCATGGTGTTCCTACCACCTTACTCTCCTTTCCTCAATCCTATTGAGGAGTATTTCTCCGCTTGGAGGTGGAGAGTGTATGAGCATCGGGCTCAAGATCAGAGGTCCCTGCTCCATGCAATGGATGCTGCGTGTGAGGATATTACAGGAGATCAGTGTAGGGGATGGTTGCGACATGCACGCCGTTTCTTCCCTCGTTGCATCGCAAGGGAGAATATACGCTGTGATGTGGACGAGAATCTGTGGCCAGACAGACAGCAGCGTGTGGATGGCCAGGAGGGTGAGGACAGCGACCAGTGAAGAACTGTTAGTTGTGAAACTCCAGCTTTATTTACAGCACTGTAGGCTGCATATAATTTTCATTGTTTTTTGTTTGTGTGTTTATATTACAGTATATTATGCTGTATACATTTTCTTTTTACTCTGATGTATGGAAGTTACTTTATGTGTGTGAATGATAATGGTTACAATTTCCTTGGCAGTATGAGTGCAATGTGTGATGTCAAACCTTGGAGGCTACTCTTACCCTAAAATCCTATTTATTTTTTTCAGTTTTATACACAATTGTATTCTGTTAGCTAGACAAAAAACAGTACAGTAACCATTGTCAATGAAGGACTGGGCTAAGACTGAAAGGTGGACATGAGGGATATTTCAATGGTCCTCTGCCATAGTGACAAAACATCTAAACATTTTGACTTGCAGTGCTTACACAATGCCAAAGGGACGAAGCATTTTGGGGGCACTGACTGTTTAAATGAGAAGGAAATTTAGTTTTGACACATGCGTGAACTGTTTTGGGAGAGGTATGAGCTTTTGCAGGTGAACCATGGTGTTGTGCCGAACCATCCACGTTATTTTGGCTAAAGCACCAAGAGTGTTGAGAACGTCCGGTCTGTTTCAAGAAATGAGCCAAAGCAATTGAGAAGGATCTTTGCCATTTTCGTGGCACTGACTCCTTATATGGGAAAGGAATTTAGTTTTGAAGCATGAGTGAACAGTTTTAGGAGAGATATGAGCTTTTGCAAGTGAGCTATAGTGTTGTGCTGAACTGTAAGACTGTTTTGCCAAATGATCTTAGAGTTTTGAGAATGTAATTTCTGTTTCAAGAAATGAGCCAAACCAATGGAGAAAAACTGTAAAAAAAATGCACATGTACTTAGATGAAAAGCAGAAACAATACTACAACTGACTGTGTGATGAGAAAACCTCAAGAAAATTGAGCAATCTAGCAAAAGTGATACTGGCTCAGATGATTATCTTCAACAGGAAAAGAGAGGGAGAGGTGTCAAAGATGACTATGGCAACATTTCACTCCAGGGACAAATCCCCACTTAACACAGATGTTGCAGTGGCGCTAACAGAGGTTGAGAGACTGCTCTGTGCGCATTTTGAACGCATCGAAACCTGTGGGAAGCGTGGCAGGAAGGTGCCTGTAATCCTCACTCCAGTGATGGTGGAATCTTTAGAGCTGCTTATCAAAGAGCGGTGCTCATGTGGAGTGAGCGAAGGTAATATCTACTTATTTGCCAGGCCAGGATATGATACACATTTTCGAGGGAATGACTGCATCCGCGTCTATGCCAAACAATGTGGTGCCAAGTTACCTGAAGCATTGTCATCAACTAAACTACGAAAACAGGTTACCACCCTCTCTAGAGTGTTAAATCTCAATGATACAGAACAGGACCAGTTTGCTGACTTCTTGGGTCGTGACATTCGGATTCATCGAATGTTCTACCGTCTTCCAGAGGGAACGCTTCAGTTGGCAAAAATAAGTAAAATACTGATGGCGTGTGAACAGGGCAGATTGGCAGAGTTCAAGGGGAAAACTCTGGATCAAATAACCATCAGCCCCAGTGGTAAGTTTACCCCCAGTGTTTAGTTTAATGGCAAAATGTTTACACTTTGATTTGTTTTGCGCAGATTTAGCTTGCCTCAATTTACCATTCTTCTTTTGGCTGTCTTTTACAAACTGTTATGTCTGAAGAAATGGATGCTGCAGCCACTGATTGCGCATCAGAGAGTGACTCTGAGAGAGAGGAGTCGTCTGAAAAATCCTATGAAGGAAATCTGACAGGTATGCCTATACCTTACATACACATGGACCTATTCTTAATTACAATGTACTGTTGGAAAATGACATGATTTCCACTGATATTTTCCAGGAGAGATGTCAGCAATTCGGGCCAAACAGCCAATGACCAAGGGAAAGCTGGGACAAAAGAGAGGCCCACACGGAAAGCATGTTTCCTGCTGCCTTCAGTCAGTGCGTTTTCACTCTGTAGTGTCAACCTATGGCTGTACTGTGCTGGTCCAGATCAATTCTGTCCTCATCAGTTAGTGTATTTCCAACCATGCCAGCACAGAACGGTTGAGTTTGGATTGTACACAAGTCAAGACATTAGATCTGGAATTAGTGTGTCAGGATAGATGATAACACAGAAGGATTACCACACTTTAGATTGTTTTTCTTGGAGGTAGGGAACTTGATTTAATACTTATTGCTTTTATTAGAAGGTTTACATTGCAAACAGATTGTTGGGCTTAGATTCCATACAGATTGAGTCTGCCTTGATGTCAGCATTGCACATTCTTCTCTCACACACTTATCTATGTAGTTATTTAGTTAGGATTGTTAGCTTAACTTCAACACACTCACTGAATATACAGCTGCAACCTTGTAGAGTTAATAGAAAGAGAGGTTCAAGTTCATTGTAGTCATCCTTTTAATTTTTGTAATTTTTTTGTGGCCTAATGTAGTCATGTATAATGCAATCTCTTTCCAAAGGTGCCAAAGGAACAAAAAGGTATTGGTCGACAATAGAGGTGGATGCAGTTGAAGATTCCTTGATGAATTTTATCCGAATGGGAAAAACGCCTGGAAAACAAGACTGTGAGAAATGCATTGCTGCTTCTCCACAAGCACTAGTAAACAGGGACTGGAGAGCGGTGAAGTTCTATGTACACAACAGAATAATTGCAGATCAGAGAAAATAAGTGTAGACTATGGTTCTGCTCTATCCAGATTTTAATTTCTTATATAGTAGCTACCAACTGAATGTCACTTTTGTTTTCTTTGTGATCTTGGGTTTCTTAGCCTGTATTACATTGGAGAAATTAAAGTCCTTAAATGGTTATTCCTTAGTTCTTAAGGTTCCTGAGAGAACTCGGTTCTGCTTTATTTGAAGTTCTTATGAATGTTTCATATATACAGTTGAAGTCGGAAGTTTAAATACACCTTAGCCAAATACATTTAAACTCAGTTTTTCACAATTCTTGACATTTAATCCTAGTAAAAATTCCCTGTCTTAGGTCAGTTAGGATCACCACTTTATTTTAAGAATGTGAAATGTCAGAATAATAGTTGAGAGAATGATTTATTTCCGCTTTCATTTCTTTCATCACATTCCCAGTGGGTCAGAAGTTTAGATCCTACCAAATACTAATTGAGTGTATTGCCTTTAAATTGTTTAACGTTTCGAGTAGCCTTCCACAAGCTTCCCACAATAATTTGGGTGAATTTTGGCCCATTCCTCCTGACAGAGCTGGTGTAACTGAGTCAGGTTTGTAGGCCTCCTTGCTCGCACACGCTTTTTCAGTTCTGCCCACAAATATTCTATAGGATTGAGGTCAGGGCTTTGTGATGGCCACTCCAATACCTTGACATTGTTGTCCTTAAGCCATTTTGCCACAACTTTGGAAGTATGCTTGGGGTCATTGTCCATTTCGAAGACCCATTTGCGACCAAGTTTTAACTTCCTGACTGATGTCTTGAGATGTTGTTGGTGTTCTTCGGCTTGCAAGCGTCCCCCTTTTTCCTCCAAACATAACGATGGTCATTATGGCCAAATATTTTTGTTTCATCAGACCAGAGGACATTTCTCCAAAAAGTACGATCTTTGTCCCCATGTGCAGTTGCAAACCGTAGTCAGACTTTTTTATGGTGGTTTTGGAGCAGTGGCTTCTTCCTTGCTGAGCGGCCTTTCAGGTTATGTCGATATAGGACTCGTTTTACTGTGGATATAGATACTTTTGTACCTGTTTCCTCCAGAATCTTCAAGGTCCTTTGCTGTTGTTCTGGGATTGATTTGCACTTTCCGCACCAAAGTACGTTCATCTCTAGGAGACAGAACGCGTCTCCTTCCTGAGCGGTATGACGGCTGCGTGGTCCCATAGTGTTAATACTTGCGTACTATTGTTTGTACAGATGAACGTGGTACCTTCAGGCGTTTGAATATTGCTCCCAAGGATGAACCAGACTTGTGGATGTCAATTTTCTTTTCTTCTGAGGTCTTGGCTGATTTATTTTCATTTTCCCATGATGTCAAGCAAAGAGGCACTGAGTTTGAAGGTAGGCCTTGAAATACATCCACAGGTACACCTCCAATTGACTCAAATGATGTCAATTAGCCTATCAGAAGCTTCTAAAGCCATGACATCATTTTCTGGAATTTTCCAAGCTGTTTAAAGGCACAGTCAACTTAGTGTATGTAAACTTCTGACCCACTGGAATTGTGATACAGTGAATTATAAGTGAAATAATCTGTCTGTAAACAATTGTTGGAAAAATTACTTGTGTCATGCACAAAGTAGATGTCCTAACTGACTTGCCAAAACTATAGTTTGTTAACAAGAAATTTGTGGAGTGGTTGAAAACCGAGGTCACCTTTGGAGTGACTAAGGTTCTCCTGAATACTTCAAGGGTTTTTCAAGTTTGGAAGCCTGCTGATGACTTTGAATGTTACACAAAAATAAAAAACATTTTCCTAAACTATTCATCTGTTACTTGGATATATTGAATCCATTACTGAAATGGTTGTTCCAGTTTAAATACTTTACAGAAAAACTACACTAGAGCCGTTGCGTTGCCATCCGTGTCGCATCATTGTGGCATTCTACCTGCTACACTAGAAACAAACCAAAATCGATTCAAATTTAAACTTGTTACAGTTTTTCTCAATTGCTTACAAACAAATACTGGTACTTGAGACACAATGACCACAACATGTAACTCATGCACCAACCCCCTGAACCAATTCTGCTAAACTACAAGCACAATTCCTGCTTTACACTCAAATTGCAGTTCTACAACACACTCTTTTCAAAACACTACACACAAATCTTTGCATTTGGCACAATTTTCATGCAGAAAATCTCTTGTTTTCACAATGAGCACACTGCCATTCAAATATGCACACTGACTCATCACATGGGCAAACACCCGTCACACAGTTTTACAATTAGCAATCAGAGCTTTAGCATAAAAGAGCAACAGGTGAGCTCTTCTGTTTTGGAGCAATGGATGCCAACATTGGAAACAGAGGCAAAGCCAGAGGAGTGAGAGTAAGAGGAGGAGGACGGGGAGGACGAGGACGAGGACGAGGAAGGCCAAGGACGGTAATCTCTGATGAGATCCGAGCCACTTTGGTTGATCATGTGGTCAACCATGGTCTAACAATGAGGGAGGCTGGGCAAAGAGTACAGCCAACTTTGAGCAGGTGCAGTGGAGCACCGGTTCATCTTCTTTGATGAGGTTGGATTCAACCTCACAAAAAGAAGAAAGAGGGGAAGGAATATCATCGGCCAGCGTGCCATTGTTCAAGTCCCTGGCCAGCGCGGAGGGAACATCACAATGTGTGCAGCGATTACCCACCACGGCGTCATCCATCACCATGCTACCCTTGGCCCCTACAACACCGCCCATCTGATCACGTTCCTGGACACCCTACACAACACACAAATTCCACCAGATCAGGTAGATGGCCCAGAGCAGCTCAGGTACGTTGTCATTTGGGACAACGTAAGTTTCCACAGGGCTGCTCTGGTTCGTAACTGGTTCACTGCCCACCCACGCTTTTTAGTTGTTTATCTCCCTCCATATTCTCCATTCCTCAATCCTATTGAGGAATTTTTTTCTGCCTGGAGATGGAAAGTGTATGACCGAAATCCACAAACGCGTATACCTCTTCTCCAAGCTATGGAAGACGCATGTGGAGATATAGCAGTTGATGCTTTTCATGGCTGGAATCGCCATGCTGGCTGGAATCGCCATGCTAGGTGATATTTCCCCCGCTGCTTGGCCAGGGAAAACATTGCTTGTGATGTGGATGTGGTGCTGTGGCCAGACCGCAACAGAAGAGAGGATGCAGCATTTATTATTTTTACTGTAATTGTATACATTAAATTCTTCTGTTTTGTATGTAAACCACTGTATGTGTAACTTTGTGTTGGTTGGGAATGGGATGTACACTGTGTACATTGTTTTTGTGGGAAAAATGAAATATATTTGTTACCGTGTATTTGTGTGTTCTGAGTATAATAACAATATTCTCAAATATTTTACAACACACTTATGTTTGTACTGTCTGTAGTAATGGCAACACTGAACCAAAAAAAGGCCTAAGTCATTATGATGAATGGAGAAGAAGTGTTTTCCGTTCATCATAGTGTTTTACATTGAGCACATCAGTGTTCAACTGGTTCTTATAAATGTCTATTCATATGATGGTTTGTGTGTGTCATTTGAAAACAAAATACCATTTTGATAAGAAATAACATGGTTTTGAATGTAAAGTTTCATTTTGCTGGAGAATTGAGGGGTTTTGCCCATTGTGTGTGTGTTATTTGATTTGTGTGTAGAGTTCTGAGAATATGAGGCATGCTTTCAGAAAATGTGTGTAAACAATCGAGAAAAACTGTAATTATTGTACGCTTCCTTTAGGCGCAACGCAGGCAGTTGGATGCTTTCATAGATTTCATAGGCGGCATTCCCTTCATGGCTGATGGCAATGCATTATAATGCAATGTACGGTCTCAATTAGGTGGTAAAATTTCAAGTGTACTTTTTTCAAGGAGTAAGTCACTTTAAGTGATTTCCTGATTATAGATTTTTTTTCAAACTCATGAGTGTAATTTCTGTGCTCCTATGATGTCTGGAAAGCATTGTCCTCGAAAGGTAGGTATTTAAGAGGGGTCCTTAATTGGTTACAAATACAAGACTGTGTGTGTGTGTGTGTGTGTCGTGTGTGTGTGTGTGTGTCCAGTGTGTGTGTCCAGTGTGTGTGTGTGTGTGTGTGTGTGTGTGTGTGTGTGTGTGTTTGTCCAGTGTGTGTGTGTCCAGTGTGTGTGTGTCCAGTGTGTGTGTTTAGTGTATGTGTGTGTGTGTACAGTGTGTGTGTGTGTGTGTGTGTACAGTGTGTGTGTGTGTGGGTGTTTAGTGTGTTTGTGTTTGTGTGTCCCCAGTGTGTGTATGTGTCCAGTGTGTGTGTCCATTGTGTGTGTGTGTCCAGTGTGTGTGCGTGTCCAGTGTGTGTGTGTGTGTGTGTGTGTGTGTCAGTGTTACCATGGTTATTATTTACAGGGACACTGAGGAGTCATCATAAACCCTAAACCCTGGATAGAGGGGCTCAGTGAATGTGGAGTGGAATGTGTACAGGTGGGTCAGTGTGTCAGAGGAGACTCTGTAGAAGGACAGAGTGCCGGCTGGCCAGTCCAGATACACTCCTACTCTGTGGGGGCTGGAGGAGGGGACGTCTATGGTAGTGGACTTATTATTGTGACAGACAGAGTAACTGTTGTCAGAGCAGAGCAGACTCCAGGACTTGTCATTACATCCAATCACACAGTCATTACCCACTCCTCTCCTGCTGATTCCTTTATATGCCACTCCTATACCAGCCCCTCTCCCACTCCCCTCTACCTCCCAGTAACAGCGCCCAGTCAGACCCTCTCTACACAGCACCTGTCTCCAGTCCTCAAATCTCTCTGGGTGATCAGGATACAGCTGCTTCTCTCTCCTCCATGTCACCTTTCTGTTCTCCTCAGACAGAGAGAGGCGTCTGTTTACTGTGTTTAGGTCCAGTGTGAGATCACAGACATCTGATGGATGAAACCAGACACAATATTAGAAATCATCATCATTCACATTAGAATGTTAACTCACTTTTCACTAATTCATTTAATGTAGATGTTTCTAGGTATCAAAAGGAGAAGTTAAGGTAACTTGAGACTTGTTGAATGATCATATGTTATACTGTATGGTAAAATAAAACACACTTATTCCCATTAATTACACACACACACACACACACACATCCTGAACACACACACACAAACACACACACATCCTGAACACACACACACACACCCTGGACACACACACCCTGAACACACACACACCTTCATGCATGCATGAACACACACACACATTTCTAAAGTAACACGAACGCGCCACAAACACACTCAGATACACACATTGTCAAAGCAACTCTTTGTAAACTTTGGTGTCCCTGATTTGTGCTTCTGTAGAACTACAGCTGATATTTAATATGACCAAGTAAGTAATGATGGTGGTCTTTGACTTTGACTTCACTTGAATTAAGACTTATTCTTAGTCATATTCTTCACAGCAGTCAACACTCACATTTTCTAAGTCCAGGTTTCATTGTGTTCTCTCCACCATGTTCCACACTGTAGCGGTAAGCAGAAGAACAGACAGTCATTGAGGGATACACCTGAACTCACACACACACACACACACACACACACACACACACACACACACACACACACACACACACACACACACACACACACACAGTCAGTATATACATTTGTCCAAGTGTGTGTGTGTGTGTGTCCACTGTTTGTGTGTGTCCAGTGTGTGTGTGTGTGTCCAGTGTGTGTGTGTCCAGTGTGTGTGTGTGTGTGTCCAGTGTGTGTGTGTCCAGTGTGTGTGTGTATGTGTGTGCGTGTGTGTGTCCAGTGTGTGTGTGTGTGTGTGTGTGTCTGTCCAGTGTGTGTGTGTATGTCAAGTGTGTGGGTTTGTGTGTCCAGTGTGTGTGTGTGTGTCCAGTGTGTGTGTGTGTGTGTGTGTGTGTTTGTCCAGTGTGTGTGTGTATGTCAAGTGTGTGTGTTTGTGTGTGTGTGTGTGTCCAGTGTGTGTGTGTGTGTGTGTCCAGTGTGTGTGTGTGTGTTTCCCCAGTGTGTGTGTGTGTGTGTCCAGTGTGTGTGTGTGTGTGTGTGTGTGTGTGTGTGTGTTTGTCCAGTGTGTGTGTGTGTCCAGTGTGTGTATGTGTGTTTGTCCAGTGTGTGTATCTGTGTCCATTGTGTGTGTGTGTACAGTGTGTGTGTATGTCTAGTGTGTGTGTGTGTGTGTGTGTGTGTGTGTGTGTGTGTGTCTAGTGTATGTGTGTGTGTGTGTGTGTTTGTGTTTGTCCAGTGTGAGTAAGTCTGTGTGTTTGTGTGTGTCCAGTGTGTCTCCAGTGTGTGTGTGTTTCAATCAATCAATCAATTTTATTTTATATAGCCCTTCATACATCAGCTAATATCTCGAAGTGCTGTACAGAAACCCAGCCTAAAACCCCAAACAGCTAGTAATGCAGGTGTAGAAGCACGGTGGCTAGGAAAAACTCCCTAGAAAGGCAGGAACCTAGGAAGAAACCTAGAGAGGAACCAGGCTATGAGGGGTGGCCAGTCCTCTTCTGGCTGTGCCGGGTGGAGATTATAACAGAACCATGCCAAGATGTTCAAAAATGTTCATAAGTGACAAGCATGGTCAAATAATAATCAGGAATAAATCTCAGTTGGCTTTTCATAGCCGATCATTAAGAGTTGAAAACAGCAGGTCTGGGACAGGTAGGGGTTCCATAACCGCAGGCAGAACAGTTGAAACTGGAATAGCAGCAAGGCCAGGCGGACTGGGGACAGCAAGGAGTCACCACGGCCGGTAGTCCCGACGTATGGTCCTAGGGCTCAGGTCTCTCAGTTGGCTTTTCATAGCCGATCATTAAAGAGTTGAAAACAGCAGGTCTGGGACAGGTAGGGGTTTCGTAGCCGCAGGCAGAACAGTTGAAACTGGAATAGCAGCAAGGCCAGGCGGACTGGGGACAGCAAGGTGTCATCATGCCCGGTAGTCCTGACGTATGGTCCTAGGGCTCAGGTTCTCAGAGAGAAAGAGAGAACGAGAGAATTAGAGAGAGCATACTTAAATTCACACAGGACACTGGATAAGACAGGAGAAGTACTCCAGGTATAACCAACTAACCCCAGCCCCCCGACACATAAACTACTGCAGCATAAATACTGGAGGCTGAGACAGGAGCGGTCCGGAGACACTGTGGCCCCATCCGAAGAAACCCCCGGACAGGGCCAAACAGGAAGGATATAACCCCACCCACTCCGCCAAAGCACAGCCCCCGCACCACTAGAGGGATATCCTCAACCACCAACTTACAATCCTGAGACAAGGCCGAGTATAGCCCACAGAGGTCTCCACCACAGCACAAACCAAGGGGGGGGGCGCCAACCCAGACAGGAAGATCACGTCAGTAACTCAACCCACTCAAGTGACGCACCCCTCCCAGGGACGGCATGAAAGAGCACCAGCAAGCCAGTGACTCAGCCCCTGCAACAGGGTTAGAGGCAGAGAACCCCAGTGGAGAGGGGAACCTTTTTTTTTGTGTGTGTGTCCAGTGTGTGTTTGTGTTTGTGTGTGTGTCCAGTGTGTGTGTGTGTGTGTTTGTCCAGTGTGTGTGTGTGTCTAGTGTGTGTGCATGTGTGTCCAGTGTGAGTGTGTGTGTGTGTCCAGTGTGTGTGTGTGTGTGTGTGTGTCCAGTGTGTGTGTGTGTGTGTGTGTCCTTTGTGTGTGTGTGTGTCCTTTTTGTATATGTGTCCAGTGTGTGTGTTTACAGTGTGTGTGTGTGTCCAGTGTGTGTACTGATACACGTGCACACACACACACTGGACACACACACACACACACACACACACACACACACTGGACACCCACACACACTGGACACCCACACACACTGGACACACACACACACACACACACACACACACACACACACACACCGGACACACACACACACACACACACACAAACACACACACTGGACACACACACTGGACACACACACGCACACACACACAGACACACACACACACACACACACACACACACCGGACACACACACACACAAACACACACACACACACTCACACACACACACACACACACACACACACACACACACACACACACACACACACACGGTCAGCATATAACTTAGTCCAAGTGGTGGTCAGAATGTTTGTCTTAACTAGCCTGATAACTCCAACATGTCTGATATGAACATTGACATAAACCCTCTACATACTTGAGTTTCTCCAGTCTGCAGTGTGGATCCTCCAGTCCAGCAGAGAGCAGTCTGACTCCTGAGTCTCCTGGGTGATTGTAGCTCAGGTCCAGCTCTCTCAGGTGTGAGGGGTTTGACTTCAGAGCTGAGACCAGAGAAGCACAGCCTTCCTCTGTGACTAGACAGCCTGACAGCCTGCAAAGAGTCAAATCATATTAAAACCACACTGCTATTCTTTGGTGGTCAAAATAGTGGCAGTATATTTTTTCAACATATTCAGATATATCAGTGTCCTGAAACCTGCCATATCTATTCATAAATTAATGTTTCATTATTAGAAATGACAAATTATCAAAGTATTGCTTGTAGATAGAAAAATGCATATTACAAATATTTGAGTAGACTGACCAGAGCAGTTTAAAAAGCAGTATCAGTCAAAAGACAGACAGTGAGGTATCAGATTTAGATTGTATTGAGTATACAGTCCACACCATATCTACAGTGCATTCAAAAAGTATTCAGACCCCTTGACTTTTTCCACATTTTGTTAAGTTACAGCCTTATTCTAAAATATATTAAATTAGTTCTTTTTCCCCATCAATTTACACACAATACCCCATAATGACAAAGTGAAAACAGGTTTTTAGACATGTTTGCAAATATATAGAAATACCTTATTTACAGAAGTTTTCATGTCACCTTTTATTTGAGGGTATTTTAATACATACAGTGGGGAAAAAAAGTATTTAGTCAGCCACCAATTGTGCAAGTTCTCCCACTTAAAAAGATGAGAGAGAAGCCTGTAATTTTCATCATAGGTACACGTCAACTATGACAGACAAAATGAGAATTTTTTTTCCAGAAAATCACATTGTAGGATTTTTTATGAATTTATTTGCAAAATATGGTGGAAAATAAGTATTTGGTCAATAACAAAAGTTTCTCAATACTTTGTTATATACCCTTTGTTGGCAATGACACAGGTCAAACGTTTTCTGTAAGTCTTCACAAGGTTTTCACACATTGTTGCTGGTATTTTGGCCCATTCCTCCATGCAGATCTCCTCTAGAGCAGTGATGTTTTGGGGCTGTCGCTGGGCAACACAGACTTTCAACTCCCTCCAAAGATTTTCTATGGGGTTGAGATCTGGAGACTGGCTAGGCCACTCCAGGACCTTGAAATGCTTCTTACGAAGCCACTCCTTCGTTGCCCGGGCGGTGTGTTTGGGATCATTGTCATGCTGAAAGACCCAGCCACATTTTATCTTCAATGCCCTTGCTGATGGAAGGAGGTTTTCACTCAAAATCTCATGATACATGACCCCATTCATTCTTTCCTTTACACGGATCAGTCGTCCAGGTCCCTTTGCAGAAAAACAGCCCCAAAGCATGATGTTTCCACCCCCATGCTTCACAGTAGGTATGGTGTTCTTTGGATGCAACTCAGCATTCTTTGTCCTCCAAACACGACGAGTTGAGTTTTTACTAAAAAGTTATATTTTGGTTTCATCTGACCATATGACATTCTCCCAATCCTCTTCTGGATCATCCAAATGCACTCTAGCAAACTTCAGACGGGCCTGGACATGTACTGGCTTAAGCAGGGGGACACGTCTGGCACTGCAGGATTTGAGTCCCTGGCGGCGTAGTGTGTTACTGATGGTAGGCTTTGATACTTTGGTCCCAGCTCTCTGCAGGTCATTCACTAGGTCCCCCCGTGTGGTTCTGGGATTTTTGCTCACCGTTCTTGTGATCATTTTGACACCACGGGGTGAGATCTTGCGTGGAGCCCCAGATCGAGGGAGATTATCAGTGGTCTTGTATGTCTTCCATTTCCTAATAATTGCTCCCACAGTTGATTTCTTCAAACCAAGCTGCTTACCTATTGCAGATTCAGTCTTCCCAGCCTGGTGCAGGTCTACAATTTTGTTTCTGGTCTCCTTTGACAGCTCTTTGGTCTTGGCAATAGTGAAGTTTGGAGTGTGACTGTTTGAGGTTGTGGACAGGTGTCTTTTATACTGTTAACAAGTTCAAACAGGTGCCATTAATACAGGTAACGAGTGGAGGACAGAGGAGCCTCTTAAAGAAGAAGTTACAGGTCTGTGAGAGCCAGAAATCTTGCTTCTTTGAAGGTGATCAAATACTTATTTTCCACCATAATTTGCAAATAAATTCATTAAAAATCCTACAATGTGATTTTCTGGAGAAAAAAATTCTCAATTTGTCTGTCATAGTTGACGTGTACCTATGATGAAAATTACAGGCCTCTCTCATCTTTTTAAGTGGGAGAACTTGCACAATTGGTGGCTGACTAAATACTTTTTTCCCCCACTGTATCTGTTTCACCGTTTAGAAATGAAAGCACTTTATGTATCTAGTCCCCCCATTTGACGAAGTCAAACGTATTCTGACCATTTGACTTATAGTGTATTAACGTAGTCAAAAGTTGAGTATTTGGTTGTGAACTCATTGTTTGTATTTGCAGTTTGTTTTGGGTTATGTTTTGCCCGATAGTAACTGAATGGTGGATGATGACTGGAGTAATTTTCTGTCTAAGTGAGTAGATAACAGGTTTCTGTAGCTGTGCCACTAGAGATCCTGGTTCGAATCCAGGCTCTGTCGTAGCCGGCCGCGACCGGGAGACTCATGGGGCGGCGCACAATTGGCCCAGCGTCGTCCAGGGTAGGGGAGGGAATGGCCGGCAGGGATGTAGTTTGGTTGGTAGAGCATGAAGTTTGCAACACTAGGGTTGTGGGTTCGATTCCCACGGGGGGCCAGTATGAAAAAATTTAATAAAAAATAATGTATGCACTCACTAACTGTAAGTCGCTCTGGATAAGAGCGTCTGCTAAATGACTAAAATGTAAATGTTTCTAAACACTACTAAATGAATCCTAATGATGCCATGATTAAGAAAAATCATGAATGAATCATGAATAATAATGAGTGAGAAAGTTACAGAGGCTACAACAAAACATGCTAACCTCTCACCATTACCAATAACAGAGGGGGTATGATCCTTGTTCCTCTGTAACTTTCTCATTCATCATCATTCACGATTCATTCATGATTATTCATAATTATGGTAGCATCCACATGAATGTAGAAGTGTTCAGAAACATCTTCTATTCTTACTGACAATACAAGTGAAGTGACTCCAAAATGACAGGACATTATTCACCATTCAGTTTCTATTGGGAAAAACATCATCCAAAACACAACCATGACAAACTGCAAATGTATTCAACAAGTTTGTAGAATCACAAGCTTGATGTAATCACTGCAGGCAAAGAATATTCAAAGACCAAACACTAAAACACTAAACATTGGACTAAATTAATTTGTCCAAATACTTATGACTTTTTCAAATGGGAGAACTACATACATTAAGTGCTTTCATTTCTAAACAGTAAAACAGGTATGTATGAATACCCTCAAATAAAAAGTGACATTCTGTACTGTTGCCTAATATGAAACAATTTCAAATCCAAAATTATGGAGCATAGCACCAAATGTAAAACTGTAAGCTTCACTGTCCAAACACATATGGTGTGGACTATGTGTGCCTGGTCAACACATGTGGATCTGGTGAACAGTTATCACTTGTTGACCAACTACAGGAATACTGACCTCAGAGTCTCCAGTTTACAGTGGGGATTCCCCAGTCCAGCAGAGAGCAGCTTCACTCCTGAATCCTTCAGGTCATTGTTACTCAGATCCAGCTCTCTCAGGTGTGAGAGGTTTGACTTCAGAGCTGAGACCAGAGAAGCACAGCCTTCCTCTGTGACTAGACAGCGTGACAGCCTGCAAAGAGTCAAATCATATTAAAACCACACTGCTATTCTTTGGTGGTGAAAATAGTGGCAATATATTTTTTCAACATATTCAGATATATCAGTGTCCTGAAACCTGACATATCTATTCATAAATTAATGTATCATTATTTGAAATTATCAAATTATTGCTTGTAGATGGAAAAATGTATTGTCCAAATATTTGAGTAGACTGACCAGACCATTTTAAAAAGCAGTATCAGTCAAAAGACAGACAGTGAGGTATCAGATTTAGATTTACTTTATGTATCTAGTCCCCCATTTGAAGAAGTCAAAAGTATTCTGACCAATTCACTTATAGTGTATTAAAGTAGTCAAAAGTTTAGTATTTGGTCCCAAATTCGTTGGTTGTATTTGCAGTTTGTTTTGGTTGTGTTTTGGGTTATGTTTTGCCCGATAGTAACTGAATGGTGGATGATGACTGGAGTAATTTTCTGTCTAAGTGAGTAGATAACATGTTTCTAAACACTACTAAATTAATCCTGATGATGCCATGATTAAGAAAGATCATGAATGAATCATGAATAATAATGAGTGAGAGAGTTACAGAGGCTACAACAAAACATGCTAACCTCTCACCATTACCAATAACACAGGGGGTATGATCCTTGTTCCTCTGTAACTTTCTCATTCATCATCATTCACGATTCATTCATGATTATTCATAATCATAGTAGCATCCACATGAATGTAGAAGTGTTCAGAAACATCTTCTATTCTTACTGACAATACAAGTGAAGTGACTCCAAAATGACAGGACATTATTCACCATTCAGTTTCTATTAGGAAAAACATCATCCAAAACACAACCAAGACAAACTGCAAATGCATTCAACAAGTTTGTAGAAACACAAGCTTGATGTAATCACTGCAGGTAAGGAATATGGGACCAAATACTAAACTTTGGACTAAATTAATTTGTCCAAATACTTATTACTTTTTCAAATGGGAGAACTAGATACATTAAATGCTTTCATTTCTAAACAGTAAAACAGGTATGTATGAATACCCTCAAATAAAAGGTGACATTCTGTACTGTCGCCTAATATGAAACATTATATCTCAAATCCAAAATGCTGGAGCATAGCACCAAATGTAAAACTGTAAGCTTCACTGTCCAAACACATACGGTGTGGACTATGTGTGCCTGGTAAACACATGTGGATCTGGTGAACAGTTATCACTTGTTGACCAACTACAGGAATACTGACCTCAGAGTCTCCAGTTTACAGTGGGGATTGCCCAGTCCAGCAGAGACCAGCTTCACTCCTGAATCCTTCAGGTCATTGTTACTCAGGTCCAGCTCTCTCAGGTGTGAGGGGTTTGAACTGAGCACTGAGGCCAACACTTCACAGGATGTGTCTGTGAGTTTACAGCCAGTGAGTCTGTCAACAGAGTAAATACCATGAGGGACAGGTTGGATTAAAATGTTACATTTAGCTTCCCTGCTTACACTGTTACCCCTGCACTAATAATGTGAACACTGTGTATAGATGTCTCAATGCTACAACTTTTCTGATCCGTTTGTATTACAGTTTGTTTAAGAGTTTTCAGCTGATAGAAAGTTTAGTCAGCCAATGAAAATATTGTTGTTCTTACATACAGTAAAGTTTGGTCTGAGGGATAGTCACATGAGTACTTACAGAGCCCGTCAGCCAATAAAAATGCTGCTGTAACTACAATGTATTTTGATGTGGGATATTTCCATGAATACTTACAGAGCTTTCCTGCAGCCTCTCACAGCTGGGAGCAGTCTCCTACGACCCTCCTCTGATGTCTTGTATACCTTCGGGTCAAACACATCCAGAACCTCCTCTGATATCTGTAGCATGTAGGCCAGTGCTGAACACTGAGAAAGTGTGAGTTTTTTTGATCTCTTCTCTGACCTCAAGTACGCTTGGATTTCCTCCTGTACTGAATGGTCTTTCATCTCTATCAGACAGTGGAAGAGATTGATGCACCTCTCAGGGGAGATGTTCTTCCTCTGCATCACCTTCAGGGAACGGATTGTTTTCTGGACGCTGTCTGGACTGCTTTCTGTCTGTGTCACCAGACCTCGTAGGAGTTTCTGATTGGACTCCAGTGACATGCCATGAAGGAAGCGGACAAAGAGGTCCAGGTATCCGTTCTTGCTCTCCAAGGCTTTATCCACGGTACTCTTCAGCAGCTCATGCAAGGTTAGCTCTTCAGATGCAGCTCTAGACTTTCCCTTGAGGAAGGGCTTCAGTGCATCCATGTTCTTGGTTGTGTAACAATGGTACATGTAGACAGCTGAGAGAAACTCCTGAATGCTCAGATGAACAAAGCAGTACACCACTCTCTGAAATAACACAGACTCTTCTTTAAAGATTTGTGTGCACACTCCTGAGTACACTGAGGCTTCTTTGACATCAATGCCACACTCTTTCAGGTCTTCTTCATAGAACATGAGATTACCCTTCTCCAGATTTTCAAACGCCAGCTTCCCCAGCTTCAGAAGAATTTCCTTATCTGACTCCATGAGCTCCTGTTGATCCATCTCATCTCTTCCATGATATTTCTGGTTCTTCAGGCTGGTCTGAATGAGCAGGAAGTGTATTGACATCTCAGTCAGAGTCGTGGGCATCTCTCTCCTCTTGTCTGTACTCAACATGTGCTCAAGGACTATTGCAGAAATCCAACAGAACACTGGCATGTGGCACATGATGTGGAGGCTCCTTGATGTCTTTATGTGTGAGATGATTCTGCTGGCCAGGTCCTCATCACTGAATCTCTTCCTGAAGTACTCCTCCTTCTGTGGGTCATTGAACCCTCGTACCTCTGTCACCTGGTCAACACACTTAGGGGGGATCTGATTGGTTGCTGCTGGTCGGGAGGTTATCCATAGGAGAGTAGAGGGAAGCAGATTCCCCTTGAAGAGGTTTGTCAGCAGAACATCGACAGACGATGTCTGGGTGACATCAGACACCTTTTCATTGTGCTGGAAATCCAATGGAAGTCTGCTTTCATCCAAACCATCAAAGATGAACATAGCTTTACAGGCAGTGAGTTTCTTTGCATTGCCTATGTCTAGTTCTGTGTGGAAGCCATTTAAAAGTCTGAGAAGACTGTACTGGAGATCTTTAATCAAGTTCAGCTCCCGGAAAGGAAGCACAAATATGATATCCACATCTTGGTTCGCCTTCCCTTCAGCCCAGTCTAGGATGAACTTCTGCACAGAGACTGTTTTTCCGATGCCAGCGATGCCCTTCGTCAGCACAGTTCTGATGCTTCTCTCTTGGCCTGGTAAGGGTTTAAATATGTCATTGCAGTGGATTGCTGTGTCATGTGAGGTTGGTGTCCTGGATGCTGTCTCTAGCTGCCACACCTCATGTTCATTGTTAACCCCTTCACTCTCTCCTTCTGTGATGTAGAGCTCTGTGTAAATCCTGTTGAGGGGAGTTTGGTTCCCTGCTATTTCCATGCCTTCTATCACACATTCATACCTCCTTTTCAGACTGTCTTTATGGTTTACTATAGCTCTCTGCAGGCTGTCATCCACTACAAGGGAAGAAGAACAATGATGTGTATCAGAAACATTCATTGACAGGATGAAAAGTGGGCCTTCCACAACTACAGTAACTTCTATTATCTCATAATATTGTAGTTAACTACTGTAAATCATATTAAGGTCTTGACTTGGCCCACATGTGCAAGTGGTCTTACTGTTTTCAGAGCCTCTTGTTTTATTGGGTTGACTCAGCTGCTGTAGTACAGGCCGTGTTCTGGATCTCTTTCTACACTGAGGACAGTCATAGTCTCCTGAAGGAGCAGGTTTCTCCCAGTATCTGGTGATGCACTGTCTGCAGAACCTGTGTCCACAGGTGGTAGAGACTGGATCCCTCAGCACCTGCTGACACACTGCACACCTGGATTGATCCTTTAACAGAGTAGACCTTCCACTACAGAGGTAAAGGAGAGAGAGAGAGATTGTAGATGTTAATACTGATCCTCTGGCAGAGTAGACCTTCCACTACAGAGATAAAGGAGAGAGAGATTGTAGATGTTAATACTGATCCTCTAACAGAGTAGACCTTCCACTACAGAGATAAAGGAGAGAGAGATTGTAGATGTTAATACTGATCCTCTAACAGAGTAGACCATCCACTACAGAGATAAAGGAGAGAGAGATTGTAGATGTTAATACTGATCCTCTAACAGAGTAGACCTTCCACTATAGAGATAAAGGAGAGAGAGATTGTAGATGTTAATACTGATCCTCTAACAGAGTAGACCTTCCACTACAGAGATAAAAGAAGGTGCAGTAATCGCTCTAATAAACTGTTAAAACAAACTACACATTACAAAACATATCTATATGACATCTTGAATATTCTCCTCTTCACTAGTAATATTATTCTGACTAGTGACGGACCTTGGGTCAAAGGTAATTGATCCATCACAACTGGAATTGACAGGACGATTCATGGAGGAGTCACTGTTCATAGACAGACAGCTGGGAACAGAATACTCTGCCCTCAGTGGTAGTAGCCTCTGGAATGAATAACATGTCCACAGAGGTATTACTAAACTATCTTACATTTACATTTTAGTCATTTAGCAGACGCTCTTATCCAGAGCGACTTACAGTTAGTGAATACATAATTTTTTGTAAATATCTATATATATATTTTTTTTATACTGGCCCCCCGTGGGAAGCGAACCCACAACCCTGGCGGCCATGCTCTATCAACTGAGCTACATCCTTGCCGGCCATTCCCTCCCCTACCCTGGACGACGCTGGGCCAATTGTGCGCCACCCATGAGTCTCCCGGTCGCGGCCGGCTGCGACAGAGCCTGCCATTACCAGCTGTTGTCTTAGCTCTCTCGAATAACACCTGTGATTGTGTTATGCCTCTCTCCTATGTCAATATGCCTTGCTTATTGCTGTTTCGGTTATTTCTTATTGTACTATTTCACTGTAGATCCCCCAGCCCAGCTCAACCTGCCTTGGACAGCTCCTTTGTCCCACCCCCCATACATATAGACCGGCTCAATCGGTGCCTCCAGTGATGCTATCTCTTTCATTGTTACCCAACGCTTAGGTTTACCTCCACTGTACTCATATCCTTCCATATCCTTGTCTGTACATAATGCCCTGAATATATTCTACAACGCCCGGAAATCTGCCCCTTTTCTCTGTACCCAACGTACTAGAAGACCAGTTCTTAAAGCCTTTAGCCGTATCCTTATTCTATTCCTCCTCTGTTCCTCTGGTGATGTAGAGGCTAACCCAGGCCCTGTAGCCCTCAGTATCACTCCTACCCCCCAGGCACTATCATTTGTTGACTTCTGTAACCGTAAAAGCCTTGGTTTCTTGCATGTTAACATCAGAAGCCTCCTCCCTAAGTTTGAGTTATTCACTGCGTTAGCACACTCCGCCAACCCTGATGTTCTAGCAGTGTCTGAATCCTGGCTTAGGAAGGCCACCAAAGATTCAGAAATGTCCATTCCCAACTACAACATTTTCCGTCTAGATAGAACTGCCAAAGGGGGCGGAGTTGCAATCTACTGTAGAGATAGCCTGCAGAGCTCTATCATACTATCCAGGTCTGTGCCCAAACAGTTTGAGCTTCTACTTCTAAAAATCCACCTTTCCAGAAATAAGTCTCTCACTGTTGCCGCTTGCTACAGACCCCCCTCAGCCCCCAGCTGTGCCCTGGACACCATATGTGAATTGATTGAACCCCATCTATCCTCAGAGTTCGTATTGCTTGGCAGCGATCACTGCCTCATTGCCAGCGTCCGTAATGGGTCCGCGGTCAAACGACCACCCCACATCACTGTCAAACGCTCCCTAAAACACTTCAGCAAGCAGGCCTTTCTAATTGACCTGGCCCGGGTATCTTGGATGGATATTGACCTCATTCTGTCAGTAGAGGATGTCTGGTTGTTCTTTAAAAGTGCTTTCCTCTCCATCTTAAATAAGCATGCCCCATTCAAAAAAATTCAGAACTAAGAACATATATAGCCCCTGGTTCACCCCAGACTTGACTGCCCTTGACCAGCACAAAAACATCCTGTGGCGTACTGCATTAGCATCGAACAGCCCACGCGATATGCAACTTTTCAGGGAAGTCAGGAACCAATATACACAATCAGTTAGGAAAGCAAAGGCTAGCTTTTTCAAACAGAAATTTGCATCCTGCAGCACTAACTCCAAAAAGCTTTGGGACACTGTAAAGTCCATGGAGAATAAGAGCACCTCCTCCCAGCTGCCCACTGCACTGAGGCTAGGAAACACTATCACTACCGATAAATCTACAATAATCGAAAATTTCAACAAGCATTTTGCTACGGCTGGCCATGCTTTCCACCTGGCTACCCCTACCCCGGCCACCAGCTCTGCACCCTCCACTGCAACTTGCCCACTCCACTGCAACTTTCTTTCTCAAATTAGCCGCCGAAATAGTCGCAACCCCTATTACTAGCCTGTTCAACCTCTCTTTCGTATCGTTTGAGATCCCCAGAGATTGGAAAGCTGCCGCGGTCATCCCCCTCTTCAAAGGGGGTGACACTCTAGATCCAAACTGTTACAGAACTATATCCATCCTGCCCTGCCTTTCGAAAGTATTTGAAAGCCAAGTTAACAAACAGATCACCGACCATTTCGAATCCCACCGTACCTTCTCCGCTATGCAATCTGGTTTCCGAGCTGGTCATGGGTGCACCTCAGCCACGCTCAAGGTCCTAAACGATATTATAACCGCGATCGATAAAAGACAGTACTGTGCAGCCGTCTTCATTGACCTGGCCAAGGCTTTCGACTCTGTCAATCACCGCATTCTTATTGGCAGACTAAATAGCCTTGGTTTCTCATATACCTGCCTCGCCTGGTTCATCAACTACTTCTCAGATAGAGTTCAATGTGTCAAATCGGAGGGCCTGTTGTCTGGACCTCTGGCAGTCTCTATGGGGGTGCCACAGGGTTCAATTCTCGGGCCGACTCTATTCTCTGTGTATATCAATGATGTCGCTCTTGCTGCTGGTGACTCTCAGATCCACCTCTACGCAGACGACACCATACATCTGTATACATCTGGCCCTTCATTGGACACTGTGTTAACAAACCTCCAAACGAGCTTCAATGCCATACAACACTCCTTCCGTAGCCTCCAACTGCTCTTAAACGCTAGTAAAACTAAATGCATGCTCTTCAATCGAACGCTGCTTGCACCCGCCCACCCGACTAGAATCACTACTCTCGGCGGGTCTGACTTAGAATATGTGGACAACTACAAACACCTAGGTGTCTGGTTAGACCGTAAAACTCTCCTTCCAGACTCACATTAAGCATCTCCAATCCAAAGTTAAATCTAGAATCGGCTTCCCATTTCGCAACAAAGCCTCCTTCACTCATGCTGCCAAACATGTCCTCGTAAAACTGACTATCGTACCGATCCTTGACTTCGGCGATGTCATTTACAAAATAGCCTTCAACACTCTACTCAGCAAATTGGATGTAGTCTATCACAGTGCCATCCGTTTTGTCACCAAACCCCAATATACTACCCACCATTGTGACCTGTACACTCTTGTTGGCTGGCCCTCACTACATATTCATCGCCAATCCCACTGGCTCCAGGTCATCTATAAATCTCTGCTAGGTAAATCCCCACCTTATCTTAGCTCATTGGTCACCATAGTAACACCCACCCGTAGTATGCGCTCCAGCAGGTATATCTCACTGGTCATCCCCAAAAGCCAACACCTCCTTTGGCTGCCATTCCTTCCAGTTCTCTGCTGCTAATGACTGGAACGAACTGCAAAAATCTCTGAAGCTGGAGACTCTTATCTCCCTCACTAACTTTAAGCATCAGTTGTCAGAGCAGCTTACCGATCACTGCACCTGTACACAGCCCATCTGAAATTAGCCCACCCAACTACCTCATCGCCATATTGTTATTTATTTTGCTCATTTGCACCCCAGTATCTCTATTTGCAAATCATCTTCTGCACATCTATCACTCCAGTGTTAATACTAAATTGTAACTATTTTGCACTATGGTCTATTCATTGCCTTACCTCCATAACTTACTACATTTGCACACACTGTATATATATTTTCTGTTGTATTTTTGACTTTATGTTTTTCTCTGTGTTGTTGTTTTTATCGCACTGCTTTGCTTTATCTTGGCCAGGTCGCAGTTGTAAATGAGAACTTGTTCTAAACTGGCTTACCTGGATAAATAAAGGTGAAATAAAATAAAATAAAAATTGTGCAGGGGTACCAGGTAGTTGAGGTAATATGTAGGTAGGGGTGAAAGTGACTAGGCAATCAGGATAGAGATTACATCTCCTTATCCAGGGAGTGCACACACACTCACACACAGCGAATGTTGTGTTTGTTTAATATTGTTTCAGGACTATGAAAATGGAAAAATAAATGGGAAAATGGGAGAGGAGAAATGACTAGAGACAGTGTTGTTTAACTCACTGACCATGACCCATGAGTTCTTCTTACCTTTGTTCAGTAGAAAAGTCTCCCTCTCTAAAGGATATAGGAGGACCCATAGACTGGTCACTCTTCATGGACACACAGCTGGGTACAGGGGAGGCTGGTCTCTCCTGCTTGATTGGGCTTCAACACAACAGAGACAAACATTACGTTTCTCATCTAGTCTGAGTTCAGATGGGGAAACAAGAGTTTCATTCCAAAACGCTATATATCCATTTTCAGAAATGTTGGTCAATTAGCTATTATTGTTTAAAGAAAATATTAAACCACTACAAGGCTTTATAAAGGTGTCTAAAGTGTAATTTCCACTTACAAATGTCAGACTTGATTTGCCCTGATGAAAAATGAATGAACCCCTACAGAAAATATCCCTTAATTATAATCCACATAAAAATGCACATTTGCTGTTGCTGCAGGATTATGTTCCTGCTGTGAGAAACTGGGTCAAATTAAGATATGGCATCTGTAAATGCATTCATCTTAAGGTAGCTAGATGAGACAACTACGTATCACAGTCAAATATACAGGATACGAACATTACATTCCAACTAAACAATGGTTTTAAATCACATCTAAAATCTACAATAGTTACATTGAAGGTACCTATTAGTAATCATTTCAAATGAAAAATCACAAATGTGATTTTCTTTTCTCCTATATAGCACTTTCTAATATAAATTCTTAAACAGTATTGTCAGCTCACCTCTTAGTTTTGGTGTCAGGTCTCCCAGAGAGACTCATTTTAGACCACTGACCCCTAAACAGAGATCCAGCATGTTGGTTGTGGTGAACACAGTGACAACTCATTCTAGAATGTCAATTGTTCTCTTTTATTCATTATCTCTCAGAAATAAAACATTAACTAACAGACACATCCAAACAGTCAGGTGATTTAATGCAATTGCTTTTTCTAGCCCAATGACTACTCAAAACCCGTCAACAAGGCCTGAAAACTAGGCCAAAACATAGCCCCTGACATGCCTACATCTTTATTTCAGACAGCCTCCAGTAGTCTGGGCAAGATGTAGGCAAGATGTAAGCTGAATGATTTAGCAGCTTGCTTAGTTCAAATTGACAGATTCGTTTATTTAACATGAATAGCAAGACGATGTTGAGGTAGGAAGTGCTTCTGTTGCCCAGTAGCCTGCTGGAATAGGCTACTGAGGATGGGGTCGTAATTTCAATCAATGAATCAAAAATTAATAAATTGGATATGAACTAAATAGGCATATGCTTGTCAACAATAGCCAGGTTATTTTTTTTACCTGTAGCTCTCTCTCTCTCTCTCTCTCTCTCTCTCTCCGCCACACCTGCTGTCTCGACATCTGAATGCTCGACTATGAAAAGGCAACTGACATTTACTCCTGAGATGCTGACCTGTTGCAACCTCTATAACCACTGTGATTATTATTTGACCCTGCTGGTCATCTATGAACATTTGAACATCTTGAAGAATGATCTGGCCTTAATGGCCATGTACTGTTATAATCTCCACCCGGCACAGCCAGAAGAGGACTGGCCACCCCTCAGAGCCTGGTTCCTCTCTAGGTTTCTTCCTAGGTGTGGTCCTCTGTAGCTCAGCTGGTAGAGCACGGCGCTTGTAACGCCAAGGTAGTGGGTTCGATCCCCGGGACCACCCATACACAAAAATGTATGCACGCATGACTGTAAGTCGCTTTGGATAAAAGCGTCTGCTAAATGGCATATATTATTATTATTATTATTTCCAGGGAGTTTTTCCTAGCCACAGTGCTTCAACATCCGAACATGCGCTGTTCGGCACGAGACGACCGTTAGAGCCAATGATGTGTTTCTGCCAATGACCTTCAAATCAAATTGTATTTCTCACATGCGCTGAATAAAACAGCTGTACACTTTACCGTGAAATGCTTACTAACGAGCCCTTTCCCAACAATGCAGAGTTAAAAAGTCACAAAAATTAGCTAAATAAAAAAAGGAAATCGTAACATAATGATATAACAATAATGAGGCTATTAGGAGTACCAGTACTGAGTCAATGTGCAGGGGTACCAGGTAGTTGAGGTAATAACTAGACTATATACAAGGAGTACCAGTACTGAGTCAATGTGCAGGGGTACCAGGTAGTTGAGGTAATAACTAGACTATATATAAGGAGTACCAGTACTGAGTCAATGTGCAGGGTACCAGGTAGTTGAGGTAATAACTAGACTATATACAAGGAGTACCAGTACTGAGTCAATGTGCAGGGGTACCAGGTAGTTGAGGTAATAACTAGACTATATACAAGGAGTACCAGTACTGAGTCAGTGTGCAGGGGTACCAGGTAGTTGAGGTAATTACTAGACTATATACAAGGAGTACCAGTACTGAGTCAATGTGCAGGGGTACCAGGTAGTTGAGGTAATATGTACATGTAGGTAGGGGTAAAAGTGACTAGGCAATCAGGATAGAGATTACATCTCCTCATCTAGGGAGTGCACACACACACACACACTCACTGACACACACACACACTCACTGACACACACACACACACACACACACACACACACACACACACACACACACACACACAAACACACACACACAGGGAATGTTGTGTTTGTTTGATAATGTTTCAGGACTATGAAAATGGAAAAAATGATTAGCCTATGGATTATGAAAACAACAAAAATAAATGGGAAAATGGGAGAGGAGAAATGACTAGAGACAGTGTTGTTTAACTCACTGACCATGACCCATGAGTTCTTCTTACCTTTGTTCATTAGAAAAGTCTCCCTCTCTAAACTTTATAGGAGGACTCATAGACCAGTCACTCTTCATGGACACACAACTGGGTACAGGGGAGGCTGGTCTCTCCTGCTTGATTGGACTTCAACACAACAGAGACAAACATTACATCTCTCATCTACTCTGAGCTCAGATGGGGAAACATAAGAAGAGTTTCATTCCAAAATGCTATATATCCATTTTCAGAAATGTTGGTCAATTAGCTTTTATTGTTTAAAGAAATTATTAAACCACTACAAGGCTTTATAAAGGTGTCTAAAGTGTGTAATTTCCACTTTAAAATGTCAGACTTGATTTTCCCTGGTGAAAAATGTATGAACCCCTACAGAAAATATCCCTTAATTATAATCCACCTAAAAATACACATTTGCTATTGCTGCAGGATTATGTTCCTGCTGTGAGAAACAGGGTCAAATGAAGATATGGCATCTGTAAATGCATTCATCTTAAGGTAGCTAGGTGAGACGACCACGTATCACAGTCAAATATACAGGATACGAACATTACATTCCAGCAAAACAATGGTTTTAAATCACATCTCAAATCTAAAATAGTTACATTGAAGGTACCCATTAGTAATAATTTCTGATGAAAAAACACAAATGTGATTTTCTTTCTCCTATATAGCACTTTGGAATATAAATTCTTAAACAATATTTTCAGCTCACCTCTTAGCTTTGGTGTCATGTTCCCCAAAGAGACTCCTTTTAGAGGCAGGGACCCCCTCCTCTCTCTCCCCAGAGAGACTCATTTTAGAGGCAGGGCCCCCCTCCTCTCTCTCTCCAGAGAGACTCATTTTAGATGCAGGGCCCCCCTCCTCTCTCTCCCCAGAGAGACTCCTTTTAGATGCAGTGCCCCCCTCCTCTCTCTCTCCAGAGAGACTCATTTTAGATGCAGGGCCCCCCTCCTCTCTCTCCCCAGAGAGACTCATTTTAGAGGCAGGGACCCCCTCCTCTCTCTCCCCAGAGAGACTCATTTTAGACCACTGACCCCTAAACAGAGATGCAGCATGTTGGTTGTGGTGAACACAGTGACAACTAATTATTGAATGTCAATTGTTCTCTTTTATTCAAGATCTCTCAGAAATAAAACAGTTTACTAATAGATACATCCAAACAGTCAGGTGATTTAATGCAATGCCTTTTTCTAGCCCAATGACTACTCAAAACCCACCAACAAGGCCTGAAAACTAGGCCAAAACATAGACCCTGATAGGCCAACATCTTATTTCAGACAGCCTCCAGTAGCCTGGGCAACATGTAGGCAAGATGTAAGCTGAATGATTTTGCAGCTTGCTTAGTTCAAATTGACAGATGAATTTATTTAACATGAATAGCAAGACGATGTTGAGGTAGGAAGTGCTTCTGTTGCCCAGTAGCCTGCTGGAATAGGCTACTGAGGATGGGGTCGTAATTTCAATCAATGAATCAAATATTAATAATATGGATATGAACTGAATAGGCCCATGCTTGTCAACAACAGCCAGGTAATTTTTTTACCTGTAGTCTAATCTGGCTGACTGTTACCTTCAATCTAATGCATTCTAACATCTGATCAGCAATTGAGATAGAACTGTGACCATGGTGACACTTTAACTTCCAATTGAATTAACTAAACACGGCCATTAATAATTACATAATAACACAAGGCTACAACAACAATAAACTGAAGTTATAGGCTTAGATTATTATTCAGAAATACTTAGAAATACTCACTTTATTTTTTAGTTCTCTCCATATCTTGTTTTCTGCTTTGTCGTCTCAAAATGGATCCTGTACAAAAGAACACATTTACTTTCTGTTTAATTTCAGCCTTCTCCCCACCATGATAATAAAGTGTTTTATTGGTAACTTCCACTAGATGGCAGTAACCACCTGCTGTAACTAGACTTTCCAACAGTAAGTGTTATGTTTCTTGGTCCTGGTGACTCCTGGGAAGTGTCCCAGAGGAGGAGTGCTGACCTAGGATCAGGTCTCCCTGTCCATGTAATCTTATTCATTATGATTGTTTTGTCTCATGTCTCTTTATATTAATATAGCCTGGGGACCATGTAGCTGTATTGAAATCACCTTGTTTTATAACCTTCTTTGTTGCTCAGCGGTACTTCATTTGGCCTGACCATGCCCAATTCTTTCACACAGTAATGCTCCAGCATCCACTCAGAGCTTATGCATCTAATGCATTCCTCAAATACTGCAGAGTAGTTAAGCAAGTCCCTGAGATTGGGGCTTAAAAGCTCTGTGGTTTTGGTAAATGTGTGACCGACAGGCGCTAAAACATCTATTTGTTTTCCCACACCCATTAATTCCACAGGTAATTAGAAAATGTGGTTCATGCTGGTGATAGAGGCCAATATGTGTGAGTCGTCTGGACACAAAGACAGTATGCTCGTTGCAAAGTGGACAATTGAATAGAGTTGGCATTCTTCAGAAAGATTGTGAACCTTGGAATGATGGGATGGAATCATGGAGATCATTGGTACTCAGCCACTTGCAGACATCATCAAGGGACCAGTCTTCCACAGCCACACTCAAATTAAAGTTGACACATAGCGCAAAAGTGAAATGTATTAGTGATGAGGCTAAAACAAAACCTATCCCACTCTTTCCAGACAACCACCTTTCCTCCTAATTTGTATTTATGGTTGTTCCATAAAGAAGCAGAGCTTGTCAGGAAAGGTGAAGATGTCTGTCTCTTATTTATCTGACGCCATATTTCTTATTATGGGACATTATGGGATTCTGCAGTCCCACATTTAAGTGTTGACTCAGATAATATGATGCTCCAAATGGGGCATTAAGTTCTTCTTCCATGTCAACCCAAATTGGCCTATTAGAGTTCTCAATAAAGAGAGCCTATCTGGGCAGTTATAAAGGCTTATTGCTATAATTACATGTTAGGGAGCTTTAATCCTCCCTTCTAAGTCTTTACCTGTAATCTAGCTTGGTTCATCCTAGCCCTTTTAATAGTCCAAATGAATCATCTTGTCTATGGTGTTAAAGGTGTAGGCAGGTATGGACAGTGGAAACATGCTGATGACGTAATTCCGTTTAGGAGCTTTAACCATCTTTATAACATGTGGCCTACCCCACAATGACATTTATAGCTTGTCCCAGTTCTTCAACTGGAGTTGAATTTTGTTCAAACACTGTATTGATTGATTGATTGATTGCAAATATATTCATTCACCATTCAGTTAGTATTGGAAAAGATGAAGGAATTACACAGAACACACTATAATCAAACTGTATTGATTGATTGATTCACTGTAAATACATTCATTCACCATTCAGTTAGTATTGGATAGACAAAGGAGTAACACAGAACACACTATAATCACACTTCAAATACATCCAAATACTTTATAGAGGCTAACCTGTTAGTAGATCCATAGTGAGCTTTAAACATTGTCTTGCTTTGGTCTGAAATACAGAGGACAGAACAATCCGCCCCAATACACCAACCTGAAAGACATCAATTAGACACAAACACAACATAAACAACATGAGTATTCAATATCAAATGCATCTAGCTAATCTGATCTGCTTTATGTATTCTTCTTTTTGTCAAGTCGAACATAATCTACATTGGGTCATCTGTGTGTGTGTGTTACCTGTTCGTGGTGGTTGATACATTTCTCTATCAGAGCTCACAGCTCCCAAACTCTCCACCACTTAACTGGACAGGGGCAGGATAAGCCAGGTACTAAAGGGAGGAGGATGGAAGGAGATGGTGAGAAAGTATATCATGGGTTTAAATGACTACAATTTCTCAATATTGAGTCTAGCTAGCTAAAGTTAGCTAACGTTACATTAACTTTAACTAGCTAGCTACTGTAGCTAACGTTAGCTAAAACGTACCAACATTTATACAACAATTACCATCTAACATTACAGGCTATGTAGCTTGGCTAGCTGATGAAAAACCAAGAGTACATTACATCATGTATTGTTTTTTAGTAATTTGATAGTAGTTTGATGAATTATTATCTTAGCTAGCGAATAGCTAAGGTATCACTCACCTTTCACGTCAATCCGTTGCAAGTCATCTCTTATTGGTCGCGTCTCTCCAACCATCCGCGCGCTTCCCGCTTCCAGTTGTCTTTTGACCAACGGTCTCAATTTGAATTCTGCGCTGGAGCGCCCTTTACTCACGAGGGCGCTGCTGGTTCCAAACCGAACCCCTCTTTTGAAAAGGCTTCTTCAAAGAACCCCTGAAGTCTACAACGGTTCAACAACGAGCTGATGGCAGAGTATAGGCTTGGAAATTCATCTTAAGGTATATTTTTTAACCTTATATTATCCTAACGGATCCTACAGGAAGCTTTTCTTTTAAGAGTGTAGTTCACTTTTACTCATTTATCTGCAAAACCATGCCTTCCGAGTTGTAAAGGGGTGACCAGCCACATAATTAGTTTTAAAAGTCTACCATGACAACAACTATCCTATTGACTATATCCAGTAATAGTTTCTTATTGTTCTAGTTAAGATCTCACAACACAGTTACGCTACTACAATTAAGTCATAAGACATAAGTATATATCATTTGAAAATGCAGACAAAATTGGCTTGAACTTGTCTGTAATAACAATTTTGAAAAACACTAAAAAGGCTATGTATTCTCCCAAGGTCAATACTTCAAAAAATAATGAATCATAAAATGTTTGTCCTCTGCAGTTGCGTGTCTTTCTTTTTTTGCTGAAATCCATACTTTTTCATTAAACGTTAATGAAATTCAACCACCGACTTTTTGCTCCTTTTTTTGCAACTGTATCAATTGAATATACAATGACTTAGTGTTAGACCAAGGTCTCCAAATACTCGTTGTCCAATCAAATCACACAATCTACAGATGGGCTGTCAACCAATCAACATTTCGCAGATCATTTGTTTAATTATTCACTTAATTACTTATATTCTTTTCAGTAAACTCTTATTCTATAACATTTATTGTTTTAACATTCACACTGCTAGTTTTACACATTATATTATATATATATATATATATATATATATATATATATATATATATATACACACTACCGTCATTTATATAAATAGAATATATAATGATCAATATATAACCATATAATATAGATATATAGCATTTACTATATAGACACACACACACACACACACACACACACACACACACACACACACACACACACACACACACACACACACACACACACACACACACACACACACACAGCTAAGGTGAAGAAGGTGAGATTGGCTGTTACACCAGCTAAGGAGGAGAAGGTGAGATTGGCTGTTACACCAGCTAAGGTGAAGAAGGTGAGATTGGCTGTTACACCAGCTAAGGAGGAGAAGGTGAGATTGGCTGTTACACCAGCTAAGGTGAAGAAGGTGAGATTGGCTGTTACACCAGCTAAGGAGAAGAAGGTGAGATTGGCTGGAAGACCAGCTAAGGTGAAGAAGGTGAGATTGGCTGGAACACCAGCTAAGGTGAAGAAGGTGAGATTGGCTGGAAGACCAACAAAGTCCCCTGTCCCCGAGGTGAAGAGGACACCTCCAGTCTATGGGTCTGGTCCCCTTGCCAGGGCCAGATATTACCTGGATTGCCATCAATACCTCCATGCTTTGTTTATGAGGTCACACGTGAAGAAGTACAAAGAGGACGTCATCAAGAGGTAAGGTAGTAGAAGTATGTGATAAGAGTGATTGTTTTTTAGACTTGAGATTATAATTCAGTTGATATGCCATACCATACATCTACAATGTAGGATCATAGGTTTGTGTGATTTCTATGTACTTTCAGAGAATGGAGTTAGTGCAGGAAAAAGATGGTCCCTTGTCCCAACCGGTGGAGACAGAGGTCTTTCAGACCTTTTCCTGGAGTGAGACTCTGGCGTGGGCAGAGGAGAAGGCACCTTTGATGACCACCTGTTAGAGGGCAACCCTTCCCCAGGCCAGAAACCTCAAAGTAGACCTCATCAAAGGTAGAGAAATCACCACAATGTGAGGATTAACCCAATATCATGTTCACACTAGATGTCCAATATCAATCATTTCACAATTGACATGTTGTATATAGTTGTACCGTTTCTACAAGTCAATTAGTAAAGTAAGTACGCCTCTGACATGTAAGCCTTGTCCGAGACAAAAGACTAAACTAAGAGAAGAAACCTTCTAATGTCTCCTCTTTTCAGAGACGACTTTCAACGTAAGAAGCAGGACCTCCTTGACAGAGGGACATGGATGGTGCTGTCAATGGCCTTGTTCACCAGCAGGCAAAAATAAAATGAAGTTTGTACCAACATGCCTGGAGATGGAGCTGTGGAGGGGAGGATGCTGTGAGAAGATATTGTTCACTCTGAACTCCATGGCCATCTGCCTATGTTCTGATGCCACTAGAGGACATGTTAACAGGTTGAGGGTCGGCAATGATACCCAGATCATGAAGTGGAAGAAACAGGCTGAGCTAAGTGTGAGTCTTAAACATATGTAAACACAATTTTGATTCAGCCTATTTCATAATTCTGTTATTTCATTGATTCCTAGGCACATTTCCTTTTACACTATCCCATGTGTGTAGAAAACATGAGTCTGTCTCATGATCTGGTAATGAGGTAGTCCTGCCTTCAACTTCAAAATCAGTGTCACCCTCAGGTCAAGAGGGCATTGTCACACCCTGGCTCTGGGACTTTATATGTTGAGCCAGGGTGTGTTCATTCATTGTGTTCTGTTTCTTTGTTTGGGTGTTCTAGGTTGTCTGTTTCTATGTTTGCCTGTGTGACTCCCAATCAGAGGCAACGAGTGTCAGCTGTCGGCTGGTTGTCTCTGATTGGGAGCCATATTTAATCTGTATGTTTTCCCTTGGGTGTTGTGGGTTTTTGTTCCGTGTTCGGTCATTGTCACCGTGGACTTCACGAGTCGTGTTTTGTTTTGTATTTAGTAACTTTAACTAATTAAAGTCATGTTTGTTTCTCACGCTGCGCCTTGGTCTACTCACTCCTACGACGATCGTGACAGGCATTACCTCTTGGTCTAATGGTCAAGACACTGTTTTTTCCCATGGGACACCTGGGTACAGATCCCGCCCATGAAATGTGCACACTTCTCCCAATGCACCATTCCACTGATTCCACCAGTGTAGTGTTTTTTTGCAAACAGCAACGGTGTAATGCCCCTTTCGTCTTAAACCCGGGTCTCCCTGCCCTTAGGCAAACAAATATATTGTAGTGAATTCAGGGGGAAGCCCCAAACGGGTTTTGAACCTGGGTCCATCAACTCTCAAGCCAACACCTTAAGCGTGTTAGGTTCTAAATGAACCTAGTTAAACTCAGGGACGTTTAGTAAAGCTCAAACCAAGTTTATTCACCCATTGGATCATGCAGCTGCATAAGACAAAGAACATGTTCACACAAGCACTGGTATTTAACCCTTTCTCCTATGCTGAGCCCCTCCTTCCACATCTGAACAGCCAATACACCTCTGTTGCTATCCAGAAGATGAGTGATATATGTTCTTCCTCACTTCATCTAACCTGACCTCTGCCCAAGTTGATCACTCCTCCCCAACTCACGGCTGTCATGTTGACTTGTACCAGACTGTGTCTCTTCTCCTCCCATAGGATCCCTGATGACTAACAATAACATATCCTGACAGAATAGAGACAATTAGTTAAACAATCACCATCTCCTGAGTTCACCCTCCCAACCCCCTATTATATATATTTATATACACATGTACACACACACACAACTGTCCAGCTATCAGCTAGCTGGCAATTAGGTGTCCAGCCAGTGAGTAGCTTCTCCATAGCAAATAAAAAAATAAAGAACATGATCGCAAAAATGTATTGTGTGATAATATTTCAGGGGGTCCAAGCTTGTTGTCACAGGGGCACTGCTCCCCCCCCCCCCAGAACCGCTAGTGTCTCACAGCCCTTCTTCGGCCTCGGTGGATGCTAGCTCGGAAGAAGCACCAGCATGGTTCAGAATGGTGATGGACAAGGGTATAACTAAAATCCAAGAGACACTTTCTGAACGCCTCAGCAAAATTGATGTGCTGGTCCACGAAGACCAGAACGTCACAAAGGGAACAAGTGACAAAGTTACAAAAAGACCATGCTGACCAACAGGCTGCCATCCTGGACGTCCGCGAGGAAGTGGATCAAAAGCACTAGAAGTTGGAAGACGCCATCTCTAAACTCGAGGAGAAATTAGAGTCTTACGTAAATGTCCAAAAGTGCTCGTATTTGAGATTTCAAGGTTTCCGGGAGGGCGTGGAGGGAAGAGACACCATCTCATTTCTACAGGAATGGATTCCCAAAATTCTGGATCTACCCCCTTCCGCGCACCCACTGGAAATGGAGAGGGCCCATCGCACCCTACGGAGGCGGCTGCCTGGCCAGGTTGCACCCAGGGCATTTGTCGTTACATTTCTACGGTACCAGGACACTGTCCGCATCCTCTCTGCTGCCCGAGCAAAGGGAGAGCTCAAGTACGGAGATGCCAGAATCATGATCTTTCCGGATCTTTCTCCCATACTACACAAGAGGAGGATGGCTTTCTCCCCACTGAAGAGGCTTCTGCGGCAGGCTGGCTCGGCATACGGCCTGCTGCTACCCGACGACTTTGTGGACGTAAACCAAGAATGGTGAGCGCACATTTGACTCTGTGAAGATGGCTGAAACATACATGAGGAAAGAACTCCCTGACTTGTTCCCGTCTACTACATCAGGAGGAACTGTTTTTGAACTTGGATACAGTGGATAGGGAACTGTTAGAACATGAGGATAGAACCAAATGACTCATAGGATCGGCTGGCTGGCTGGCTAGATGGCTAGCGCCATAATGACAGGCCAGGTAAAGTTGTATCATAGCTAATGTTGACTGCGCTATTTAGCCAGCTCGCTAAGTTTACCAGTTCACCTCTAGAGTCTGGAGGGCGTTTATGGAACGTTTGGGGGTCTCGATTAGCCTTACCTCAGGTTTTCACCCTGAGAGTAATGGGCAGGTGGAGAGAGTAAACCAGGATGTGGGTAGGTTTCTGAGGTCCTATTGCCAGGACCGGCAGGAGGAGTGGTCGGGGTATATCCCCTGGGCAGGGATAGCACAAAACTCACTCCGCCACTCCTCCACTAATCTTACGCCTTTCCAGTGTGTGCTGGGTTATCAGCCGGTCCTGGCACCCTGGCATCAGAGCCAGATCGAAGCCCCTGCGGTGGATGAGTGGTTTCGGCACTCGGAGGAAACCTGGAACGCTGCGCATATCCATCTGCAGCGGGCTATCAGACGGCAAAAGGCGAGCGCCGATCGCCACCGCAGTGAGGCTCCGGTTTATGCACCGGGAGATCGGGTCTGGCTCTCGACCCGAAACCTGCCCCTTCGCCTGCCCTGTCGGAAGCTGGGTCGGCGGTTTGTGGGCCATTTAAAGTCCTGAGAAGATTGAACGAGGTATGTTATAGGTTACAACTGCCCATTAATTACCGCATTAACCCCTCGTTCCATGTGTTTCTCCTCAGGCCGGTGGTAGCTGGTCCACTCCAGGAGAATGACATACGAGAGGCTCCTCCGCCCCCACTAGACATTGAGGGGGCTCCGGCATACTCAGTCCGTTCCATCTTGGATTCGAGGCGTCGGATGGGGGGTCTGCAGTATCTTGTGGAGTGGGAGGGGTACAGTCTGGAGGAACGGTGCTGGGTCCCTAGGAGGGACATCCTAGATCCCTCCCTGTTGAGGGATTTCCACCGGAGTCATCCGACTCGCCCTGCTCCGCGTCCTCCTGGCCGTCCCCGAGGCCGGGGTCGGCGTACGGCTGGAGCCACGCGTCAAGGGGGGGGGGGGGGGTACTGTCACGGATTCAGCCGAGGCTGCTCCTCCTCCTTGCTCGGCCAGGCTTCGGCGTTCGTCGTCCCCAGAGTACTAGCTGCTGCCGATCGATGTTTTCGGTTTTTGTCTTGTTTGGTCTTTATTGTTTACACCTGTTTCCTATTATGTTGGATTGTATTCCCTATATTTACCCATGTCTCTCATTTGGTTATTTTGTGTGTGATTGTTCGTTTGTCATTCCGGCAGTTCCTTGTAAGTACGGGTCGTTGTGTTTTCCTCCCTGTTTTGGAGGTTTGTTGTTTTGCATGTTGTATTCAGTAAAGAACGTTGCCAGCCGCTCTGTGTGCATTTGACTTCTCTACACGTCACTTGACAATAATCTTCAATTTAGAATGCGATTACTTTAATCAGCTGTGTTTGCTAGGGATGGGGGAAAAGTGTGACACCCCGAGGATTGGAGTTACCCATCCCTAGTAGCTGAAAGGCCAGGCGGTTCTAGTGTTAAGGACTGGTAGATGGGTGTTGCTCATGCATTCACTCATGCTGACCGGCTCCAGTACTTTGTTCTTGACTAAAGCGTCCAAGTCAGCCTTGACTTTTGGTCTGATAGCATAATGCACATGTCCTGCGTTCAGAAACGTTGGTTTGCTGTCTGGCTTAATGCTAAGCTTCCCTGTAATGTCGTTCATACTACCCAGCTGTCCATTAAAGACTTCTCCATGTTTCTTTAAGATGGCAGGCAGATCTGTGTCTCCATGTGTCATTGTATGCACTGATGGCCAGTCCAGTGTGATTTTCTCCAACTATGAACATCCCAGTAGTGATGCATAGTCTCCTTTCACAACATAGAGGGGCAGCTTTTCAGTTTGTCTGTTTACCTGAACTGTGACATCAGTGATGCCTCTCACAGTGACAGATTCACCTGTGTAAGTCTTTAACACGAGGTGCGCTGGTTGAAGTGGAAGGTGTTTCAGTGTCTTTTTTCGGACACAAGAGATACAGCTGCCCCTGTGTCAATCTCCATACCCACCGGCTGTCCCTCTAGCAAGGGAGACATGGTAGCCGTGCGGCCCGCCAGGAAAAGTCAGGATTTTCAGTGTAACTTCCTCGTCTGATGAGTCACTCACCTCAGTGTTCTCTTACTCAACAGTGTGAACAAGTCTATTTGTCTTTCGTTGGAATGTCTGTTTCTTGTTTTCTGTTTTTTCTGTTCTCTGTTCTCTTTTTGTTTCTGGAGGCTTGTTCGATGTGGCCCTTTTTACCACAGGCTGGACAATCCATGTCCTTCCACCAGCATGTAGAAGCCTGATGTCCCTTTTTACCACAGGCTGGACAATCCATGTCCTTCCACCAGCATGTAGAAGCCTGATGGCCCTTTTTACCACAGGCTGGACAATCCATGTCCTTCCACCAGCATGTAGAAGCCTGATGTCCCTTTTTACCACAGGCTGGACAATCCATGTCCTTCCACCAGCATGTAGAAGCCTGATGGCCCTTTTTACCACAGACTGGACAATCCATGTCCTTCCACCAGCATGTAGAAGCCTGATGTCCCTTTTTACCACAGGCTGGACAATCCATGTCCTTCCACCAGCATGTAGAAGCCTGATGGCCCTTTTTACCACAGACTGGACAATCCATGTCCTTCCACCAGCATGTAGAAGCCTGATGTCCCTTTTTACCACAGG
>NC_139989.1:87236952-87531952 GCF_964263955.1 Coregonus lavaretus
CTCACTTTTCACTAATTAATTTAATGTAGATGTTTCTAGGTATCAAAAGGAGAAGTTAAGGTAACTTGAGACTTGTTGAATGATCATATGTTATGTATGGTAATATAAAACACACTTATTCCCATTAATTACACACACACACACACCCTGAACACACACACACACACATTTCTAAAGTCACACGAACACGCCAAACACAGACACACACACACACACACACACATTGTCAAATCAACTCTTTGTAAACTTTGGTGTCCCTGATTTCTGCTTCTGTAGAACTACAGCTGATATTTAATATGACCAAGTAAGTAATGATGGTGGTGTTTGACTTTGACTTCACTTGAATTAAGACTTATTCTTAGTCATATTCTTCACAGCAGTCAACACTCACATTTTCTAAGACCAGGTTTCATTGTGTTCTCTCCACCATGTTCCACACTGTAGCGGTAAGCAGAAGAACAGACAGTCATTGAGGGATACACCTGAACTCACACACACACAACACACAACACACACACACACACACACACACACACACACACACACACACACGGTCAGCATACAACTTAGTCCAAGTGGTGGTCAGAATGATTGTCTAAACTAGCTTGATAACTCGATCATGTCTGATATGAACATTGACATAAACCCTCTACATACTTGAGTTTCTCCAGTCTGCAGTGTGGATCCTCCAGTCCAGCAGAGAGCAGTCTGACTCCTGAGTCTCCTGGGTGATTGTAGCTCAGGTCCAGCTCTCTCAGGTGTGAGGGGTTTGACTTCAGAGCTGAGACCAGAGCAGCACAGCCTTCCTCTGTGACTAGACAGCCTGACAGCCTGCAAAGAGTCAAATCATATTAAAATCACACTGCTATTCTTTGGTGTGAAAATATATTCTTTCAACAATTTCAGATACATCAGAGTCCTGAATCCTGCCATATCTATTCATATATGTATATATACAGTACCAGTCAAAAGTTTGGACACACCTACACATTCAAGGGTTTTTCTTTATTTTTACTATTTTTTACATTGTAGAATAATAGTGAAGACATCAAAACTATGAAATAACATATATGGAATCATGTAGTAACCAAAAAAGTGTTAAATTAATCCAAATATATTTTATATTTGAGATTCTTCAAACAGCCACCCTTTGCCTTGATGACAGCATTGCACATTCTTGGCATTCTCTCAACCAGCTTCATGAGGTAGTCACCTGGAATGCATTTCAATTAACAGGTGTGCCTTCTTAAAAGTTAATTTGTTGAATTTATTTCCTTCTTAATGTGTTTGAGCCAATCAGTTGTGTTGTGACAAGGTAGGGGGGTATACAGAAGATAGCCCTATTTGGTAAAATACCAAGTCCATATTATGGCAAGAACAGCTCAAATAAGCAAAGAGAAATAACAGTCCATCATTACTTTAAGACATGACGGCCAGTCAATACGGAACATTTCAACAACTATGAAAGTTTCTTCAAGTGCAGTCGCAAAAAACATCAAGCGCTATGATGAAACTGGCTCTCATGAGGACCGCCACAGGAATGGAAGACCCAGAGTTACTTCTGCTGCAGAGGTTACGTTCATCAGAGTTACCAGCCTCAGAAATTGCAGCCCAAATAAATTCTTCACAGAGTTCAAGTCACAGCTCAACATCAACTGTTCAGAGGTGACTGTGTGAATCAGGCATTCATGGTTGAATTGCTGCAAAGAAACCACTACTAAAGGACACCAATAAGAAGAAGAGACCTGTTTGGGCCAAGAAACACGAGCAATGGACATTACACAGGTGGACATTTGTCCTTTGGCCTGGAGTCCAAATTTGAGATTTTTGGTTCCAACCGCCGTGTCTTTGTGAGAAGCGGTGTGGGTGAACGGATGATCTCGGCATGTGTAGTTCCCACCGTAAAGCATGGAGGAGGAGGTGTTATGGTGTGGGGGTGCTTTGCTGGTGACACTGTCTGTGATTTATTTAGAATTCAAGGCACACTTAACCAGCATGGCTACCACAGCATTCTGCAGCGATACGCCATCCCATCTAATTTGGGCTTAGTGGGACTATCATTTGTTTTTCAACAGGACAATGACCCAACAGACTTCTAGACTGTGTAAGGAGAGGGATTGAGTGCTGCATCAGATGACCTGGCCTCCATAATCACCCGACCTCAACCCAATTGAGATGGTTTGGGATGAGTCGGACGGCAGAGTGAAGGAAAAGCAGCCAACAAGTGCTCAGTATATGTGGGAACTGCATTCCAGGTGAAGCTGGTTAAGAGAATGCCAAGAGTGTGCAAAGCTGTCATCAAGACAAAGGGTGGCTATTTGAAGAATTTCAAATATAAAATATATTTTCATTTGTTTAACACTTTTTTGGTTACTACATTATTCCATATTTGTTATTCCATAGTTTTGATGTCTTCACTGTTATTCTACAATGGAAAAAATAAAGACAAACCCTTGAATGAGTATGTGTGTCGAAACTTTTGACTGGTACTGTAATACATGAATTAATGTATCATTATTAACAGTAGATAACATGTTTCTAAACACTACTAAATTAATCCTTGTGTGTGTGTGTGTGTCCAATGAGTGTGTGTTCATTGAGTGATACAGGAATACTGACCTCAGAGTCTCCAGTTTACAGTGGGGATTCCCCAGTCCAGCAGAGAGCAGCTTCACTCCTGAATCCTTCAGGTCATTGTTACTCAGATCCAGCTCTCTCAGGTGTGAGGGGTTTGACTTCAGAGCTGAGACCAGAGAAGCACAGCCTTTCTCTGTGAATAGACAGCCTGACAGCCTGTAAAGAGTCAAATCATATTAAAACCACACTGCTATTCTTTGGTGTTGAATGAATCCTATTGATGCCATGATTGAGAAAGATCATGAATGAATCATGAATAATAATGAGTGAGAAAGTTACAGAGGCTAAAACAAAACATGCTAACCTCTCACCATTAACATCAAATAAAAGGTGACATTCTATAATGAAACATTCAATCTGAAATCCAAAATGCTGGAGCATAGCACCAAATGTAAAACTGTAAGCTTCACTGTCCAAACACATATGGTGTGGACTATGTGTGTCTGGTAAACACATGTGGATCTGGTGAACAGTTCTCACTTGTTGACCAACTACAGGAATACTGACCTCAGAGTCTCCAGTTTACAGTGGGGATTCCCCAGTCCAGCAGAGAGCAGCTTCACTCCTGAATCCTTCAGGTCATTGTTACTCAGATCCATCTCTCTCAGGTGTGAGGGGTTTGACTTCAGAGCTGAGACCAGAGAAGCACAGCCTTCCTCTGTGACTCCACAGCCTGACAGCCTGCAAAGAGATCATCATGATTTCACAAACACACTGTTAATTTAACACCAGTAGTGTAGAAGGACAATGGCAGATGCATTTGGTTTATTCTCTCAAACAACATATAGATTCATCTTCTGTATCCTATAATTGTATGGTCATCTTGTTATACTAATGTGAACACCAATGCACTGATTCAGTAAGTTTTTCAATATAATATAATATATTATATACATATTATAATATATATATTTCTCTAAACTGAATATTTCTTCCTGATGATTAGTACTTAAATGTCATGTTATGTACTCACAGAGCAGCTCTGGAGGCTTTGACCACTGGCAGCAGCCTCAGAAGACCTTTCTCTGATCTCGAGTATTTCTTCAGGTCAAACACATCCAGCTCCTTTTCTGAAGTCAGCAACACAAAGACCAGAGCTGACCACTGTGCAGGTGACAGTTTGGCTTCAGAGAGACTTCCTGATCTCAGGTAGCTTTGGATCTCCTCCACTAGAGAATGGTCATTCAGTTCGTTCAGACAGTGGAACAGATTGATGCACCTCTCTGGAGAGGGATTCTCCCTGATCTTCTCCTTGATGTACTTGACTGTTTCTTCATGGCTCTGTGAGCTGCTTCTTGTCTTTGTCAGTAGACCTCGTAAGTGCTTCTGATTGGACTCCAGTGAGAGGCCCAGAAGGAAGCGGAGGAACAGGTCAAGGTTTCCTGTCTCACTTTGTAAGGCTTTATCCACAGCACTCTTGTAGAAAGTAACTTCAGGCTTGTCTCTGAACAGCGCAAAAAAGTTCCTGCTTGATTGAGGTTTTGCCATTAGATTCTCATTGTTGTTGATGAATGAGAGGAACACATATACAGCAGCCAGAAACTCCTGAATGCTCAGATGCACGAAGCAGTACACCTTGTCCTGGTACAGCACACATTCCTCTTTAAAGATCTGTGTGCACAATCCTGAGTACACAGAGGCTTCATTGACATCAATGCCAGCCTCTTTCAGGTCTTCTTCATAGAAAATCAGATTGCCATTCACAAGCTGTTGAAAAGCCAGTTTTCCCAGTGACAGAATGCTCTCTTTATTCCAGTGTGGACCTGTCTCTTCTTTCCCAAGATACTTTTCATTCTTCTGTTTGGTATGAAACACCACAAGGTGTATGAACATCTCAGTCAGAGTCTTGGGCATCTCTTCTCTCTTGTCTGTACTCAACATGTTTTCAAGGACTGTTGCAGAAATCCAACAGAAGACTGGAATGTGGCACATGATGTGGAGGCTCCTTGATGTTTTTATGTGTGAGATGATTCTGCTGGCCAGGTCCTCATCACTGAATCTCTTCCTGAAGTACTCCTCCTTCTGTGGGTCATTGAACCCTCGTACCTCTGTCACCTGGTCAACACACCCTGAAGGGATCTGATTGGCTGCTGCAGGTCGGGTAGTTACCCAGAGGAGAGCAGAGGGAAGCAGATGTCCCTTGATGAGATTTGTCAGCAGAACATCCACTGAGGTTGACTCTGTGACGTCACAACAGATCTTGTTCTTCTGGAAGTCTAGGGGCAGTCGGCACTCATCCAGACCATCAAAGATGAACAGAACTTTGTACTTGTTGTAGTTGGAGATTCTTGATTCTGTGGTTTCCTTTGAGAAGTGATTGAGAAGTTCAATCAACGTGTGTTTTTCACCTTTCATCAAATTCAGCTCCCGAAAAGGGAATGAAAATACAAATTGGACATCCTGATTTGCTTTTCCTTCAGCCCAGTCCAGAATGAACTTCTGCACAGAGACTGTTTTTCCAATGCCAGCGACTCCCTTTGTCAGCACAGTTCTGATAAGTTTGTCTTGTCCAGTTAAGGGTCTGAAGATGTCGTTGCATTTGATTGCAGTGTCTGGTCTTGCTTGTTTCCTGGTTGTTGTCTCAATCTGTCTCAGCTCATGTTCATTATTGACCTCTCCTGTTCCACCCTCTGTGATGTAGAGCTCTGTGTAGATCTTATTGAGAAGTGTTGGGTTTCCTTGTTTAGCGATCCCCTCAAATACACATTGAAACTTCTTCTTTAGATTACATTTGAGTTCACGTTGGCAAATCACAGCAAGCTCATCTGAATCTAGAAATAACACAGAGCATATTAATATCATGTCTGTTTTAATGCCTACAGTATTCTAGGACTGTTAAATTTTAAATTATAATCATTTCTTCGCTTAACTGACTGTATAAATGTTGTCATAATGCATTACAGACTGGAGTGACTGATCATATTATTATTGGTATTCTCTCTCTCTCTCTCTCTCTCTCTCTCTCTCTCTCTCTCTCTCTCCTCTTCTCTCTGTCTAAATGAATCAACACAACACATCCCTGCTGCTACTTGATGAGGTCACTAGGTGTTGTGTTAAGGATGCTACAATATCATTGAGTTACACAGCTACTTTAGCTGTACTTTAGCTACAGCTTTTAAATGTTCTAAAACAGCATTCAACATGAGGCAGACAGCTCTTACTTTTCTCCAGTGTGTCAGCAAGCTCCTTCTGGTTCATTTTCCTCAGGACGTGCAGTGTGATCTTCAGAGCCCCCTCTCTGGCACTGCTCTCCTGCTTCTCATCTTCAGCATCCACCACTTCCTTATCCTGCTTCTGACTCTCAAAGCCTTCTGGGAGTTCTGGACTAAGAATCCTCTTGAACATCTTTAGCTCGTTCTTCACAAATGTCATAATATTATCTTCAAGCAACTGAAATAAATCAAGTAAATAAGTTAAGCAAGAGACTAAATGCTTTCTCATTAACACATGAATGAATGATTGACAGATCAACTTTACTTGAGGTAAACAAAAACAAATGTACATAACAGGACCACATACACTGAATATGGAGGCCAGGTCTGTTTGATGACTCTGGGAAGACTGACCACTGAGAATCTCTGACTCTGATCTCTCCTGTTGGTTTCTGGGGACAAAACATGAGATTACATCTCCTCATCCAGGGAGTACACACACACACACACACACACACACACACACACACACACACACACACACACACACACACACACACACACACACACACACACACACACACACACACACACACACACACACACACACACACAGGGAGGGAATGTAGTGTTTGTTTAATATTGTTTCAGGACTATGAAAATGGAAAAAAGGTTTAGCATATGGATTATGAAAACAACAAAAATAAATGGTAAAATGGGAGAGGAGAAATGACTAGAGACAGTGTTGTTTAACTCACTGACCATGACCCATGAGTTCTTCTTACCTTTGTTCACTAGAAAAGTCTCCCTCTCTGAACTCTATAGGAAGACCCATAGACTTGTCACTCTTCATGGACACACAGCTGGGTACAGGGGAGGCTGGTGTCTCCTGCTTGATTGGGCTTCAACACAACAGAGACAAACATTATATCTCTCATCTACTCTGAGCTCAGATGGGGAATCATAAGAAGAGTTTCATTCCAAAACGCTATATATCCATTTTCAGAAATGTTCGTAAATTAGCTTTTATTGTTTCAAGAAATGATGAAAGAGATTGGTGTTTTTTCAGTAGCTAATCATGGTATGTGATTGTTCAATGACAGACATGTATTTCTTTAAAATCTATCAATTGATGGTTTCATTTCAAAGAGACAAATAATCATGTTTTTTTTGTGCAATTTTCAATCTGCCTCACTCACAGAGAAATAAGTAGTACTGCTAGGTTTTACACAGTAATAATATATATCTCTGCCTCACTCTCAGAGAAATAAGTAGTACTGCTAGGTTTTACACAGTAATAATATATATCTGCCTCACTATCAGAGAAGTAAGTAGCACTGCTAGGTTTTACACAGTCAAATGTGACCAACCGGCTCGATTCGGTCTTATGTAGCAACATTTGAAATTGTGTTTTTTACATTGGATAAAAGTAGAGACTCAGCTAGAAAAAGGTATATCATACACAACATTTGAGGAACAATGGGAAAGTAATTCTGCTTTGAAAGATGATAAACTTGTAACCCCAATTTTGAGAAAATGACCTTTGAATGTTTTGGTACACCTACTGGAGAGCTCTTCTTTATCTACAGTGGTATTACTTTGGCAGATAATGTCACCCATCTAAATTAATATATATATATATATATAGTTAACTAAATTTATGGTGTTTTTGGTTTATGTCAGTTTCATTGTTTGTTATGCTATAAATGGTTATTTTATGGTTGTAAGTGGTAAAATTAACTAATTAATTAAATACTACTTTAGTAAGGATATACTTTATTCAGTACTACTGCAGTTACTAAATCATTCCAATAGATGGCAGCATAAGACCAGGAATGACATTTCAGAAGGTTAGTTTAGTTTTCTCCCTGGATACACCACCACTCCCCCTCACAGGAAAACTCCTCACACACTTTTTACTGTCCCTTTCCACACTGCTGAAGCAAGAGGAATGACTGAAAAAGCATTTAACAGATTACTGTGAAATAATATAATGATGATTCATGTTTATTATTACCTGTTTTTATGCTCATGTTTTGAAATTATACTTCATTACTATAACGATTATCAATAAGCCTGAACATTAATTTAGTCACCTCTGGTCGAGAAAAACGTATTTTCCTGGTACATTCATTGTCAGATTCATCACCCAGCAACGAGCACTCTGCCTTCTAGCACAAGCGAGGGGCATGTTGAGGTACATTTGCTAACCGGGAGGGTTGCATGATGTTATTCATTGGTGGGCTGGAAGACGCACTCTTGTCTTATCTATTCCGAGGTTGTTTAATCGCAATATTAGATATTTAAAAATGCATGTATACTAGGGTTGAGGTTGGAGCATCTGACTAGTGATTATTTACCAGGGGTTCAACACCTGCTATAGTCACTATTTAATTGCTCTTCCAAAAGCAACACAGGCCTAATACGAGATATATAGCTAACTAAAGTAATGAGTGACCATTTTAGAAAATCATGGGACATATAGTATTTGGTTGCATGCTATTTTATGTCAATCATTTTGCTGCTTGTAGCCTATAACTGATGCTTCGTGGTCTTATGCTGCCATCTATTGGAAATATTTAGCAACTAAAAGTTATTAATTCACGTACAGACATTGGTGAGGCAGCTGAGAAATAAAGTGTATTAGATCAGTCTCAAACCTGCCCCACGCCAATTGCTGGACTTTCACATAGAGGTTACTAGGTCACCCAGTTCAAACCACATTTTAAAAATAAAACAAATGTGTCTTATTTATCAAGTGTTCTGCCTTGCAATAACAAATATCATAAAATAACTAATAACAACAAAAATACAGCAAAACGCTTGACAGGTTTTGATTAACAAAATAATCAAAATGTTATTTAGTACTATAATTGTATTTACTAAGATAATATTATTACTAAAATAGTTTCTAAAAGTGTTCTAGGCTACCCTACCCTAGAATTAGGGTTAAGGTTAAGGCTAAAATAGGTTATACCTAGGGTTAGGGGTTAGGGTTATGGCTAAAATAGAATTAGGGTTAAGGGTTAAGGCTAAAATAGGTTATATTTAGGGTTAGAGTTTCTGTATAGCACTTTATGACATCTGCTGATGTAAAAAGGGCTTTATAAATACATTTGATTGATTGATTGATTGATTGATTGTTAGGTTTAGGGTTTGTAAGGCAAAAAAAACAGTATGGGTTTATAGCTCTCTTGCGCCTCCCTGTGGCCGTCTGTGGGTACTACACAACTCATTCACGACATCTGCTAGGTTCATAATCTGAGGTAGCAACTGCGTCAGATCTACAAATCCATTAGCTAGACCACCCGATTAGACAACAATCACCCCATTATATCCATTTGGTTTGCAACTCAGTGAACCTGCGCAGCATTCGCTCAATTCCATGCCTACAAACTAAGATTTCGATGAATATCAAATTACCCAGCAGCCATTTAGAAACAACAAGTCGTCAAAAATATGGTTATTTCTTACTTAAAAAATGTCTTCTGGCTGTTTAAATCGGCCACATCTTGAAAAAGAGAACAGGGACGTGTTTTTTTTAGATTGTACACTTTTTTCTTAAAACATATATGGTTAACCATGACCAGAAACTGTTTAACGTTTGATGGCTACACGCCAGCCATCGTGTTGCAGACAGTGGCTAACCACAACGTGTATTCAGGTGAACAGTGAGGTCGCTCACCAAGTTACCTGAGGTAAACCTAAAGGGTTAACGCTCACTAAGTAGCCGTAACCTTGTTAATAATAAGTTACCTGAGGTAAACCTACAGGGTTAACGCTCACTAAGTAGCCTTAACCTTGTTAATAATAAGTTACTTGAGGTAAACCTACAGGGTTAACGCTCACTAAGTAGCCATAACCTTGTTAATAATAAGTTACCTGAGGTAAACCTACAGGGTTAACGCTCACTAAGTAGCCATAACCTTGTTAATAATAAGTTACCTGAGGTAAACCTACAGGGTTAACGCTCACCAAGTAGCTGTAACCTTGGTAATAATAAGTTACCTGAGTTAAACCTACAGGGTTAACGCTCACCAAGTAGCCCTAACCTTGTTAATAATAAGTTACCTGAGGTAAACCTACAGGGTTAACGCAGGCAGGTCTCATTGATAACAATAGTGAAGCTGGCATTGTGACGCAGAACAATGGGCTGGGAATAGAACGTTCTGAAGGCGAGTCGGTGTCACGGAGCTCAATAGAATTAATAGGAGCTGGTAGGGTGAAAAATGCCCAAACATAAGGCCTGTTGTTTCGAGATTACTTCATAACCAGGGACAGAAGGTAATATTATGAAACTGGGCTCCATGGCGGATGCAATGAACTAATTTTATCAGAAATAAACGTTGTAAAAAATGTCACTTGATGCGCCCCAAAAATAATATTCAAAAGTTCAGTCCTTGGACACAGAGGGATTAAACACTAAAGTTACCGTCCATCTAGTGAAGAGAGGAGAACCGGACAGAGGGATGGTAGGTAGCCAGCATCCGTCAACGAGAGAGGGAGAAGCCCTCCACGGTATTTAACAGGTGGAAGAAACAACCAGGTAGCTCCATCGGTCCACAAGAAATGCAGGCAGCCGGTGATGATGTAGTGGTAGCTAGGATAACTAGGATGCTGCTGGTAAAGAGTAGCTAGCTTAGCTAGCTGTACCGACTAGCTTGGCTAACTAGCAGGTCGTTCGTCTGTCCCTCGAGGATGATGACGAACCCGGTGAACCACACAATTAAACAAGAATAGCGAGTGAAAAGGATCTGGCTACACTCTTACTGTCACTGACCATTAAGCAAAAAAGCCAATTGAACAATAAACTTCGGTGTCTCAACACTGTAACGAACTCCGTCGTCATTTCCCAACATCACCTCAGCCCACTCTGCGCGTAACTGGACAATATGCTTGGCGCCAAACCGTACGTGGACGCGGACAGATCTGTACGGGGACGCGGACAGTTCCAGAACGCGGACATGAGCAGAGCCACACAATAAACTAAACCAAGTCTTTACAGTGGCTTACATTAGTAATATTAATTTTTTATTATGTAAAACAAAATGATTCGTTTTTTAAAACAACGTTTTGAGATCTGGGCCCATATCCAAAAAGCGTCTCAGAGTAGAAAATGTGTCGTATAAGTGCTGAGAATAAAGCCATTTAGTCCTACTCTTATGGGTATAAATTAAAGCTATGCATGAAGCCTCTTTATTCATAAGCGTCCCACCTAGTTGGCAGATATTTAGGACACCTCATGAGCTGTCCTAACCAGTTAAGAGGTACCAGCAGGTGTCTTGATAATAGAAACATGCAGCGAGTCAGTGGTTTCTGTGCCACATGTAGTTGCTTTGGAGCAGTGGTGACCTGTCATTCAGGGCAGAGCCCCACCTGTTTAGCAGATGCTCTTACCCAGAGCGATTTACAGTGAGTGCATTCATCTTAAGATAGCTAGGTGAGACAACCAGATAATACAGTCAAATATACAGGATATGGACATTCAATTTCAGCTAAACAATGGATATATAGCGTTTTGCAATAAAAATAATAATAATTATCTACATCTAAAATCTATTAATTAAACATCTGAGAACAGTAATATTGAAGGTACCCATAAGCAACCATTTCTGATTATTGTGGAAATAGCATTTAGGAAATAAACTCTTAATAATTCTTAAACAAAATTGTCATCTCACCTCTTAGCTTTGGTGTCATGTTCCCCAGAGAGACTCATTTTAGAGGCAGGGCCCCCCTCCTCTCTCTCCCCAGAGAGACTCATTTTAGACCACTGACCCCTAAACAGAGATCCAACATGTTGGTTGTAGTTAACACAGTAATTATTGAATGTGAATTGTTATCATTTATTAATTATCTCTTACAAAACATTTACTAACAGACATATTGAAACAGTCAGGCTATTTAATGCAATCAAATGAACATCTGGTTGTGACATCTCTTCTCCATGTTAACTGTCAATAATAATAATAAGTCACTGTTTGTTAAGGTAGTTATAAACAGTGCAGCAACACAAGGCCATGTCTCACAGTTATTTGTATTCATTAAAAGTCAGCCAATTATTATCTTTAAATCTGTTCTTTTCTAAACGTATCTGAGAATGTAGACAGAAGGGCTAAAACGGGCTTGATTGATCTGGGGGGGATCAGTGATCTATACAGAAAGGTTTTTTGCAACAATTAAGATATTTTTTATTATTTAAAGTAGGCTAGGTTATAATGTATAACAGTAATTTTTTGTGTAAAGCAGATCAAGGTCTATACCTCAGCCAGTGGTGACCCGTCATTCAGGGCAGGTGGCCTTTCCTGTTTTGCATGTTATTTTGGCATTAATACGTGTCACATATCAGTTTGCAAAAAATGTAAAAATAATATATATATATAATTGAGTTAATAAAGCCGCAAAAAAACATGGTCTCTTTTTTGTTTTCTTGAGTAAGGCAGCTCCAAAATGCAGGTGTTTCAGCCTAGCTCAGTGCTTTCTGTGGTGGTGGGTCAAGCCAGAAGACAATATAGAGCATTGCTTCGTGATTGGCTCAGTGTTCTGTCACTCATGGGGACCGCCAAGTCTAAGGGTAGAGCTAGAAAATTCAAGCCCATTGGGTGCTGCCACAGAGTTACATTAGAAGTGTCCATTCAAGAAGGTAATTGGCCACAGATAAAATGACGTCAAATCACATTATGTCTACAGTAGCTTTGATTGGACTGATCATGTCAACATCATACTTTTCAAAATCTTAGCCAGCAGTCATCATCATGAATCAAGTCGACTATCTACTTGCAAATCCTTTTTAATCCTTGTCATATGAAGAGAAATAATGAAGAGAAATGATAGGACAGCTGTTGGGACTCTGCTGTTGGGACTCTGCTGTCGGGACTCTGCTGTTGGGACTCTGCTGTTGGGACTCTGCTGTTGGGACTCTGCTGTTGGGACTCTGCTGATGGGACTCTGCTGATGGGACTCTGCTGTCGGGACTCTGCTGTTGGGACTCTGCTGTTGGGACTCTGCTTTATGTAGGCCCTAACAGTTTGTGGGCACCGTTTGTCACCGTTATAGTGCAATGAATGTATTGTTTAGTGTTGTGTTGTGGAGTGGCTTTGCTGGCATACATCCCCCTTTATTTATGTTTTGACCCACCAAGATTGACATGCTAAAATCACCACTGACCTCAGCTATAGCCTAGATGACCAGCCTAAACCTGTTCAGATCAGTTCCCATAACGTTATAACAGTAACAGTAGCAGGAGCCTAGTCCTGATACAGATGGATGTCTATACCTCAGCTATAGCCTACATATCCTAGATGACCAGCCTAAACCTGTTCAGATCAGTTCCCATAACATTATAGACCTAACAGTAGCAGGACAGAGCTTGTAGCCTAGGCATGGTATTTTACACACCATTTCAAACGGAGACCATCAGGTTTGTCAGCATGATATGTGATCATAGCTCAAACCTACTCTGACTATTGAATGTCTGACTTCGACCTAACCTTATAATAGTTTGTAGTTTAGCCTGGACTTACCAGGGTCTGCCCGTCTTTCCTACATATCAACACATTTATCCGACTTCTAATGTTACCGAGAAATACGTGCCACAGTTTCAACAGCCATTGTGTAACTGCGTAGGCTACATACTTACTTTCACGTTCATATGAGGAAATCACATAACTTCTTACAGTCGCTGGTGCAGCCGCCTGTTTTCTTGCAGATGAAGTAGCTTTTATAAGCAACTCATTCAACCAGCCTAAACAACAGTAAATAAAAGATGTCAAATGGTCAAAAGTCAATCCTGATATAGCCATGTACATCAAAGAGAGGTGTATTGCTACAGATATACGATCTTAATTTTAGCCAGTTTGCTACAGCAGGAAAATAATCATTTGAATTATTATGTTGATTATAATTAATGAACAATTTTTTTAATAGAAAAGTGGAATTGATCATCTTCAGAAACCTTTTTTAAAGCTTAAATACACTCAAATATTTTTTGACATTTTACATTTTAGTCATTTAGCAGACGCTCTTATCCAGAGCGACTTACAGGAGCAATTAGGGTTAAGTGCCTTGCTTAAGGGCACATCGACAGATTTTTCACCTAGTCGGCTCGGGGATTAGAACCAGCGACCTTTCGGTTACTGGCACAACGCTCTTAGCCACTAAGCTACCTGCCGCCTGATGAGGTGCCGACTAGAACAAACGAGTGTGTTAGTGCTAGGGTAAAAACCAGGAAGTGCTAGGGTAAAAACCAGGAAGTGCTAGGGTAAAAACCAGGAAGTGCTAGGGTATAAACCAGGAAGTGCTAGGGTAAAAACCAGGAAGTGCTAAGGTAAAAACCAGGAAGTGCTAGGGTAAAAACCAGGAAACAGCCACCCTCCCTGATCACTCACCTGACTTCATGTTAGAAAGATTTTATCCAATCATGTGCACATCAGTGGTAACCAAGGGAGGCTTTTTTTATTTAATTTTTTTACAGATGATCTGTGCCCCTAGCATGAAGCAGCATTTTCCCCTCACTGAACAGAGCTGATGGATGAATAAGGACTCATTCCATCTTCCCCTGACAGATATAATACTCCGTGCCTTGTCCAGTCGACTGCGGGTTAATTACTTTTGTAGTAACCATATTCTCAGACCTAAGGGAGGCTCATTTCTGCATTTAAAGACTAGCACAGGTCAACAACTGACAGGTGCAAAGGGCTCAGGTGAAAGGAGACAGGATGCCACTTGGGATGCAACCAGACGCCCGTACTCTCTCAAATACACTACCAGTTTTAGTTATCCTGCAACAGGGTGATCAAATTAATATCCTACATCTGTACAGAGCTTGTCTTTATCTAAACCAAGGCAGTTTGCATTATTAGCAATGATGTTGCAACTGTCAGCTGCTGTAAACCTATGTGATTGGATGTTATAGACCCCCATCTGAACAGTTTCTTTCCCCATGCTGTGGCCCTGACCAAACAACCATCTGGCCCATAGAGACTAAAGGACTATACACTCTATGCTGCACACCACATCAAGCCATCTCTGAACTGTACACTAAATAACTGAACTATACTGCATTAGCACTCTGTTCATCTCTCTTAGATATATTTATACTGGTACTGTACATGTGGACATCCACCGTATATCAACTGTATTCCCACTGTACTGTATATCTGTATATCAACTGTATTCCCACTGTACTGTATATCTGTATATCAACTGTATTCCCACTGTACTGTATATCTGTATATCAACTGTATTCCCACTGTACTGTATATCTGTATACCAACTGTATTCCCACTGTACTGTATATCTGTATACCAACTGTATACCCACTGTACTGTATGTCTGTATACCAACTGTATTCCCACTGTACTGTATATATGTATACCAACTGTATTCCCACTGTACTGTATATCTGTATATCCACTGTTCATTATCTTATAGCTCTATGCTCACTCTTACTAGTTGTGTATAATGTTGTACAGACATTTGTGTAAACTCTTCTGTCTGTATTATGTCTCTAAATGTTGTCTGTCACTATCACCATGTAGAATTATGTGTACAGATGTAAGATTTAATTTGATCACCCCCCCCCCCCACCCCCACTGCAGAATAACTTTCCCGCAACGCAGGAAATGTAAAACTTGTAGTGTATTTTAGGTTTTAAAAGGCTTTTGAAGTTTGTAATTTCCACTTACAAATTCCAGACTTGAGTTTCGCTTAATAAAAATGTAGCAACCGGTACAAAAATGTCCATTAAATATAATTCACATAATAATTCAAATTTTCTGTTGCTGCAGGAATATTTTCCTGCTGTAGCAAACTGGCTCAAATTAAGATCCTACATATGTATGTGCAAATGTACTTGGCGAATAAAGGTGATTCCGATTCTGAAAAGGTTGAGTCTCTAGATTCCCTTGCTGCTCTGGGGAAATAATGAAATGGTTGTCATAGTGATTTAAACTGGGACTGGTTATCTCCAAACTTTGAGACCATGTCATTTATTACATTTCACCCAATTGATGAAGGCAGCTAGAAGGCTGAACCCAGAAGACAACTTTAAATCAACACTTACTGATATTATCCTAAAATCCTTCCACTCATATTGTTGTGTCTCTTTGTTCAACGGACATCGGGTAGACTGTGATATTAATATTGTATCAAACAGTGGGGCAGGGTAGTGAACCCAGGTCGCTGGCGTAAAAGGCTAACACCCTAAGCATCGCGGCAATAGTGTTAAACCTAATTATAACCTGTCTATAGGGTTAAACCTATTGCTGCGATGGGAATTGTAACCTGGCTCACACTGCCCCCTATAAAAGCAAGTCCTGTGCTTCGACTAATATAATAAAAATAATATGCCATTTAGCAGACGCTTTTATCCAAAGCGACTTACAGTCATGCGTGCATACATTTTTGACTACTCAGACCCCTCACACATCCGGGCCGTGCATTCTGATGGCCTACTTCTGACACCAATGTAGCAAACAGCAGGCCAGGGAAGCGAACCCAGGTTGCACGTGTAAAAGGCAAACAACCTACGCATCGCACCAATAGGGTTAACCCACATGGTGGGAATTGGAATGTGGCTCACACTGCCCCCTCCGACCAGGAAGTCGACTACTCACACGTCCGGGCCGTGCGTTCTGATGACCTCACAACCGCCATTCAACTTCTGACACCAATATAATTCTCTGGCAACAGCTCTGGTGGACATTCCTGCAGTCAGCATGCCAATGGCACGCTCCCTCAAAACCTGAGACATCTGTGGCATTGTGTTTTGTGACAAAACTGCACATTTTCGAGTGGCCTTTTATTGTCTCCAGCACAAGGTGTACCTGTGCAATTATCATGCTGTTTAATCAGCTTCTTGATATTCCACCCCTGTCAGGTGGATGGATTATCTTGGCAACTGAGAAATGCTCACTAACAGGGATGTTAACACATTTGTGCACAAAATTGGAGAGAAATATGTTTTTTGTGCATATGGAACATTTCTGGAATATTTTATTTCAGCTCATGAAACATGGGACCAACACTTTACATGTTGCTCCAGTATTAATCGTCCAATCCCTGGTGTCCACTGAATGTTGACTAGCAACAAGAAAGTGGTACCTAAAAGACTCCCACCATGAGTGCCCATTGGAGTGGCTCCAGACGAGGACATCTGAAATATAAACCCTCCAACTTACAATATGGAGTAAAAAAACAAGTGGAGCAAAACCAGATCAAACCAGACCAAACCAGACCACACCACACCAGACCACACCAGACCACACCAAACCAGACCAAACCAAACCACACCAGACCAAACCAGACCAAACCAAACCACACCAAACCACACCAGACCAAACCAGACCAAACCAGACCACACCAGACCAAACCAAACCAGACCAAACCAGACCAAACCAGGCCAAACCAGACCAAACCAGACCAAACCAGACCAAACCAAACCAGACCAAACCAGACCAAACCAGACCACACCAAACCAGATCAAACCAGACCAAACCAGACCAAACCAAACCAGACCAGACCAAACCAGACCAAACCAGACCACACCAAACCAGACCAAACCAGACCAGACCAAACCAAACCAAACCAAACCAGACCAATCCAGACCAAACCAGAACAAACCAAACCAGACCAAACCAGACCAAACCAAACCAGACCAAACCAGACCAAACCAGACCACACCAAACCACTCCAAACCAGACCAAACCAGACCAGACCAAACCAAACCAAACCCTGGGAGATACAAGACAGAAAGACTTTGTTCATCAACTTAAAGAAGCAGAGCTACAAAGAGGTGCCAGTCTTCTAACATCTCTAAGGCCAACCAGAACACTGGACCAGCTGCTCTTAAATATCACATAACAGATGGAACCCTTCTGACTAAAGAGATGACAAGCCAGCACAGGCATAAGCATACTGTCTATTGAGGTGGCGCCAAGAGGTGCGGCCAACGTGCTAACGTCCAACCTCAAAATATAAATGGAAATACCAAAGCCTGTAACAACATGTAGTCGTGACTGATATCTTTCACCTCATCTCCCTGTTACTGTTTGTTTAGGTAGTTATAGACAGTGCAGCAACACAAGGCCACATTCCTCTCAGCCCTTCCACTCTCTCAGGCTAATGTGTATTTATTAAAAGTAGACTATTTCTTTTAATCTGTTCTTTTCTAAACGTATCTGAGATGTAGACAGAAGGGCTAAAACGGGCATGATTGATCTGAGGAGAGATCATTGATACATTCAGAAAGTATTTTTGCAACAAGTAGGAGATTTATATTATTTAAAGTAGGCTAGGTTATAATATATAATAGCGGTTTGTTAGTGATATGCAGATGGAGGTCTGTACCTCAGCTATAGCCTACATATCCTAGATGACCAGCCTAAACCTGTTCAGATCAGTTCCCATAACATTACAGGCCTACCAGTAGCAGGACAGAGCATGTAGCCTAGGCATGAGCAATATGTGTATGTGTTATTTCATAGTTTTGATGTCTTCACTATTATTCTACAATGTAGAAAACAGTAAAAATAAAGAAAAATCCTGGAATGAGTAGGTGTGTCCAAACTTTTGACTGGTACTGTACTTCGGATGTAGCCTACATATCCTAGATGACCATCCTAAACCGGTTCATATCAGTTCACATAGGTTATCAGTAGCAGGATTGATCACCTACAAATCAGTTTTAAGTCCAAATAACAGGGCATGTAGCCTAGGCCAAATATTCTCAAAACATTTCCTAAAGAGACCATCTGGGCCCGGTTTCCCAAAAGCACCTGAAGGCTAAGTTAATCGTTAGAACCTTTGTAGTATTGTTAAATCTCCAAGCTGTTTCCAAAACCATTGTTTCTTTATTTTTACTATTTTCTACATTGTAGAATAAGAGTGAAGACATAAAAATTATGAATTATGAATATGGAATCATGTAGTAACCAAAAAAGTGTTAAACAAATCAAAATATATGTTATATTTGAGATTCTTTAAATAGCCACCCTTTGCCTTGATGACAGCTTTGCACACTCTTGGCATTCTCTCAACCAGCTTCATGAGGTAGTCACCTGGAATGCATTTCAATTAACAGGTGTGCCTTCTTTTAATATGCCTTTTAGCAGACAATTTTATCCAAAGCCACTTACAGTCATATGTGCATAAATGTTTACATATGGGTGGTCCCGGGTATCAAACTCACTACCCTGGCGTTACAAGCGCCATGCTCTACCAATTGAGCTACAGAGGACCACATTTGTCATTTGTTCGTAAACGGATGAGGATGTCATTTGTTCTTAAAAGTTAATTTGTGGAATTTCTTTCCTTCTTAATGTGTTTCAGCCAATCAGTGCTATAGGCATCACTACAGACCCTGGTTATATTCCAGGCTGTATCACAACCGGCTGTGATTGGGAGTCCCATAGGGCTGCGCACAATTGCCCCAGGGTCGTCCGGGGTAGGCCGTCATTGTAAATAAGAACTTGTTCTTAACTGACTTGTATACTTAAATAAAGGTTAAATTAAAAAATGTTGAGTCTCTAGATTCCCTTGCTGTGCTGGGGAAATAATGAAATGGTTGTCATAGTGATTTAAACTGGGACTGGTTATCTCCAAACTCTGAGACCATGTCATTTGTTACATTTCACCCAATTGATAAAGGCAGCTAGAAGGCTGAACCCAGAAGACAACTCTAAATCAACACTTACTGATATTATCCTCAAATCCTTTCACTCATATTGTAATGTATCTTTGTTCAACGGATATCGGGAAGCCTATGATATCAATAGTGTAGCAAACAGCGGGCAGGGCGGTAAAGCCAGGTCGCTGGCCAAAAAGGCAAACACCCTACGCATCGCAGCAATGGGAATTGTAACCTGACTCACACTGTCCCCTACAAAAGTCCCGTGCTTCGACTACTCAAACCCCTCACATGTCCGGGCCATGAATTCTGATGGCCTCACAGACACCATACCACTTCTGACACCAATGTAGCGAACAGCGGGGCAAGGAAGCGAACCCAGGTTGCATGTGGAAAAGGCAAACATCCTACGCATCGCGCTGTTGGCGCCAATTTGGTTACTTGGTTGGAATTGTGACGTGGCTCATTTAGCGAGGATCAATACAATATAGTAGAACTATGATACAATTACAGTTATCATATCAAATGTTAAATGTAGAACTATAATATATACATATATTGAATTTGACTTGCCCACATTCAGTTAGCTCCATTTTGTATGATTAAACTGACACGTACCTGTCTCATTAGAAGTAGACTGTTAGGTCTGAGTGTTTTACTTCCATTCACTGTACTAAAATTACACCATACATTACATTTCTCTACCACTTTATAATAATCCCTGGAAAGATTCTCACCTTTGTAGCCTGAATTCAAAACCAGAACATGTCAAGTCATTGAGATATTTTCATTTCTGCTGAAAGAGCACCTTCCTGATGACTAGCACTCTGTGTATTCTTATGGGTGAAGTCTGATCTGGAATGTGAAGCTAACTGAATTGTAGATAAGCTTTGAAAAAACAGTATATCTACCTTGCATCATAGTACACCCCTCAGGCTACGTTCAGGTTTCAGCATGAGGCAGACATCAACAGCCGAGTTGTAGGCTACAACCTGGGTCGTATTCATTAGTTTACACCGCAGCCAACAGTTTTAAAATGTTGCATAAACAGTACATAAGCTGTACAACGTGACGTAACGGTTTCTGTTGCCAAACGTTTTTGCTACGGTGGGCACTAATGAACACACAGTCTTTCCACAATATTTATTTGTATCTCTTTCACACAAAATACCTTCCTGAGTGAAAAGAGTTAACAGTAGATTAGAAAGAGAAAATGTTGTTGCTTGTTGTGTTTTAAGCCTGTTTTGAGAAGACAAGTCTATAGACCTATGATACAGTACACTTAGAAAAAGAGTTCCAAAAGGGTCCTCTGGCTGTCCCCACAGGAGAACGCTTTTGGGTTCCAGGTAAAACCCTTCTGGCTTCCATGTAGAACCCTCTGTGGAAAGGATTCTTCATGGAACCCAAAAGGGTTCTACCTAGTACCAAAAAGGGTTCTACAAAGGGTTCTCCTATGGGGACAGCCAAAGAACACTTTTAGATTCTAGATACTGTAGGAGTGATCACCCTGGGGCACACAGATGGAAACAGAACAAATTCACATCCCACATCTAATTTATATTGAAAACATGTTAAGGAGAGTAGGCCTATTATAACACTATAACAATATCATTAACTATATGAATACACGTAACAATATCATCAACTATATGAATACACATAACAATATCATCAACTATTGTGGTCCTCTGTAGCTCAGCTGGTAGAGCACGGCGCTTGTAACGCCAAGGTAGTGGGTTCGATCCCCGGGACCACCCATACACAAAAAAAATTATGCACGCATGACTGTAAGTCGCTTTGGATAAAAGCGTCTGCTAAATGGCATATTAATATTAATTATATTAATACACATAACAATATCATCAACTATATTAATACACATAACAATATCATCAACTATATTAATACACATAACAATATCATCAACTATATTAATACACATAACAATATCATCAACTATATGAATACACATAACAATATCATCAACTATATTAATACACATAACAATATCATCAACTATATGAATACACATAACAATATCATCAACTATATTAATACACATAACAATATAATCAACTATATTAATACACATAACAATATCATCAACTATATTAATACACATAACAATATCATCAACTATATTAATACACATAACAATATCATCAACTATATTAATACACATATTATTATTATAACTCCTCTCTCCCCAGGGGTAGCAGCTCCTCTCTCCCCAGGGGTAACAGCTCCTCTCTCCCCAGGGGTAGCAGCTTCTCTCTCCCCAGGGGTAGCAGCTTCTCTCTCCCCAGGGGTAACAGCTCCTCTCTCCCCAGGGGTAACAGCTCCTCTCTCCCCAGGGGTAACAGCTCCTCTCTCCCCAGGGGTAACAGCTCCTCTCTCCCCAGGGGTAACAGCTCCTCTCTCCCCAGAGGTAGCAACTCCTCTCTCCCCAGGGGTAGCAACTCCTCTCTCCCCAGGGGTAACAGCTCCTCTCCCCCAGAGGTAACAGTAGTGGTAGTCGGTGGTGGCGGTTGTAGCTGTGACTGGAGTGAGGCCTGTCCAGGGGCTTTTCTAGGATTTGAAGACATTGGGGGCTTCGCCCAAAGCCAGTATGAGGGGTCCAGGGGCTTTTCAACAGCTAAATGCATGAATTTGATGCACTTTGAGATGAACATTGAGAGATTAGAACATTGAGAGATTAGATATTTCTCAGGTAACTTGCACCTTCCCACCTGCCACAGCAGACACTGTCAGTACTCAATTACAGTCGCTACTGTGGGTCTCTCTACTCTGGAACACTCTCTACTTTGGAACACTCTCTACTCTGGAACCCTCTCTACTCTGGAACACTCTCTACTCTGGAACACTCTGTACTCTGGAACACTCTCTACTTTGGAACACTCTCTACTCTGGAACACTCTCTACTCTGGAACACTCTCTACTCTGGAACACTCTCTACCCTGGAACACTCTCTACTCTGGAACACTGTCTACCCTGGAACACTCTCTACTCTGGAACACTCTCTACTCTGGAACACTCTCTACTCTGGAACACTCTCTACTTTGGAACACTCTCTACTCTGGAACACTCTCTACTCTGGAACACTCTCTACTTTGGAACACTCTCTACTCTGGAACACTCTCTACTTTGGAACACTCTCTACTCTGGAACACTCTCTACTCTGGAATACTCTCTACTCTGGAACACTCTCTACTCTGGAACACTCTCTACCATGGAACACTCTCTACTCAGGAACACTCTCTACTCTGGAACACTCTCTCACTCAGGAACACTCTCTACTCTGGAACACTCTCTACTCTGGAACACTCTCTACTCTGGAACACTCTCTCACTCTGGAACACTCTCTACTCTGGAACACTCTCTACTCTGGAACACTCTCTACTCTGGAACACTCTCTACTCTGGAACACTCTCTACTCTGGAACACTTTCTACCATGGAACACTCTCTTCTCTGGAACACTCTCTACTCTGGAACATTCTCTACTCTGGAACACTCTCTACTCTGGTCCAGGGGCTTTTCAACAGCTAAATGCATGAATTTGATGCACTTTGAGATGAACATTGAGAGATTAGAACATTGAGAGATTAGATATTTCTCAGGTAACTTGCACCTTCCCACCTGCCACAGCAGACACTGTCAGTACTCAATTACAGTCGCTACTGTGGGTCTCTCTACTCTGGAACACTCTCTACTCTGGAACACTCTCTACCATGGAACACTCTCTACCATGGAACACTCTCTACTCTGGAACACTCTCTACTCTGGAACACTCTCTACTCTGGAACACTCTCTACTCTGGAACACTCTCTACTCTGGAACACTCTCTACTCTGGAACACTCTGTACTCTGGAACAATCTCTACTCTGGAACACTCTCTACTCTGGAACACTCTCTACCATGGAACACATACATCTACAGCGTATTGCCAAAAATCACTCAAGAACTTTAAAACATAGACTCTGACCTGTCCAATGAGCCAAACTGATTAAAGAATCCCACAGTACACAAACTCTCTCTCTCTCTCTCTCTCTCTCTCTCTCTCTCTCTCTCTCTCTCTCTCTCTCTCTCTCTCTCTCTCTCTCTCTATCTCTGTCTCTCTCTCTCTCTCTCTCTCTCACACACACACACACCAAAAACTAAAAAAATCACATCAAACAAAACAGTATCGTGCTTTTAAAACTCACATCACTGTGATTGATCCATTTGAAGAAAGAAGTTCAACAGGTTGAAACTGAGTGAAAAACATGGTTGTTGTGGATGTTGTATATTATGTATACACATAGACTATATATGAGCCCAAGCCCCCAAAAAACGAATGATAAAATAATGATTGAACCATTATCCAATACATAGCCTACTGCATATTACACACGGCAGAAAAACATTAAAAACTGAAAAAGGATTGAAGATGTCTTCGGTACATAATTGGTCTAGCCTTGACTCCACAATTAAACAAATTCTAGTAATGGCCTTTGAGTGATGACTGTATTATTATACATACTGGATGGACTGGTTACCTTATGTTACACTCCACACTTCCTATCCATGAGTCTGGGAGAGAACGTATAGGCCCAGGCCATGCTGTTGGTTCATTGATTGTGCAGGGCAGCTTACAGAGTTAGCCTTCCGGTTTACAGATTTAGATTTTAATATAGTCTAGTAATAGGAAGAAAACAAACATGTTCATAATTAATAGCAGATATATTACCTTTAGCTACAGAATATCTCACCACCGTGCGTTTCCATCTCCTCCCCTCTATCCTTCATTAATTTTTCGAGCGCGCAGAGAGAAGGGCTGTCAACAGTTTAGTGAAATATGTTTCTTTGTGAAAACATGTTACTATTGATGATCCAAAACAGATTCCACCTGGTTTCCCAAACGAAGCACTGGGTAGCTGCAGGAACAGGGTTGGAGAGCCCATGGCATACAGAGTTTGGGCGGAATATCACCTGTCGCGCAGCGAGAGGCTGCATGCTCCTCAAACAGAGGGTAGTGCGTACGGCCCAGTACATCACTGGGGCCAAGCTTCCTGCCATCCAAGACCTCTATACCAGGCGGTGTCAGCGGAAGGCCCTCAAAATGGTCAAAGACTCCAGCCACCCTAGTCATAGACTGTTCTCTCTGCTACCGCACGGCAAGCGGTACCGGAGTGCCAAGTCTAGGTCCAAAAGACTTCTCAACAGCTTCTACCCCCAAGCCATAAGACTCCTGAACAGCTAATCATGGCTACCCAGACTATTTGCACTGCCCTCCCAACCCCCACCCCACCTTTTTACGCTGCTGCTACTCTGTTAATTATTTATGCATAGTCACTTTAACTCTACCCACATGTACATATTACTTCAACTACCTCAACTAGCCGGTGCCCCCGCACATTGACTCTGCACCGGTACCCCCCTGTATATTTAGCCTCCCTACTGTTATTTTATTTTACTTCTGCTCTTTTTTTCTCAACACTTTTTTGTTGTTGTTTTATTTTACTTTTTTATTAAAAATAAATGCACTGTTGGTTAGGGGCTGTAAGTAAGCATTTCACTGTAATGTCTGCACCTGTTGTATTCGGCCCATGTGGCCAATACAATTTGATTTGATTTGATTTTTGGAGTGAAATAACCAGAGTATACACAGCATATGATTGAAAAACTAAAAATGAACAGGCAGGAAAGCAGCCTCCATTCACTAGTCGAGCTGTTCCCCTGACCCTGTTCATGCCCATTTGATAATCGGACATTATAAATCGAAACCAATTGTAAAATATTAAGGCCAGGCACCACAGGCAAAACTTGTGATTTTGCTTCCATCTTTCAATGTTCCGATTTTGGGATATTTTGGAACTATAACTTCCATACTTTCATAAAACATACAATTACATCGGCAATAATGTATATAAATACTTGATTTGTATCATTTTATCCCAACTCCGTCAACTACACCTAGCATAAATGTAATTTTTGTTAGCATGTTTCATGTAGAACTTCAACAGCTATTTTTCAATCTCTCCATGTTGAATCATTTATAATTCAACAGCTTGTTTTCCGGAGCAGATCATTACTAGTCCATATATGGCTATATCCTTTGTGACGTAGTGCTGAAAGAGGCGGCATTTACTGACATCCGATTGGTTACTGACATTTAATGACACTTTCCGGCAACCTCATTGGTTAAAATGCCTCATGTGCCGCACAGCGCTTCCTCGTTTGAAAATATCTCCCGCGAGGAATCCACGTAAAGAGAGACAAAATGAGAAAATCTCGAAGAATATACCTACAGTATGTGAATAAAAATAGGCGATCTCTGTTAGCCAATGCGAGAAAAGCAGTGAATGAAAGAAAACATGAGCCTGATCAGCCGATCCAGGCAGTGGCAGTACAGGTAGAGGAGGAAAAGGAGGAGGCCGGCAGCAGCGCGTCGAGACGCACATTAGTTGAGATGAAGATGACAGCTAGCAGCGATCAACCAGACAGACAGACAGCCAACAGTGGCTTTTATTCCACATGTCACAAAGAAACCAACTTGTACATGATTTGATTTTCCCTAAGTGTCTAAACACTGGACTGAAAATCACCATAGACCCCCACCAACCAGGGATTCTGTAATTCTGTCATGATAGAATGTGCACCCTGAGAAGGTGATCGTGATGCATTTAGGAGGAGTGTTGACACTTCCTCCAGGCTGCATGTCACACCCTGGCTCTGGGACTCTATTTGTTGAGCCAGGGTGTGTTTATTCTATGTGTTCTGTTTCTTTGTTTGGGTGTTCTAGGTTGTCTGTTTCTATGTTTGCCTGTGTGACTCCCAATCAGAGGCAACGAGTGTCAGCTGTCGGCTGGTTGTCTCTGATTGGGAGCCATATTTAATCTGTATGTTTTCCCTTGGGTGTTGTGGGTTTTTGTTCCGTGTCGGTATGTTTAACCGTGGACTTCACGAGTCGTGTTTTGTTAGTACTTTAATTAAATAAAGTCATGTTTGTTTCACACGCTGCGCCTTGGTCTACTCACTCCTACGACGATCGTGACAGAAAAACCCACCATACAACGACCAAGCAGCGTGTCCAGGAACACACGCAGGAGGTGACGCTGGTGGATGTCCTCCTCGGTTGGGGGCAGATTACCGAGGAGGAGGCCGTCCGGTACCGGAGGGCTATGAAGGGGGAGACCCAGGCAGGAGAGGAGCAGCGGCGTCAGCAGTGCCATCGTCGGACGGACGAGAGGCACCCCCAATAATTTTTTAGGGGGGGGCACACGGCATGGGCGACTGGGCAGCAGGAGGCTGCCACAGGGCGAAATAGGAGACGAGGAGAGAAGGCCACCGGGATTTGGGGGCCAGAAGGCAGGTTGGCGGAGCCTGGATGGAGAGCAGAGCCAACTCCCCGTACTCAGGCATGGCAGCATGAGACTGGGCAGGTTCCGCGGTATGCGGAGCTGCGCACTGTGCCACGAGTGGTCCGGCATAGTCCGGTACGTCCTGTGCGAGCACCCCGCACGTGTTGTGCGAAGGTGGGCATGCAGCCAGGACGGAGTGTGCCGGCTCAGCGCTCGTGGCCTCCAGTGCCTCTCCTCGGTCACGGATATCCTGCGCCAGTGTCACGTGCTGTTATGCCAGTACGGGTACACAGCCCTGTACGTCCTGTGCTGATGCCTCACACAGAGTGTGTGAAGGTAGGCATTCAGCCAGGACGGGTTGTGGCAGCTCTTCACTCCAGGTCTCCTATCCGTCTTCATAGCCCAGTCCGGCCTGTCCCTGCTCCACGCACCAAGCCTACGGTGTGCGTCGCCAGCCCTGTCCGGCCTGTCCCTGCTCCACGCACCAAGCCTACGGTGTGCGTCGCCAGCCCTGCCCGGCCTGTTCCTGCTCCACGCACCAAACCTACGGTGTGCGTCGCCAGCCCAGCCCGGCCTGTTCCTGCTCCACGCACCAAACCTACGGTGTGCGTCGCCAGCCCAGCCCGGCCTGTTCCTGCTCCACGCACCAAGCCTACGGTGTGCGTCGCCAGCCCTGCCCGGCCTGTCCCTGCTCCACGCACCAAGCCTACGGTGTGCGTCGCCAGCCCTGTCCGGCCTGTCCCTGCTCCACGCACCAAGCCTACGGTGTGCGTCGACAGCCCAGCCCGGCCTGTTCCTGCTCCACGCACCAAGCCTACGGTGTGCGTCGACAGCCCAGCCCGGCCCGTTCCTGCCACTCGCACCAAGCCAGGGGTGCGAGTCGTCAGCCTGGTTCAGCCCGTTCCTGCTACTCGCACCAAGCCCGGGGTACGAGTCGTCAGCCTGGTAAGGCCCGTCGCTGCTCCACGCACCAAGCCTAGGGTGCGAGTCGTCAGTCTGGCACAACCCGTGCCTGGGTCATCGGTGCCAATTCAGGTACCGCTCAACTGCTCCACTAAGGAGCTGAAGCCTACCGCCCCTGCTACGTCCAGTCCAGCTCCAGCCAGCGGGGTCAGACCGGACCAGGGGCGCTATGGGGGGTTTGTTGGAGGGTGGTGGGAAAGACCGGAGCCGGAGCCGCCGCCGAGGAGGAATGCCCACCCAGCCCTCCCCTGTTTTGCTCGTATTTAGGCGCGGTCGCAGTCCGCACCTTTAGGGGGGGGTACTGTCACACCCTGGCTCTGGGACTCTATTTGTTGAGCCAGGGTGTGTTTATTCTATGTGTTCTGTTTCTTTGTTTGGGTGTTCTAGGTTGTCTGTTTCTATGTTTGCCTGTGTGACTCCCAATCAGAGGCAACGAGTGTCAGCTGTCGGCTGGTTGTCTCTGATTGGGAGCCATATTTAATCTGTATGTTTTCCCTTGGGTGTTGTGGGTTTTTGTTCCGTGTCGGTATGTTTAACCGTGGACTTCACGAGTCGTGTTTTGTTAGTACTTTAATTAAATAAAGTCATGTTTGTTTCACACGCTGCGCCTTGGTCTACTCACTCCTACGACGATCGTGACACTGCAGGAGTGCTCCAGGGGAGATGTGGCATTTTATATAAATGTGAGGATGGTTCTTCTAGCACAAGAAACTTGGACTTGGTTATGCAGCTCTAAAGAAAATAAACAAAGTCCTAGAGATTCCTTCCTTGAGTCTCAGCTCATATCAGAGACATGACAGGAGAGTGGCAGGTCAATAAAAAGGGAGAGTAGCCCATTATTGTCAGGTGACTTGCTGTGTATAAATAATATTTAGTAGCCAACTGTGATTACTGAGAAATTAGCTTTACATAAAGTAAATGCATGCTGATATGCTAATATGTACATAGGGTAACATGCTGATATGCTAATATGTACATAGGGTAACATGCTGATATGCTAATATGTACATAGGGTAACATGCTGATATGCTAATATGTACACAGGGTAACATGCTGATATGCTAATATGTACATAGGGTAACATGCTGATATGCTAATATGTACATAGGGTAACATGCTGATATGCTAATATGTACATAGGGTAACATGCTGATATTTAGTCCTGCAGTTATGACTGTAATGTCGACAGACATCATAATAAGTACTTTTTCCCCCCACTTTAGTAGCAGAGATTCAGAGAGGGCAACAGCCAATGGGGAGTGCTGCAAAGCTAATTAGAATATGCAGATATAGACCCAGACATAGCAGAGTTGCTGAAGGAGGATGAGGATGCCATCATAGACATTCATGGGTCCTTTGATGGCTCTTGGCACAAGAGAGGATTCACTTCCAACTACGGGATAGGTGTGTACATTGGTGCTGGTACCAGCCATCCCTAGAAAATGGTGAAGATCCACCCAGTCACAAAAAACATGGAGGCCATGCATTCTTTAATTGAGAGGATGCACAGAAAATGGTACCTGTATATCACAGGATGTCAAATGATAACATCCTCAAAAGAATGTAGCACGGAGGAACCCAGAATGCAAATGAATGTCTGAACTCTAATATGGTCGCGACGCCCCAAAACTGTCTTCTTGGGCAAAAGCCTCATTGCCAGTATGGCAGTAGCCACGTTCAATGAGGGAGCCACTGCTATATCAAATGGGATGGACTAATTGTGTATTGACAGCACTTTGGTGACACTGGAAGCAATCAGAGAGGAGTTGTGAGAGCTGATGCTGCTTCAATGGAGTGTGACAAGGGGAGGCGCAGGTCACATGACACGGTCAAGAAAGTAAAGCGGCACCAGCAACAACTCAAAGAGGGCCGTACATATGGGGCAGGCATAGCTGATTACTGTTCTGCACATTTCAACAGCCATACAAAAGCCTTGGATGTGACAAATTGAGCAAAGTGATATGAGAATTTGGCCAAAACTGCATATTTGCCCTACAGACCAGTATTCAAAGCAAATGCTCTATTGCTTGAAACAAATGTCTTGAACATGCTGATGTATTTGTAAAAGGTATATTTGATGTTTATTTGTCAGTTTAGAAGTCATATATGAAAAAGAGATTAATTTAATGTGACGTAAATGGTCATATTTATGGAGAGTACATTTTAATTGTAGTCTGTGGTGTTTGGCATTACAGTTGTTCTCAATTGCTAAAACACAATTTCTGAAACCTTGCTCCATTTCCTGAAAACATTAAACACAAAACCTAATCTTCAAGCACTATTTACAAAACCTCTGACTCCTCTCGCAAAATGAAACATTCGCCTCAAAACAGTTTTTACCTGTGTTCAAAATCAAACACTGCTCTCAAATCATAAACAAAGTAATCAAAATGATAAACACTCTCAAGCAGTCAGTAAACAATACACCGAAAAATAGAAAACACATTGTTCAAAACATACAGTTCTCAGGGAGAAGTACATTTTAAATCTCAAAACAAATTTCATGTTTTTCCATCATTGTCTCTTCCTCTTCGTCCTCCTCTTCCTCTTTCTTGCCCTCCTCCTCCTCCTCTTCCTCCTCATCGCCCACCTCGCATACGCACTCGTCCTCGTCCTCTCACATTGTTTCTTCTATCCATTCTCAGACTTTCTCCTTCCCACCCAGTGGCGGCTCCTGAAAAAATTCTCAGGAGGGGCAATTTTTCTGATGATTTAGGTGACCTACACACATTTTAAAAAAGATATGTCCAGCAACAACATGAAGACAGGGGCAGCATATAAGTCAATACCAGAAGCATTTATTGACTGATCTGGGGAGATGGATTCCAGTTTCTGTGACAGATTATAAATAATCTCTGATGCCTTTGTTATATTAGCTTTTGGTTGAATGTACTGTCGTAGTAAATATATAATGTTATAGCTTGGTCTGACTAAAATCTTGTGCATGACCCATTTTGTGTTGGGCGTTTGTTTTCAATCAATGCTGTTCCTATCCTATAACAATGGACAAAAGAGTCCTATCTTGTCAGCCTTGTCAGCAGGTGGCCAAGGAGTGGTGATCCTAGCTGACCTAAGACAGGACACTTTTACTTTACTCGCGTGCACGAACGAGTCCGTGCACGCGATTCCAGATATCTTTACCTCTGAATAAACTGCCTTTATTATACCATATCCACCCTGTCCAAAGTCTCTACTTGGTCTCAGTTCTCCAGTAAACTTGTGATTATCAACAGTACACAACGGTAACAAACAATTGGGGGAACTCACGGGGCAGATAGTAACCACTTAAAAGGAAGCGATTCCCAAACCTTCCATAACAAAGCCATCACCTACAGAGAGATGAACTTGGAGAAGAGTCCCCTAAGTAAGCTTGTCCTGGGCCTCTGTTCACAAACACAAACAGACCCCACACAGCCCCAGGACAACAACAACAACAACAACAACAACAACACAATTAGACCCAACCAAATCATGAGAAAACAAAAAGAGAATTACTTGACACATTGGAAAGAACAAACAAAAAAACAGAGCAAACTAGAATGCTATTTGGCCCTAAACAGAGAGTACACAGTGGCAGAATACCTGACCACTGTGACTGACCCAAACTTAAGGAAAGCTTTGACTATGTACAGACTCAGTGACCATAGCCTTGCTATTGAGAAAGGCCGCCGTAGGCAGACCTGGCTCTCAAGAGAAGACAGGCTATGTGCACACTGCCCACAAAATGAGGTGGAAACTGAGCTGCACTTCCTAACCTCCTGCCAAATGTATGACCATATTAGAGACACATATTTCCCTCAGATTACAGCGATCCACAAAGAATTCGAAAACAAACCCAATTTTGATAAACTCCCTTATCTACTAGGTGAAAAACCACAGTGTGCCATCACAGCTGCAAGATTTGTGACCTGTTGCCACAAGAAAAGGGCAACCAGTGAAGAACAAACACCATTGTAAATACAACCCATATTTATGTTTATTTATTTTCCCATTTGTACTTTAACTATTTGCACATTGTAACAACACTGTATATATACATAATATGACATTTGAAATGTCTTTATTCTTTTGAAACTTCTGAGTGTAATGTTTACTGTTAATATTTATTGTTTATTTCACTTTTGTTTACTATCTACTTCCCTTGCTTTGGCAATGTTAACACACGTTTCCCATGCCAATAAAGCCCTTAAATTGAATTGAATTGATAGTAAGGTCGCAATGACACAGAAAGCAGTTCAATGTCGGGGTACAGAGTCGCTCTCTTACCAGGATCGCGGTCCGCTCTGACCAGGGTGAAGGTGGCCAGCTCCACTTCTCTGTCCGGGACTCTGTCATCCAGCCAAGTCTCCCAGCTGTATTGGGATTCCGCTTCCAGCAGCGTTTTCATTATTTAGTCCGTTCGTAGCGGGTATGTACACGATCAACAAGGTCAGTCCAAAACCAACCACTGGAAATCCATGGTTGGCAGAATGTTTGTAAACTAAGTCTACAAATTAAAAACATAAAATAACGCCACACTGCAGGTCACAACAGAGACGCTGCTAGCCGCCATTGTCTTAGTTACGTTCATGGTTACGTCACGTATGACGAAAGCGCGTAAGTGCATGCCCACAGACACCCATAGAGAATGTATTGAAAGCTTTGAAATTTGAAAAAAATTGATTTTACATGACAGGCTATGAGAGACTTCTGGGCGATTTTCAACTTGACTGAAATCGCCCCAAAAACGGGCGGGGCCATTTGAAGCACGACTTTAGCCTGATTTGATATTTAGTGGCTGGCAGATCAGACGTGAACACTGATAACTACTGTTGCCGTGATATAATTGATTAGAAAAAAAATCCCTTCCTTTTCCCGTTTGGCAGTGCGTCGCCCATATCGCCCTATTGAACACACCGCCCATGTTCCCACCTTCAACAACCTGTTTGCTCTCTGAACTGCCTTATATTGGTTGTGTCGCATCATTTGAAACAGGTTAAATCCATTTTGAGTGGTTGTGTTCAATCAATGACATGTGTTCTCTATTTGTATTTGATTGTTGCCACTTGTGTTTACCAGTATGGATGACATGTGCATTAGAGTGCAGAATGTGTTTTGAGAATGAGAATGTGTTTAGAGTTTTGCTGAAAAGTCTAAGTGAGATCTGCATATTGTGTTTTACCATGTGAAATGGTTTAAGGTATTGACAACAGACTGCATAATTAGCTAAATGAGTCCAGGCAACTGAGAACTTTGTTCAGCCAATGGGTTTTAGTGTTTTAGCAATTGAGAAAAACTGTAATGCCACAGGGGGGCAACAGTGTCCAACTGATCAGTGAAACCCAGTTGGCAGGACGTTAATGCCACAGGGGGACAACAGTGTCCAACTGATCAGGGAAACCCAGTTGGCAGGACGTTAATGCCACAGGGGGACAACAGTGTCCAACTGATCAGGGAAACCCAGTTGGCAGGACGTTAATGCCACAGGGGGACAACAGTGTCCAACTGATCAGGGAAACCCAGTTGGCAGGACGTTAATGCCACAGGGGGACAACAGTGTCCAACTGATCAGGGAAACCCAGTTGGCAGGACGTTAATGCCCTGGCATTTGCTGCCCAGTAATAATGCTTAAAGATGGGGAGGCCTAAGACGGCACTTTCCTTGGGCTTTTGCAAGTGGGCTTTACGAATACGATGGTTTTTGTAACCCCAGACAAATGACAAGATTGCCGAGTCCAAAGTCTTAAAAAATGACGAGGTAAGACAATGAGGAAGATTCTGGCAAAGATAAAGTGTAACAAAGTGAAAATGTAAAGTTTCCATCAACCTGGGTGCAATGTAGACATCAAAGAACGGTGCAGTTCGTGGTGGAGTAGTGGGTGAAACCATTCACTTCAGGAAAAGGGGTGATATAAATAAAGTTTCCTTTAATGTTGTGTTACTGAATTCATAAAAATATTTGCTGCCATTGTAGTAAGGTTGGTAATACGAGAGGTCTTCGGACTTAGCATTTTTTGTACTATTTTCTTTTGAAAGAACAACTAGTGGGTTTGGAGTGCTTCTCCCCTATTTGGGAAGTTGGTCTACCCGCTCCTCAGTCTGAGAGAGATATTCTGAGAGCAGGTTCGTGTTCCTCTGTATATAAAAATTGTTTAAAGCTGTATAACATAAGTGTTTTTGGAAAACTGGTTCATATATGTCACGCTCTGGCTCCGGGACTTTGTATTTTGAGCCAGGGTGTGTTCGTTTTCGTTGTGTTCTGTTTTGGTTGGTTGTCTATTTGGTATGTTTCCTTGTTTGGTCAATGACTCCCAATCGGAGGTAACGAGTGTCAGCTGTCGGCTCGTTATCTCTGATTGGGAGCCATATTTATACTGTGTGTTTTCACCTTGTGGTTGTGGGTTTCTGTTCCGTGTTTCTGTCAGTGCTTATGTTGGACTTCACGATTCGTGTTTAGTTTTGTATTTACGTGCTTTACTTATTAAAGTCATCATGTTCGCTCAACGCGCTGCGTATTGGTCTGCTCATTTTCAAGACGATCGTGACAGAAAAACCCACCACCAAAGGACCAAGCAGCGTGTCCAGGAGCCAAAGGTCTGGACATGGGAGGAGATTTTGGATGGAAAAGGGTCTTGGACTTGGGAGGAGATCCTGGATGGGATGGATCGCCAGCCATGGAGTAAAACAGTGGAGAGGCGACTGAGAGAGGAGCAACGGCGTCAGCAGGGCCATCGTCGGAGGGACGAGAGGCAACCCCAAAAAGTTTTTTGGGGGGGGCACATGGCTTGGGCGGCTGGGCAGCAGGAGGCTGCCACAGGGAGACGTGGAGAGAAGGCTACCGGATTACGGGAGCCATTGGCGAGTAGAGGGAGGGAAGTAGTTGAGGCACGGCGTGAGAGACTGAGGTGTGTTACCAGTCCGGTCCGGCCCGTTCCTGATCTCCGGTTAAGGCCAATGGTGTGTGTTCCCAGTACGGACCGGCATGTTCCTACTCCACGCACTAAGCCCACGGTGTGCGTCGCCAGCCCAGCCCGGCCTGTTCCTGCTCCACGTACCAAGCCTACGGGGTGCGTCGCCAGCCCAGCCCGGCCTGTTCCTGCTCCACGTACGAAGCCTACGGTGTGCGTCGCCAGCCCAGCCCGGCCTGTTCCTGCTCCACGTACCAAGCCTACGGGGTGCGTCGCCAGCCCAGCCCGGCCTGTTCCTGCTCCACGTACGAAGCCTACGGTGTGCGTCGCCAGCCCAGCCCGGCCTATTCCTGCTCCACGCACCAAGCCTACGGGGTGCGTCGCCAGCCCAGCCCGGCCTGTTCCTGCTCCACGTACGAAGCCTACGGTGTGCGTCGCCAGCCCAGCCCGGCCTGTTCCTGCTCCACGCACCAAGCCTACGGGGTGCGTCGCCAGCCCAGCCCGGCCTGTTCCTGCTCCACGTACGAAGCCTACGGTGTGCGTCGCCAGCCCAGCCCGGCCTGTCCCTGCCACTCGCACCAAACCTACGGTGCGCGTCGCCAGCCCAGCCCGGCCTGTTCCTGCTCCACGTACGAAGCCTACGGTGTGCGTCGCCAGCCCAGCCCGGCCTGTCCCTGCCACTCGCACCAAACCTACGGTGCGCGTCGCCAGCCCGGCCCGGCCTGTTCCTGCCACTCGCACCAAACCTACGGTGCGCGTCGCCAGCCCGGCCCGGCCTGTTCCTGCTCCACGTACGAAGCCTACGGTGTGCGTCGCCAGCCCAGCCCGGCCTGTTCCTGCTCCACGCACCAAGCCTACGGGGTGCGTCGCCAGCCCAGCCCGGCCTGTTCCTGCTCCATGTACGAAGCCTACGGTGTGCGTCGCCAGCCCAGCCCGGCCTGTCCCTGCCACTCGCACCAAACCTACGGTGCGCGTCGCCAGCCCGGCCCGGCCTGTTCCTGCCACTCGCACCAAACCTACGGTGCGCGTCGCCAGCCCGGCCCGGCCTGTTCCTGCCACTCGCACCAAACCTACGGTGCGCGTCGCCAGCCCGGCCCGGCCTGTTCCTGCCACTCGCACCAAACCTACGGTGCGCGTCGCCAGCCCGGCCCGGCCTGTTCCTGCCACTCGCACCAGACCTGCGGTGCGCGTCGCCGGCCCGGCCCGGCCTGTTCCTGCCACTCGCACCAAGCCAAGGGTGCGAGTCGTCAGCCTGGTTCAGCCCGTTCCTGCTACTCGCACCAAGCCAAGGGTGCGAGTCGTCAGCCTGGTCCAGCCCGTTCCTGCTACTCGCACCAAGCCAGGGGTACGAGTCGTCGGCCTGGTCCAGCCCGTTACTGCTACTCGCACCAAGCCAAGGGTGCGAGTCGTCAGCCTGGTTCAGCTCGTCCCTGCTACTCACACCAAGCCAAGGGTGCGAGCCGTCAGCCTGATCCAGCCCATTCCTGCTACTCGCACCAAGCCAGGGATGCGAGTCGTCAGCCTGGTGAGGCCCGTTCCGGCTCCACGCATCAAGCCTAGGGTGCGTATCGTCAGCCAGGTTCGGTCCGTTCCTGCCTCACGCGCCAAGCCAGGGGTGCGCGTCGTCAGTCCAGATCCTACCAGCTGGGTCAAATCGGACCGGGGGCGCTATGGGGGGATTGAAGTAGGGTGGTGGTCAAGCCCGGAGCCGGAGCCGCCTCCGAGGAGCAACACCCACCCAGCCCTCCCCTATTTTGGGGTTTTGAGGCGCGGTCGCAGTCCGCGCCTTTAGGGGGGGGTACTGTCACGCTCTGGCTCCGGGACTTTGTATTTTGAGCCAGGGTGTGTTCGTTTTCGTTGTGTTCTGTTTTGGTTGGTTGTCTATTTGGTATGTTTCCTTGTTTGGTCAATGACTCCCAATCGGAGGTAACGAGTGTCAGCTGTCGGCTCGTTATCTCTGATTGGGAGCCATATTTATACTGTGTGTTTTCACCTTGTGGTTGTGGGTTTCTGTTCCGTGTTTCTGTCAGTGCTTATGTTGGACTTCACGATTCGTGTTTAGTTTTGTATTTACGTGCTTTACTTATTAAAGTCATCATGTTCGCTCAACGCGCTGCGTATTGGTCTGCTCATTTTCAAGACGATCGTGACAATATATCCTAAAGTCAATAGCAAATGTGGCAATGTATATATTTATTTTGCCGTTAATGTATTGAAGACCTATTTCAGCAAGTGAACCAAGTTTTTGCTGGCTTAGCTAGCCATGTTAATGATGAGCTAACTAGCACTGTTGGTCACTGCACTACAACGTCACGCTAGCTATTGCCAGCAGGTGACTTATTGAAACTAAGTGAATGTTTATTTTCTTACTACCTTAAAAGGTTTATATAAAAGGGTTGTACTTGTGCTCTGTATTTATGGATTAATATGACTTCACATTGAGGGTATGTTTCACTACTGTTGCTCCTATCTAAAATATATATTGTGTCCTACCTAACCAGTGAACGTGAGGCTGTGACCGTCCTGTCAATGCCTGTCATCACTGTTTGATATCTTTTACTGCAGATAAAACCTGAGTCAACCTGAATTGTGGGTGTCCGTGTGCCTTTCTTCTGGGGGGATATGTGAAGTTGGTTACAAAAGGAACCTGGGAAGAGAAACCATTTTTATGGCATTAATGCGCCCCATCATAGAAAGAGGCAATATTCCAAAGCTCTCTATGTTTTGTTTTAGCTTTGCAACCACATCACTGTAGTTAAGCTTGAAGATAAACTTTGGGTTTCTAGGTATGTTTAGACCCAGGTAAGTTAAGTGATCATACACCACTTTAAATGGTGTCCTCTCTAGCTCACTTGTTGTACAATTATCTGAGATACACATGGGGTCACTTTTTCCCCAATTTATTGCATTTCCAGATTGTTTGCCAAATGAATTGATTAAGTCTAGTAGGTTAGGGACAGAGGCTACTGGGTCTGAGAGGTATAAAAGCACATCGTCTGCATATAACGAAATGATGCTTTCTATGTTTCCTACTTTAAGACCTTGGATATTAGGATGATCCCTTGTATCGCCAGGGGTTCAAGGGAGACAGCGAAGAGCAGAGGACTGAGTGGGCAACCCTGCTGGACAGATCTAGGTAGTTCAAAAGGGACTGGATTTGTCTCTGTTGGTCAGAATAGAGGATGTTGGGCAGGCGATCTCCTCCAGTCACATGTCATTCCCTTTTTTTAATGCCAGACTCATATGAAATAATATGACCTCTCATAACCACTTGAAATGGTTCCTATAGTGTAGAATCAGATACCACTCCTGTGTCATTAGTCTTTGGCTTGGATGCATATTTGATGTGGTTGAAATACTGTCATCTTTTATGATGCTGATAAAGACAGGGGCCGTCTGTGAAGGTGCTAACTGCACAGTGTAGCTACAGGTTATACACTGAGTGGACTAAATATTCACAACACTGTTATGACCAGTTTCTCTGGTATCTCGTACTTCAGGATGGAAGAGAGTAGTCGACCACTTAGATGGAGAGTTGATTCATTGTTATTTAATGGTTACAGTACTGGATTCAATGACAAGCGGTACGGGCGTAGCCTCTTGTCATCTGAATGACTTCTATAGAAAACCTCTCAGTTTATATAATGCTCTCCGAGCTACTTCCATCCCACAGTTGCCAACCATTATTGAGTGTCATTCATCTCCTACAATAGGATCCCTGTACATAGTATCGTGTGGCACCCAGAGCCAGGCCATTCCATCACAAACTCTTTCTAAGATTAGCAACAGTGGCCCCTAATCTATCTTGGCACGCCGACCTTCTGGCCCCCCATCCGTGACCGACACAACACATGGCGTGTCCTTCTCCTCTCTCTCACCTACAGCTGATGCCTTTAAAGACATTAATAAAATGCTGTATCAAAAGACGTTATATCAAACACCTTCCTAATATTGAGTTACCTCCCCACTTTTGCCCTCAGAACAGCCTCAATTCATCGGGACATGGACTCTACAAGGTGTTGAAAGCATTCCACAGGAATGCTGGCCATGTTCTTCCCACAGTTGTGTCAAGTTGGCTGGATGTCCTTTGTGTGGTGTACCATGAGCGTGAAAAACCCAGCAGCGTTGCAGTTCTTGACACAAACCGGTGATCCTGGCACCTACTACCCTACCCCGTTCAAAGGCACTTCAATATTTTGTCTTGCCCATTCACCCTCTGAATGGCACACACACACAATCCATGTCTCAATTGTCTCCAGGCTGAAACATCCTTCTTTAACCTGTCCCGTCCCCTTCATCTACAAGTGACATCAATAAGGGATCATAGCTTTCACCTGGATTCACCTGCTCAGTCTGTCATGGAAAGAGCAGGTGTCCTTAATGTTTTGTCCACTTAGTGTAAATTGCACAATAATGATCCATTGATGGATTTTCTTATGTAGTCTATTGTTTTCTCTGTATTGAACCTGCCTGCCAACCACCCGCCTGGGGACTGTGGGTTATGAGACAACCCCCGCATCACTAGCTTGCATGTTCTGCAGCCTTGTAGAGATAGGGAGGGGATGACTGGGAGGCAGGTTGGCATTTATTGTCATGAATCTTGCCCTGGAGGCAGTTCTGCAAAGTGGTCACTAGCTGGCACAGGCATAAAGTAATAATATCTGATTTTAATGCTAACCTTAACCTCACTGCTAATCCTTACCTTAAATTAAGACCATAAAACAAAATTATTTTCCATAAATGTTTACGATATAGTCAAATTTGACTATGCAGCTGGCATATCTAGAGGAAATGGTGCAGTTCTGCCTCCAGGGCAAAATTCATGACAAAAGTCAACCTGCGACTGGGAGAGGACAATGTGAAATCGATAACGAAATTGTTTTGACAATTAACATGCTTTTTATTATGAAAAGTACAATATATCCATGTACAATTGTACAATTATGGAGCATATGTCCATATACAATTATACAATTAGTTTTTCAACATAAAATATATGCAACAAATTATCACATTGGTATTTCAGAGGATACATCTACAACTTATCCAGAACGCTGCAGCCCGTCTGGTGTTCAACCTTCCCAAGTTCTCTCATGTCACCCCGCTCCTCCGCACACTCCACTGGCTTCCAGTTGAGGCTCGCATATGTTACAAGACCACGGTGCTTGCCTACGGAGCTGTGAGGGGAACGGCACCTCCTTACCTTCAGGCTCTGATCAGACCCTACACCCAAACGAGGGCACTACGTTCATCCACCTCTGGCCTGCTAGCCCCCCTACCTCTACGGAAGCACAGTTCCCGCTCAGCCCAGTCAAAGCTATTCGCTGCTCTGGCACCAAGCTCCCTCACGACGCCAGGACAGCGGAGTCACTGACCACCTTCCGGAGACACTTGAAACCCCACCTCTTTAAGGAATACCTGGGATAGGATAAAAGTAATCCTTCTACCCCCCCCCCCCCCCCCATAACAAAATTAAGTGGTTGTCCCACTGGCTATCATAAATTGAATGCACCAGTTTGTAAGTGTCTCTGGATAAGAGCGACTGCTAAATGATGTCAATGTAAATGTTACATCTAAAACAGGATCAACAAAGTGCAGTATGTTCTGAGTATGTTACCTTAACGTCAACTCATAACGTCCCACTATAACTTCATGGGAGTCTAGTGGAAAGACTGCATGTTGCTTTGGGTGGATTCATCAACATTTGCAGAATATTCCTGTAATGTCAGATGGCATCTTGTCAGATGGCAACAGCCTAGTTGGCTGCAGACACTCATAAGGAGTTCAAGTAGTTTATTTGCCATTTGCAGGTATTAAAAGTAATACATACATTGTAATTCCTTGTTGGAGCTCATATAGGACAGTACATACCAGTGGAGGCTGCTGAGGGGAGGACGGCTCATAATAATGGCTGGAACGGAGCCAATGAAATGGCATCAAACACATGGAAACCATGGAAACCATGTATTTGATGTATTTGATACCATTCCACTCAATCCGCTCCAGCCATTACAAGCCTGTCCTCCCCAACTAAGGTCCCACCAACCTCCTGTGGTACGTACACACAAACAGTAAAATATATCATAAGAACATCAATAAAAAATGCAAAGTGGTAAAATATCATTAAATAAAAAAATTTACAGTCATGTTCTAAAAGTCTGATGGAAACAGTTTAGGTTGCTTGATTTAACAGGCAGATAGAACTGGGATAGAAGCTGTTCTGGAACCTGGGATCCAGAAACTGCCTAGCAACCACTGGTCCTCACTAGACTGGTGCCCTGAATGTCTATTTGTTCATTGGAGTTTATCAGGTGTTGAAGTGATGTCTGTGTTTGTTGGACACTTAGTGCTGCAATGAGGTGTCTGTTTGTTCCCAATTCTATCAGAAATGATGATCCTCATTTGAAGGTCCTGTGTCAAGGTCCTCACTATTATGTGTCCAGTGTGTGTGTATGTGTGTGTGTGTGTCTAGTGTGTGTGTGTGTGTGTGTGGGGGGGGGGGGGGGGGGGGGGGTTCCAGTGTGTGTGCATGTGTATCAGTACACAAACTGGACCCACAAACACACACACACACACACACAAACACTGGACAAACAAACACACACTGAACAAACACACACACACACACTGGACACACACACACTCACTCACTCACTCAAACTGGACACACACACACACACACACACACACTGGACACACACACAAAAAGGAAACACTCACACTGGACACACACACACTGGACACACACACACACTGGACACACACACACTGGACAAACACACACACACACTGGACACACACACACACACACACACACACACACACACACACACACACTGGACACACTGGACACACACACACACACACACTGGACACACTTGACACACACACACACACACACTGGACACACATATACACTGGACACACACAGACACACACACTGTTCACACACACACACGCACGAACACACTGGACACACACACACACACACTCACACTGGACACACACACACACACACACACACAATGGACACACACATTCACACAGACACTGGACACACACACACTGGACACACACACACACACACACACACACTGGAAACATATGCACAAAGGACACACACACACACACAATGGACACACACATTCACACACACACTGGACACACACACACTGGACACACACACTGGACACACACACACATACTGGACACACACACACACTGGACACACACACTGGACACACACACACACACACTGGACACACACACACACTGGACACACACACTGGACACACACACACACATACTGGACACACAAACACATACACTGGACACACACACACAAACACACACACACACACACACACACACACACACAAACACACACACTGGACACACACACACACTGGACACAGACACACACACACACACACTGGACACACAAACACACACACACACACACACACACACACTGGACACAGACACACACACACACACAAACACACACAGAGTGGACAAACAGGAGTGTATAGTCCTTTAGTCTCTATGGGCCAGATGGCCGGTTGGTGAGGGCTACAGCATGGGGAAAGAAACTGTTCAGATGGGTCTATAACAGCAGCTGACAGTTGCAACATCATTGCTAATAATGCAAACTGCCTTGGTTTAGATAAAGACAAGCTCTGTACAGATGTAGGATCTTAATTTAATCAGCCTGTTGCAGGAGAACTAAAACTTGTTGTGTATTTGAGGTTTAAAAAGGCTTCTGAAGTTTGTAATTTCCCCTTTTCCACCTTTCCCTTTTGGAAAATGTCAATTATCCACATAATAATTCAAATGTCATGTTGCTTCAGGATTATTTTCCTGCTGTAGCAAACGGGCTCAAATTAAGATCCTACATCTGTAGCAATATACCTGTCTTTAATGTACATGGCTATATTAGGAGGACAGGATTCTCTTTAGACCATTGTTTTTTGACCATTTGACATATTTTATTTACTGTTGTTTAGGCTGGTTGAATGAGTTCCCTATGAGAGGCTACTTCGTCTGCAAGAAAACAGGCGGCCGCACCAGTTTCCTCATATGAAATTAAAAGTAAGTTTGTTGTTGAAACTGTGGGACACATTTCTCGGCAACATTCAAATTAGGATAAATGTGTTGATTTGAAGGAAAGACGGGCAGACTCTGGTAAGTCTAGGCTACATATAACTATTATATTAGAAAGTTAGGTCGTTTACAGACATTCAATAGTCAGAGTAGGTTTGATATATGATCACTTATCATGCTGACCAACCTGATGGTCTCTGTTGGAGATGTGAAACATGTCATGCCTAGGCTACATGCTCTGTCCTGCTACTGGTAGGCCTGTAATGTTATGGGAACTGATCTGAACAGGTTTAGGCTGGTCATCTAGGATATGTAGGCTATAGCTGAGGTATAGACCTCCATCTGCATATCACTAACAAACCACTATTATATATTATAACCTAGCCTACTTTACATAATATACATCTCCTACTTGTTGCAAAAATACTTTCTGAATGTATCAATGATTTCCCCTCAGATCAATCATGCCTGTTTTAGCCCTTCTGTCTACATTCTTAGATTGAAAGACAATAAATAGCCTACTTTTAATTAATACAAATAAGTGTGAGACATGGCCTTGTGTTGCTGCACTGTCTATAACTACCTTAACAAACAGTGACTTATTATTATTATTGACAGTTAACATGGAGAAGAGATGTCACAACCAGATGTTCATCTGATTGCATTAAATAGCCTGACTGTTTCGATGTCTGTTAGTAAATGTTTTATTTCTCAAAGAGATAATGAAAAAATTAGAACAATTGACGTTCAATAATTAGTTGTCAATTAGTTGTCACTGTTAACCACAACCAACATGCTGCATCTCTGTTTAGGGGTCAGTGGTCTAAAATGAGTCTCTCTGGGGAGAGAGAGGAGGGGAGCCCTGCCTCTAAAGTACGTCTCTCTGGGGAACATGACACCAAAGCTAAAAGGTGAGATTACAGTTTTGTTTAAGAATTATTATGTACATTTCCAAAACTCCACAATTTTTTCACATTCGTTTTTTCATCAGAACATATTGCTTCTGGGTACCTTCAATATTACTGATCTCAGATTTTTAATTAATAGACTTTAGATGTGTATGAACATGTGCTTTTTTGCAAAACCCTGTGTATCCAATGTTTAGCTGGAATGGGATGTTCGTATCCTGTATATATGACTGTGATATGTGGTTGTCACACTTAGCTATCTTAAGATAAATGCACTTACAGATGCCACATCTTAATTTGACCCAGTTTCTCACAGCAGAAAGATTATCCTGCAACAACAGGAAATGTGAATTATTATGTGGATTATAATTCATTAAAATATTTTGTTAGGGCAAATCAAGTCTTTTAAAAGCTAAAATACACTACAATACGGCAATTGTATTGTAAGTCACTCTGGGCCCGGTTTCCCGATAGCGATGGAATTTAAGGTTACGAGTGTTTTAAGTGTATCTTTCCTACAACGGCTGAAGATGTAACATGCATTTCCCACGCACCACGCAGAGAGAACGGTCACTATGATGACTGAAAACACAACCGTGGGACAAACGAGTGACACATTTCTGGGCAAGGGCGGTCCATTTAAAATTCATTCATTCTTCCCTCACCCTTTGCCCTGCAAGTGTCCACTCATCATACGTCATGATACGTCATCAGAAGTGTCCACTCATCATACGTCATGATACGTCATCAGAAGTGTCCACTCATCATACGTCATGATACGTCATCAGAAGTGTCCACTTAATTTGAGGGCTGAGGGGAGAGGGAGTCTTTTAAGTGTTTGAAACGCTGCCATGGATAGTTTCGAAGTAACATTACCACATGATCAATGACATCCGAAGCTTTGTTTGATCTCATGCTTTTTCGAACCATGTGTTGCAAAATGCGAGAGATCTCACTGATTTCTCCCTGGTGCCGGTGCTTTTTTCGAAGCAAAGTCTTTTTCAAACACTAACCTCCACTGGACACCTTATTTACACATTTAGTTTGATGTCTTCCAGTTTGTAGCCCCTGAATGGGAGCTCAGCAGGTAGGGACGGGGATTGGGATCAGACATCAACATAGGCACAAGATTGAATCCCTGCTATGGTCGAACAATTATTTTCTGTGAAACCGCAATCTTCCCATTGTTGTTTAAATAATGTGTTTTATTTAGTGTAGCCTATAATAATATTATGTCTTTAGTATCCTAAATAATACCACAGATGCATCGTTTTTCAAAACATAGTGAACCTGGAGGCAAAAAGCGAACCCCACATTCTAACTAAATGTTGTTTATTAGCACTCAAATCTATCAATGGCATTTTCGGTTACAATTTGGTGAAAGCCCCAAAGCGTTCAGAAAGCCTCTGTTTCCCATCACTAGTGGACACCCCCATGAGTGTCTTTCAGAACCCCTCCTAAAACCACCTGTTTCGTTTTGGTTGTTGTTAGTGACTCTTTGTTAGTTCCTTCTTCTGTTTGAGAGACAATGTTTTATTTCTTGTTGGGGAACGTAACAATGTTTATGTGATTAAATTAAATCACCTGACTGTTTGGATGTGTCTGTTAGTAAATGTTTTATTTCTAAGAGATCATGAGTAAAAGAGAACAATTTACATTCTAGAATTAGTTGTCACTGTGTTCACCACAACCAACATGCTGCATCTCTGTTTAGGGGTCAATGCTCTAAAATGAGTCTGTCTGGGGAGAGAGAGGAGGGGGTCCCTGCCTCTAAATCAAGTCTCTCTGGGGGACATGACACCAAAGCTAAGAGGTGAGATGACAATTTTATGAATAATGTATTAATTTTATTTACAAAATAAATAGCTATCTTAAGATGAATGCACTTACTGTAAATCACTCTGGATTAGAGTATCTGCTAAATCAGGAGTTCTCAATCCGGGGTCAGTGGAGGTACTGCAGGGGTTCTGCAGCACCCTGACTGGACTCGTTGCAATGGAAGACATTTGATAGAATTTTAATACGACACGACCACTTTACCTACTCTTCATTATTGCCTAATATAATGGAATGCATATGTTTTTAACCAATTCTGATGGTTGTTACAAGCAGAATTTTGACAATATTACCATTATACCAACACACTCTTCACACCCGTTTAACAACTCGAAATAGCTTTGGCATCGTAGGCATCAGGGTCCCTTGTCAATAATGTTGCCTACAACTTTGCATACAATGTTCATTTTCTTCGAACACATATTTCCCCCTAGATGCCTTCAATTGCCCAATTTATAGCCATGGCCAATTTATGATTATTTTTTACCAACGTGATGTTGCGCTCCAAAGGGATAACTTGAAATAACATGATGTAGGTAATTAAATAATCAAAAGAAAAACGTGTTTATTATACACTTAGAAAAGAAGGTTCCTTATAGAACCAAAAATGCTTCTATCACTTCCTTAATATATGGAACCACTAAAAGTTAGATATATTTTTGGGTTCAGTGAAGGAGAATCTCTAGAGTTCTGATCAACGAAAAGTGATTGTTTTGAGGATGTGAACCCAGCAGCCTTCCAGTGGTCAGATCAAGCCCACCCGTTTTTTCCAGCTCCCAGCCCGGGATTCAAACCAGCCACCTTTCTGCCATAGGTCCAACTCCTGCTACAGCTCCAACTCCTTAGCCGCTGGGCGAAAACCTGAGTTACTCTTCAGAAAAAAGCATGAGTTAATATGCCAAAATGAAGACAACATGCAATGCAGACAGTAATGGTATCACTTATACATCATTATTATACAGAAATCATTGCCAAAAGCACAAGACATACGGTTGCATGTAGGTCTATATTATTTATGGGTTGATCATATAGAAATATAAAAATATTATTTTTAACTACTCCAAAGTAATTACATGTGGCGCAGGAACCACTGACTCACTGCATTATTCTATAGTATTATCAAGACACCTGCTGTTAACTCTTAACTGGTTAGGACAGCTCATGAGGTGTCCTAAATATCTGCCGACTAGGTGGGACTAGAGGCTTCATGCATAGCTTTAATTTATACCCATAAGTGTAAAATGTCTTTATTCTCAGCACTTATACGACCAATGTTCTACTCTGAGACACTTTGCGGATATGGGCCCAGATCTCAAAATATTGTTATAAAAAAACGTTGAATGTTTGTTTTACATATAAAAATAAATAAATAAATTTTACTAATGTAAGCCAGTGTAAAGACTGGGTTATGTATGCACTCACTAACTGTAAGTCGCTCTGGATAAGAGCGTCTGCTAAGTGATTAAAATGTAAATGTATTGTGTTGCCCTGCTCATGTCCGCGTTCTGGAACTGTCCGCGTCCCCGTACAGAACTGTCCGCGTCCACGTACGGTTTGGCGCCAAGCATATTGTCCTGTTACGCGCAGAGTGGTCTGAGGTGATGTTGGGAAATAACGACGGAGTTCGTTACAGTGTTGAGACGCCGAAGTTTATTGTTCAATTTGCTTTTTGGTCAGGGACAGTATGAGTGTAGCCAGATCCTTTTCACTCGCTATCCTTGTTTCATCTTGTGGTTCACCGGATTCGTCATCATCCTCGAGGGACAGACGAACGACCTGCTAGCTAGCCAAGCTAGTCGGTACAGCTAGCTAAGCTAGCTACTCTACCAGCAGCATCCTAGTTATCCTAGCTACCACTACATCATCACCGGCTGCCTGCATTTCTTGTGGACCGATGGAGCTCCCGGGTTGTTTCTTCCACCAGTTAAATACTGTGGAGGGCTTCTCCCTCTCTCGTTGACGGATGCTGGCTTCCTAAGCTCCCTCTATCCGGTTCTCATCTCTTCACTAGATGGACGGTAACTTTAGTGTCTAATCCCTCTGTGTCCAAGGACCAAACTTTTGAATATTATTTTCGGGGCGCCTCAAGTGACATTTTTTACAACCTTAATTTCTGATAAAATTTGTTCATTGCATCCGCCATGGAGCCCAGCTTCATAATATTACCTTCTATCCCTGGTTATGAAGTAATCGCGAAACAACAGGCCTTATGTTTGGGCATTTTTCACCCTACCAGCTCCTATTAGTTCTATTGAGCTCTGTGACACCGACTCGCCTTCAGAACGTTCTATTCCCAGCCCATTGTTCTGCGTCACAATGCCAGCTTCACTATTGTTATCAATGAGACCTGCCTGCGTTAACCCTGTAGGTTTACCTCAGGTAACTGATTATTAACAAGGTTACGGCTATTTGGTGAGCGTTAAACCTGTAGGTTTACCTCAGGTAACTTATTATTGACAAGGTTACGGCTACTTGATGAGCGCGCTCACTTTTCACCTGAGTACATGTTGTTGTGAGCCACAGTCGAAGATGAGATGGCTGGCACATAGCCATCAAACATTAAACATTTTCTGGTCAGAAAAAAGTGTACGATCTAAACAAAACGCATGTAACTGTCCTCTTTTTCAAGATTATTATATTACTTCACAGTAATCTGTTAAATGCTTTTTCAGTCGTTCCTCTTGTGTTAGCAGTGTGGAAAGGGACAGTAAAAAGTGTGTGCAGGAGTTTTCCTGTGAGGGGGAGTGGTGGTGTATCCAGGGAGAAAACTAAACTGAGCTTCTGAAATGTCATTCATGGTCTTACGCTGCCATCTATTGGAATTATTTTGCAACTGCAGTAGTACTGAATAAAGTGTATCCTTACTAAAGTAGTAATTATTCAGAATTGCAAAATATGACATTTTCTAGTTCATTTTACCACTTACAACCATAAAATAACAATGTATAACATAACAAACAATGAAACTGAGATAAACAACATACATTTAGTTAATTGTAAAACGTTTTTTTTTAACTATTTATTTAGATGGGTGACCTTATCTGCCAAAGTAATACCACTGTAGATAAAGAAGAGCTCTCCAGTAGGTGTACCAAAACATTAAAAGGCCATTTTCTCAAAAGTGAGGTTACAAGTTTATCACCTTTAAAGCAGAATTACTTTCCCATTGTTCCTCAACTATAGTGTATGATATACCTTTTTCTAGCTGAGTCTCTACTTTTATCCAATGTAAAAACACAATTTCAAATTTTGCTACACTTGTTTCACTGAGGCAGATATATATTATTACTGTGTAAAACCTAGCAGTACTACTTATTTCTCTGAGAGTGAAGCAGAATATATTATTACTGTGTTAAACCTAGCAGTACTACTTATTTCTCTGAGAGTGAGGCAGATATATTATTACTGTGTAAAACCTAGCAGTACTACTTATTTCTCTGAGAGTGAGGCAGATATATATTATTACTGTGTAAAACCTAGCAGTACTCCTTATTTCTCTGAGAGTGAGGCATATACATTATTACTGTGTAAAACCTAGTAGTACTACTTATTTCTCTGAGAGTGAGGCATATATATATATATATAGCATTTTGCAAAAAAAACACATGATTATTTGTCTATTTGAAATGAAACCATCAAGTGATAGATTTTAAACAAATATATGTATGTCATTGAACAACCCCATACCATGATTAGATAGGGAAAAAATACACCAATCTCTTTCATAATTTCTTTAAACAATAAAAGCAAATTGACCAACATTTCTGAAAATGGATATATAGTGTTTTGGAATGAAACTCTTGTTTCCCCATCTGAGCTCAGAGTAGATGAGAGACGTAATGTTTGTCTCTGTTGTGTTGAAGTCCAATCAAGCAGGAGAGACCAGCCTCCCCTGTACCCAGCTGTGTGTCCATGAAGAGTGACCGGTCTATGAAACATCCTATACGGTTTAGAGAGGGAGACTTTTCTACTGAACAAAGGTAAGAAGAACTCTAAATGACTAAATGTAACTCATTGGTCATGATCAGTGAGTTAACCAACGAACTATCATGGTCCAAACACACCAAGACAGTCGTGAAGAGGGCATGACAAAGCCTATTCCCCCTCAGGAGACTGAAAAGATTTGGCATGGGTCCTCAGATCCTCAAAAAATTATACAGCTGCACCATCGAGAGCATCCTGACTGGTTGCATCACCGCCTGGTATGGCAATTGCTCAGCCTCCGCCCGCAAGGCACTACAGAGGGTAGTGCGTACGGCCCAGTACATCACTGGGGCCAAGCTTCCTGCCATCCAGGACCTCTATACCAGGCGGTGTCAGAGGAAGGCCCTCAAAATTGTCAAAGACTCCTGCCACCCTAGTCATAGACTGTTCTCTTTGCTACCGCACGGCAAGCGGTACCGGAGTGCCAATTCTAGGTCCAAAAGACTTCTCAACAGCTTCTACCCCCAAGCCATAAGACTCCTGAACAGCTAATCATGGCTACCCGGACTATTTGCACTGCCCTCCCACCCCATCCTTTTACGCTGCTGCTACTCTGTTAATTATTTATGCATAGTCACTTTAACTCTACACACATGTACATATTACTTCAACTACCTCAACTAGCCAGTGCCCCTGCACATTGACTCTGCACCGGTACCCCCCTGTATATATAGCTTCCCTACTGTTATTTTATTTTACTTCTGCTCTTTTTTTCTCAACACTTTTTTGTTGTTGTTTTATTTTACTTTTTTATAAAAATAAATAAATGCACTGTTGGTTAAGGGCTGTAAGTAAGCATTTCACTGTAATGTATGCACCTGTTGTATTCGGCGCATGTGGCCAATAAAATTTGATTTGATTTGATTTGATTTTTCAAACACTGACCTCCACTGGACACCTTATTTACACATTTAGTTTGATGTCTTCCCGTTTGTAGCCCCTGAAGGGTAGCTCAGCAGGTAGGGACGGGGATTTAGATCAGACATCAACATAGGCACAAGATTGAATCCCTGCTATAGTTGAACAATTATTTTCTGTGAAACTGCACTATTTTCCCATTGTTGTTTAAATAATGTGTTTTATTTAGTGTTGCCTATGATAATATTCTGTCTTTAGTATCCTAAATAATACCACAGATGCATCGTTTTTGAAAACATAGTGAACCTGGAGGCAAAAAGCGAACCCCACATTCTAACTAAATGTTGTTTATTAGCACTCAAATCTATCAATGGCATTTTCGGCACAATTTGGTGAAAGCCCCAGTGTTCAGAAAGCCTCTGTTTCCCACCACTAGTGGACACCCCCATGAGTGTCTTTCAGAACCCCTCCTAAAACCACCTGTATCGTTTTGGTTGTTGTTAGTGACTCTTTGTTAGTTCCTTCTTCTGTTTTATTTCTTGTTGAGGAACGTAACAATGTTCCTGTGATTAAATTAAATCACCCGACTGTTTGGATGTGTCTGTTAGTAAATGTTTTATTTCTAAGAGATCATGAGTAAAAGAGAACAATTGACATTCTAGAATGAGTTGTCACTGTGTTAACCACAACCAACATGCTGCATCTCTGTTTAGGGGTCAGTGGTCTAAAATGAGTCTCTCTGGAGAGAGAGAGGAGGGGGTCCCTGCCTCTAAAATGAGTCTCTCTGGGGAGAGAGAGGAGGGGGGCCCTGCCTCTAAAATGCGTCTCTCTGGGGAACATGACACCAAAGCTAAGAGGTAGGATGACAATTTTATGAAGAATTTATTAATTTTATTTACTAAATAAATAGCTATCTTAAGATGAATGCACTTACTGTAAATCACTCTGGATTAGAGTATCTGCTAAATCCGGAGTTCTCAATCCGGGGTCAGCGGAGGTACTGCAGGGGTTCTGCAGCACCCTGATTTTCACGACACGAACACTTTGCCTACTCTTCATTATTGCCTAATATAATGGAATGCATATTCCTTTAACCAATTCTGATGGTTTTTACAAGCGGAATTTTGACAATATTACCGTTATACCAACACACTCTTCACACCCGTTTAACAACTCTAAATAGCTTTGACATCGTAGGCATCAAGTCCCTTGCCAATAATGTTGCCTACTACGTTGCATACAATGTTCATTTTCATCGAACACATATTTCGCCCTGGATGCCTTCAATTGCCCAATTTATAGCCATGGCCAATTTAGGATTATTTTTTAACAACGTGATGTTGCGCTCCAAAGGGATAACTTGAAATAACATGATGTAGGTAATTAAATAATCAAAAGAAAAGCGTGTTTTTTATACACTTAGAAAAGAAGGTTCCTTATAGAACCAGAAATGCTTCTATCACTTCCTTAATACAGTGGGGGGGGGAAAGTATTTAGTCAGCCACCAATTGTGCAAGTTCTCCCACTTAAAAAGATGAGAGAGGCCTCTAATTTTCATCATAGGTACACGTCAACTATGACGGACAAAATGAAGAAAATAACTCCAGAAAATCACATTGTAGGATTTTTTATGAATTTATTTGCAAATTATCGTGGAAAATAAGTATTTGGTCAATAACAAAAGTTTCTCAATACTTTGTTATATACCCTTTGTTGGCAATGACACAGGTCAAACGTTTTCTGTAAGTCTTCACAAGGTTTTCACAAATTGTTGCTGATATTTTGGCCCATTCCTCCATGCAGATCTCCTCTAGAGCAGTGATGTTTTGGGGCTGTCGCTGGGCAACACAAACTTTCAACTCCCTCCAAAGATTTTCTATGGGGTTGAGATCTGGAGACTGGCTAGGCCACTCCAGGACCTTGAAATGCTTCTTACAAAGCCACTTCTTCGTTGCCCGGGCGGTGTGTTTGGGATCATTGTCATGCTGAAAGACCCAGCCACGTTTCATCTTCAATGCCCTTGCTGATGGAAGGAGGTTTTCACTCAAAATCTCACGATACATGGCCCCATTCATTCTTTCCTTTACACGGATCAGTCGTCCTGGTCCCTTTGCAGAAAAACAGCCCCAAAGCATGATGTTTCCACCCCCATGCTTCACAGTAGTTATGGTGTTCTTTGGATGCAACTCAGCATTCTTTGTCCTCCAAACACGACGAGTTGAGGTTTTACCAAAAAGTTATATTTTGGTTTCATCTGACCATATGACATTCTCCCAATCCTCTTCTGGATCATCCAAATGCACTCTAGCAAACTTCAAACGGGCCTGGACATGTACTGGCTTAACCCTCCCGTTGTCCTAGGGTCAAAATGACCCGCCACTGTGTTGAACCAACTTTATTTAATTTTTATATTTTTGGGATCATTTGTGAGAAGGAGGCAGTGAGACTTTAAAGAAAGTATCACTGCCTCTTTCTCACAAATGATCCAAAAAATATAAAAATGTAATAAAGTTGGTTCAACACAGTGGCGGGTCATTTTGACCCTAGGACAACGGGAGGGTTAAGCAGGGGGACGTCTCGCACTGCAGGATTTGAGTCCCTGGCGGCGTAGTGTGTTACTGATGGTAGGCTTTGTTACTTTGGTCCCAGCTCTCTGCAGGTCATTCACTAGGTCCCCCCGTGTGGTTCTGGGATTTTTGCTCACCGTTCTTGTGATCATTTTGACCCTACGGGGTGAGATCTTGCATGGAGCCCCAGATCGAGGGAGATTATCAGTGGTCTTGTATGTCTTCCATTTCCTAATAATTGCTCCCACAGTTGATTTCTTCAAACCAAGCTGCTTACCTATTGCAGATTCAGTCTTCCCAGCCTGGTGCAGGTCTACAATTTTGTTTCTGGTGTCCTTTGACAGCTCTTTGGTCTTGGCCATAGTGGAGTTTGGAGTGTGACTGTTTGAGGTTTTAGACAGGTGTCTTTTATACTGATAACAAGTTCAAACAGGTGCCATTAATACAGTTAACGAGTGGAGGACAGAGGAGCCTCTTAAAGAAGAAGTTACAGGTCTGTGAGAGCCAGAAATCTTGCTTGTTTGTAGGTGACCAAATACTTATTTCCCACCATAATTTGCAAATAAATTCATAAAAAATCCTACAATGTGATGTTCTGAATTTTTTTCTCTCAATTTGTCTGTCATAGTTGACGTGTACCTATGATGAAAATTACAGGCCTCTTTCATCTTTTTAAGTGGGAGAACTTGCACAATTGGTGGCTGGCTAAATACTTTTTCCCCCACTGTATATATTATAACCTAGCCTACTTTACATAATATAAATCTCCTACTTGTTGCAAAAATACTTTCTGAATGTATCAATGATTTCCCCTCAGATTTATCATGCCCGTTTTAGCCCTTCTGTCTACATTCTCAGATACGTTTAGAAAAGAACAGATTGAAAGAAATAGTCTACTTTTAATAAATACACATTAGCCTGAGAGAGTGGAAGGGTTGAGAGGAATGTGGCCTTGTGTTGCTGCACTGTCTATAACTACCTTAACAAACAGTGACTTATTATTATTATTGACAGTTAACATGGAGAAGAGATGTCACAACCAGATGTTCATCTGATTGCATTAAATAGCCCGACTGTTTCGATATGTCTGTTAGTATATGTTTTATTTCTAAGAGATGATTATTAAATGAGAACAATTGTCAATCAAGAATGAGTTGTCACTGTGTTCACCACAACCAACATGCTGCATCTCTGTTTAGGGGTCAGTGGTCTAAAATGAGTCTCTCTGGGGAGAGAGAGGAGGGGGGCCCTGCCTCTAAAATGAGTCTCTCTGGGGAGAGAGAGGAGAGGGGCCCTGCCTCCAAAATGAGTCTCTCTGGGGAACATGACACCAAAACTAAGAGGTGAGATTACAGTTTTGTTTAAGAATTATTAATTACATTTCCAAAACTATATGTCCACAATTTTTTCACATTAGTTTTTTCATCAGAAATTATTGCTTGTGGGTACCTTCAATATTACGGTTTGAACACACCGACTGCGTCATTGCGCAAAATAGTATGCAGCATCATCTAAATATGTGTGCAGCAAAAGTTAAACATTCACCTTCTGCTACCATTTCTGTCAACCTGTTTACGCATTCAGTTTGACGCATACGTTTGATTAATCCAATTTATGCACCACACAGAACGCACTGCAACTGCCTCTGCAACACAATGCTGCAAGGCAAAAGCAGCGTTCAATTGGAAATGAATGTACTTCTGGTGTACCAAAATGCAATAACGCAGTTAGTGTGTTCAAAGCGTTACTGATCTCAGAATTGTAATTCATAGATTTTAGATTTCTAAGAGATCATGAATAAAAGAGAACAATGGACATTCAAGAATGAGTTGTCACTGTGTTCACCACAACCAACATGCTGCATCTCTGTTTAGGGGTCAGTGGTCTAAAATGAGTCTCTCTGGGGAGAGAGAGGAGGGGGGCCCTGCCTCTAAAATGAGTCTCTCTGGGGGACATGACACCAAAACTAAGAGGTGAGCTGACAATATTGTTTAAGAATTTATATTCCAAAACGCTATACACAAAGAAAATTCACATTTGTGTTTTTTTCATCAGAAATGATTGCTTATTGGTTGGTACCTTCAATATTTCTGTTCTAGATTTGAGATGTGTATGAAAATTTGATTTTTTTTCAAAACGCTATATATACAATGTTTAGCTGGAATGGGATGTTCGTATCCTGTATATTTGACTGTGATATTTGGTTGTCTCACTTAGCTATCTTAAGATAAATGCACTTACAGACGCCATATCTTAATTTGACCCAGTTTCTCACAGCAGAAATAGAAAGATTATCCTGCAGCAACAGGAAATGTGAATTATTATGTGGATTATAATTCATTAAAATATTTTGTTAGGGCAAATCAAGTTTTTTAAAAGCTAAATTACACTACAATACGGCAACTGTATTGTAAATCACGCTGGGCCCGTTTTCCCGATAGCGATGGAATTTAGGCTTACCAGTGTTTTAAGATGCATATTTCCTACAACGGCTGAAGATGTAGCATGTATTTCCCACGCACCACGCAGAGAGAACGGTCGCTATGATGACTGAAAACACAACCGTGGGACAAACGAGTGACACATTTCTGGGCAAGGGCGGTCCATTTAAAATTAATTCATTCTTCCCTCGCCCTTTGCCCTGCAAGTGTCCACTCATCATACGTCATGATACGTCATCAGAAGTGTCAACTCATCATACGTCATGATACGTCATCAGAAGTGTCCACTTAATTTGAGGGCTGAGGGGAGAGGGAGTCTTTTAAGTGTTTGAAACGCTGCCATGGAGAGTTTTTGAAGTAACATTACCACATGATCAATGACGTCCGAAGCTTCGTTTAATCTCGTGCTTTTTCAAACCATGTGTTGCAAAATGTGAGAGATCTCACTGATTTCTCCCTGGTGCAGGTGCTTTTTTCAAAGCAAAGTCTTTTCCAAACACTGACCTCTACTGGACACCTTATTTACACATTTAGTTTGATGTCTTCCAGTTTGTAGCCCCTGAATGGTAACTCAGCAGGTAGAGACGGGGATTGGGATCAGACATCAACATAGGCACAAGATTGAATCCCTGCTATGTAGCTCAGCTGGTAGAGCACGGCGCTTGTAACGCCAAGGTAGTGGGTTCGATCCCCGGGACCACCCATACACAAAAAATGTATGCACGCATGACTGTAAGTCGCTTTGGATAAAAGCGTCTGCTAAATGGCATATTTTGAACAATTATTTTTTGTTGAACCACACAATCTTCCCATTGTTGTTTAAATAATGTGTTTTATTTAGTGTAGCCTATGATAATATTCTGTATTTAGTATCCTAAATAATACCACATATGCATCGTTTTTGAAAACATAGTGAACCTGGAGGCAAAAAGCGAACCCCACATTCTAACTAAATGTTGTTTATTAGCACTCAAATCTATCAATGGTATTTTCGGCACAATTTGGTGAAAGCCCCAAAGCGCTCAGAAAGCCTATGTTTCCCATCACCAGTGAACACCCCCATGAGTGTCTTTCAGAACCCCTCCTAAAACCACCTGTTTCGTTTTGGTTGTTGTTAGTGACTCTTTGTTAGTTCCTTCTTCTGTTTGAGAGACAATGTTTTATTTCTTGTTGAGGAACGTAACAATGTTCATGTGATTAAATTAAATCACCCGACTGTTTGGATGTGTCTGTTAGTAAATGTTTTATTTCTAAGAGATCATGAGTAAAAGAGAACAATTGACATTCTAGAATTAGTTGTCACTGTGTTCACCACAACCAACATGCTGCATCTCTGTTTAGGGGTCAGTGGTCTAAAATGAGTCTCTCTGGAGAGAGAGAGGAGGGGGGCCCTGCCTCTAAAATGAGTCTCTCTGGGGAGAGAGAGGAGGGGGGCCCTGCCTCTAAAATGAGTCTCTCTGGGGGACATGACACCAAAGCTAAGAGGTGAGATGACAATTTTGTTTAAGAATTCTTACGTTTATTTCCAAAACGCTATATCCACAATTTTTTTCAGCAGAATTCATCTTACATACATTTACGTCATTTAGCAGACGCTCTTATCCAGAGTGACTTACAAGAGCAATTAGGGTTAAGTGCCTTGCTCAAGGGCACATCGACAGATTTTTCACCTAGTTGGCTCGGGGATTAGAACCAGCGACCTTTCGGTTACTGGCAAAACACAATTTTGTTTAAGAATTCTTACATTTATTTCCAAAACGCTATATCCACAAATGTTTGCAGCAGCAATGATTGCCTTGGGTACCTTCAATATTACTGGGTACCTTCAATATTACTGTTCTCAGATTTTTTATTAATGGATTTGAGATGTGTATAAAAATATATATTTTTTTGGCTAAATGCTATATATCCATTGTTTAGCTGGAATGGAATGTTCGTATCCTGTATATTTGACTGTGATATGTGGTTGTCTCACCTAGATATCTTAAGATGAATGCACTTACAGATGCCATATCTTAATTTGACCCAGTTTCTCACAGCAGGAAAATAATCCTGCAGCAATAGGAAATGTAAATTATTATGTGCATTATAATTCATGAACATTTTTTGTAGTGGTCGGTAAATTTTTCATTAGGGCAAATCAAGTTTGACATTTTTAAAGTGGAAATTACAAACTCTAGAAGCCTTTTTAAAGCTTGAATACACTACAATATGGCAACTGTATTGTATGTCACTCTGGGCCCGGTTTCCCGATAGCGATGGAATTTAGGCTTACCAGTGTTTTAAGATGCATCTTTCCTACAACGGTTGAAGATGTAACATGTATTTCCCACGCACCACGCAGAGAGAACGGCTGAAGATGTAACATGTATTTCCCACGCACCACGCAGAGGGAACGGTCGCCAAGTGCATTGTTGGAGCATGTCGTTATTTAGAGGATCGAAAGAAAGGGAGCGCTGCTCTCGGATCAGTTTTCTCCATTCAAATCTTTCCTTAACATTATAATTAGTTCACAATACTGATGACGGATCAGCTCCTAGAGAGATATTACCACCTAAGGCTGCAAATATTGAGGCGGCTTATTCTAAATCACAGATTTGGCACATCATTGGACACATGTTAGGCTACACATCATGAAATATATTGAGACAAATTACAGACCGTAGTCTACAAGTAGCAAAAAACTCAATATATTGAACATGAAATGTATTTCAATTTGATTGAAATAGGACTATAGCCTACTGTTTATATTTTAATGCAGTCATCTCGATTTTCATTTGAAGCATCATTTTATACATCGCTTGTTTGCATCAATTGCAAAGACATTTGCAACTTTGTATTTGTAGTCAACTTTGTTCTGAATTTATCGGCGGTCACAGAGAGACGGATTAACCATGTGATTCTATGTTTAGCGGAGATCTTCTGTGTATATAGTGACGCGGGAGGGCAAAAAAGCATCTAACGTCGCACTCAGCTGTTCTACAAGTGGTCTGAGGCAGGTGTTAGAATATGAGCGTTTTCAAGTGCAACGTTAATAACGATGGTTTTGGGAAACCGCTCAGAGATTTAACAATGCTCCTATGAAGGTTCTAACGATTAATTTAGCCTTAAGATGCTTTTGGGATACCAGGCCCTGGACAAAAACATCTGCTAAAGTCAAAGGTAAATGTTTTACATACAGATCTCATATTACTGGATTTTATTTTATTTTAATTTTTTTATATTGATGTTACAAATGTATCATGTGTACAGTTCTTTATAAACAATTTAGTTATTTGTTATATTTGACTGTTTAAAACCTAGCAGTACTACTTATTTATCTGAGAGTGAGGCAGATGTACATTCAATAATTAGTTGTCACTGTGTTAACCACAACCAACATGCTGTACATCTGTTTTTATTTTGTAAATTTTTATTTCACCTTTATTTAACCAGGTAAGCCAGTTGAGAACAAGTTCTCATTTACAACTGCGACCTGGCCAAGATAAAGTTTAGGGGTCAGTGGTCTAAAATGAGTCTGTCTGGGGAGAGAGAGGAGGGGGTCCCTGCCAACATGCTGTATCTCTGTTTAGGGGTCAGTGGTCTAAAATGAGTCTGTCTGGGGAGAGAGAGGACCAATTTTCTACTCTGAGACGCTTTTTGGATATGGGCCCAGATCTCAAAATATTGTTATAAAAAAACGTAATGTTTGTTTTACATTTTTTAAAGAAAAATGAATATTACTAATGTACCCGACTGTAAAGACTTGGTTTAGTTTATTATGTTGCTCTGCTCATGTCCGCGTTCTGGAACTGTCCGCGTCCCCGTACAGAACTGTCCGCGTCCACGTACGGTTTGGCGCCAAGCATATTGTCCAGTTACGCGCAGAGTGGTCTGAGGTGATCTTGGGGAACAATGACGGAGTTCGTTACAGTGTTGAGACACCGAAGTTTATTGTTCAATTTGCTTTTTTTGCGTAATGGTCAGTGACAGTATGAGTGTAGCCAGATCCTTTTCACTCGCTATCCTTGTTTCATCTTGTGGTTCACCGGATTTGTCATCATCCTCGAGGGACAGACGAACGACCTGCTAGCTAGCCAAGCTAGTCGGTACAGCTAGCTAAGCTAGCTACTCTACCAGCAGCATCCTAGTTATCCTAGCTACCACTACATCATCACCGGCTGCCTGCATTTCTTGTGGACCGATGGAGCTCCCTGGTTGTTTCTTCCACCTGTTAAATACCGTGGAGGGCTTCTCCCTCTCTCGTTGACGGATGCTGGCTTCCTACCCTCCCTCTGTCCGGTTCTCCTCTCTTCACTAGATGGATGGTAACTTTAGTGTTTAACAACTCTGTGTCCAAGGACTGAACTTTTGAATATTATTTTCGGGGCGCCTCAAGTGACATTTTTTACAACATTTATTTCTGATAAAATTAGTTCATTGCATCCGCCATGGAGCCCAGTTTCATAATATTACCTTCTGTCCCTGGTTATGAAGTAATTGCGAAAAAACAGGCCTTATGTTTGGGCATTTTTCACCCTACCAGCTCCTATTAGTTCTATTGAGCTCCGTGGCACCGACTCGCCTTCAGAACGTTCTATTCCCAGCCCATTGTTCTGCGTCACAATGCCAGCTTCACTATTGTTATCAATGAGACCTGCCTGCGTTAACCCTGTAGGTTTACCTCAGGTAACTTATTATTAACAAGGTTACGGCTACTTGGTGAGCGTTAACCCTGTAGGTTTACCTCAGGTAACTTATTATTAACAAGGTTACGGCTACTTGGTGAGCGTTAACCCTGTAGGTTTACCTCAGGTAACTTATTATTAACAAGGTTACGGCTACTTGGTGAGCGTTAACCCTGTAGGTTTACCTCAGGTAACTTATTAATAACAAGGTTACGGCTACTTGGTGAGCACTAACCCTGTAGGTTTACCTCAGGTAACTTATTATTAACAAGGTTACGGCTACTTGGTGAGCGTTAACCCTGTAGGTTTACCTCAGGTAACTTATTATTAACAAGGTTACTGCTACTTGGTGAGCGTTAACCCTGTAGGTTTACCTCAGGTGACTTATTATTAACAAGGTTACGGCTACTTGGTGAGCGTTAACCCTGTAGATTTACCTCAGGTAATTTATTATTAACAAGGTTATGGCTACTTGGTGAGCACAAACACTGTTCACCTGAGTACATATTGTGGTCATTGCTAGTAGTGCAAGTGATGGAAGGCGGATTGCCATCAAATGTTAAACATTTTCTGGTCATGGTTAACTATATTTGTTTTAAGAAAAAAGTGTACAATCTAAACAAAACGCATGTCCCTGTCCTCTTTTTCAAGAAGTGGCAGATTTAAACAGCCAGAAGACATTTTTTAATTAAGAAATAACAATTTTTCTGATGACTTGTTGTTTCTAAATGGCTGCTGGGTAATTTGATATGCATCGAATTCTTCGTTCGTAGGCATCAAATTGAGCGAATGCTGCGCAGGTTCACTGTGTTGCAAACCAAATGGGTATAATGGGGTGATTGTTGTCTAATCGGGTGGTCTAGCTAATGGATTTGTAGATCTGACGCAGTTGCTACCTCAGATTATGAGCCTAGCAAGTGTCATATAGCTCAGTTGGTACAGCATGGCGCTTGCAACGCCAGGGTTGTGGGTTCGTTTCCCATGGGGGGCCAGTATGAAAATGTATGCACTCACTAACTGTAATTCGCTCTGGATAAGAGCGTCTGCTAAATATGTAAAATGTAAATGTAAAAAATGTAATGAATGAGTTATGTAGTACCCACAGATGGCCAAAGGGAGGCGCAAGAGTGCTATAAACCCATACAATTTTTTGCCATATAAACCCTAAACCTAACAATCAATCAAATGTATTCATAAAGCCCTTTTTACTCCAGCAGATGTCACAAAGTGCTATACAGAAACTCTTACCCTACTTATAACCTATTTTATTCGTAACCCTAACCCCTAATTCTAGGGTAGGGTAGCCTAGAACACTTTTAGAAACTATTTTAGTAATAGTATTATCTTAGTAAATACAATTATAGTATTAACTAGCGTTTTGATTATTTTGTTGTTATTTTATTATATGTATAATTGCAAGACAGAACACTTGATAAATAAGACACATTTGTTTTATTTTTCAAATGTGGTTTGAATTGGGTGACCTAGTAACCTCTGTGTGAAGGTCCAGCAATTGGCGTGGGGCAGGTTTGAGACTGATCTAATACACTTTATTTCTCAGCTGCCTCACCAATGTCTGTACGTGAATTAATAACTTTTAATAGCTAAATATTTCCAATAGATGGAAGCATAAGACCACGAAGCATCAGTTATAGGCTACAAGCAGCAATATGATTAACATAAAATAGCATGCAACCAAATTCTAAATGTCCCATGATTTTCTAAAATGGTCACTCATTACTTTAGCTAGCTATATATCTCGTATTAGGCCTGTGATGCTTTTGGAAGAGCAATTAAATTGTGACTATAGCAGGTGTTGAACCCCTGGTAAATAATCACTAGTCAGATGCTCCAACCTCAACTCTAATATACATGCATTTTTAAATATCTAATATATCGATTAAACAACCTCGGAATAGAAAAGACAAGACTGCGTCTTCCAGCCCACCAATAAATTACATCATGCAACCCTCCCGGTTAGCAAATGTACCTTTTTCAGTCGTTCCCCTTGCATTAGCAGTGTGGAAAGGGACAGTAAAAAGCGTGTGCATGAGTTTTCCTGTGAGGGGGAGTGGTGGTGTATCCAGGGAGAAAACTAAACTAACCTTCTGAAATGTCATTTGTGGTCTTATGCTACCATCTATTGGAATTATTTAGTAACTGCAGTAGTATTGAATAAAGTATATCCTTACTAAAGTAGTAATTACTCAGAATTGCAAAATATGACATTTTCTAGTTAATTTTACCACTTACAACCATAAAATAACAATTTATAGCATAACAAACAATGAAACTGACATAAACCAAACACCATACATTTAGTTAATTAACTATATAGCTAGATATATTATACAGTGGGGAGAACAAGTATTTGATACACTGCCGATTTTGCAGGTTTTCCTACTTACAAAGCATGTAGAGGTCTGTAATTTTTATCATAGGTATCCAGAAAATCACATTGTATGATTTTAAAGTAATTAATTTGCATTTTATTGCATGTCATAAGTATTTGATACATCAGAAAAGCAGAACTTAATATTTGGTACAGAAACCTTTGTTTGCAATTACAGAGATCATACGTTTCCTGTAGGTCTTGACCAGGTTTGCACACACTGCAGCAGGAATTTTGGCCCATTCCTCCATACAGACCTTCTAAAGATCCTTCAGGTTTTGGGGCTGTCGCTGGGCAATATGGACTTTCAGCTCCCTCCAAAGATTTTCTATTGGGTTCAGGTCTCAGAGTTGAAGTGTACCTATGATAAAAATGACAGACCTCTACATGCTTTGTAAGTAGGAAAACATGCAAAATCGGCAGTGTATCAAGTACTTGTTCTCCCCACTGTATATATATATATATATATATATATATATATATATATATATATATATACTATTTATTTAGATGGGTGACATTATCTGCCAAAGTAAAACCACTGTAGATAAAGAAGAGCTCTCCAGTAGGTGAACCAAAACATTCAAAGGCCATTTTCTCAAAATTGAGGTTACAAGCTTATCATCTTTCAAAGCAGAATTACTTTCCCATTGTTCCTCAACTGTAGTGTATGATATACCTTTTTCTAGCTGAGTCTCTACTTTTATCCAATGTAAAAAAACACCATTTCAAATGTTGCTATATATGATCGAATCGAGCCGGTCGGCCACATTTGACTTTGTAAAACCTAGCAGGACTACTTATTTCTCTGAGTGAGGCAGATATATATTATTACTGTGTAAAACCTAGTAGTACTACTTATTTCTCTGAGAGTGAGGCAGATATATATTATGACTGTGTAAAACCTAGCAGTACTACTTATTTCTCTGAGAGTGAGGCAGATCTATTATTACTGTGTAAAACCTAGCAGTACTACTTATTTCTCTGAGAGTGAGGCAGATATATATTATTACTGTGTAAACCTAGTAGTACTACTTATTTCTCTGAGAGTTAGGCAGATATGTAGCATTTTGCAAAAATACATGATTATTTGTCTCTCTGAAATGAAACCGTCAAGTGATAGATTTTAAACAAATCGCATACCATGATTAGCTAGTGAAAAAACACACCAATCTCTTTCATAATTTCTTTAAACAATAAAAGCTAATTGACCAACATTTCTGAAAATGGATATATAGCGTTTTGGAATGAAACTCTTCTAATGTTCCCCCATTTGAGCTCAGAGTAGATGAGAGACGTAATGTTTGTCTCTGTTGTGTTGAACCCCTGGTAAATAATCACTAGTCAGATGCTCCAACCTCAACCCTAATATATATGCATTTTTAAATATCTAATATTGCGATTAAACAACCTCGGAATAGATAAGACAAGAGTGCGTCTTCCAGCCCGCCAATAAATTACATCATGCAACCCTCCCGGTTAGCAAATGTACCTCAACATGCCCCTCGCTTGTGCTAGAAGGCAGAGTGCTCGCTGCTGGTTGATGAATCTGACAATGAATGTACTAGAAAAATACATTTTTCTCGACCAGAGGTGACTAAATTAATGTTCAGGCTTATTGATAATCATTATAGTAATTAAGTATCATTTCAAAACATGAGTATAAAAACAGGTGATAATAAACATGAATCATTATATTATTTCACAGTAATCTGTTAAATGCTTTTTCAGTCGTTCCTCTTGCGTTAGCAGTGTGGAAAGGGACAGTAAAAAGCATGTGCAGGAGTTTTCCTGTGAGGGGGAGTGGTGGTGTATCCAGGAAGAAACTAAACTAATCTTCTGAAATGTCATTCATGGTCTTATGCTGCCATCTATTGGAATTATTTAGTAACTGCAGTAGTACTGAATAAAGTATATCCTTACTAAAGTAGTAATTACTCAGAATTGCAAAATATGACATTTTCTAGTTCATTTTACCACTTACAACCATAACATAACAATTTATAGCATAACAAACAATGAAACTGACATAAACCAAAAACACCATACATTTAGTTAACTATATATATATATATATATATATATATATATATATATATATATATATATTTAGATGGGTGACATTATCTGCCAAAGTAACACCACTGTAGATAAAGAAGAGCTCTCCAGTAGGTGAACCAAAACATTCAAAGGCCATTTTCTCAAAAAGTGAGGTTACAAGTTTATCATCTTTCAAAGCAGAATTACTTTCCCATTGTTCCTCAACTGTAGTGTATGATATACCTTTTTCTAGCTGAGTCTCTACTTTTATCCAATGTAAAAAAACACAATTTCAAATTTTCCTACATAAAATCGAGCCGGTCGGTCACATTTGACTGTGTAAAACCTAGCAGTACTACTTATTTCTGTCAAGGATGTAGTAGGTGGGTGTGGTGGTGGAATCAGGCGCAGGACGCAGAAGTATATTCCAAGGACTTTAGTGAAAATGCTCACAGTACAAACACTAAATAGCCCGAAGGCGAAACTCCGCACGCAGGCGAAACAAATACGCGCGCACAAACAGGTGCGACGAAAACACTCCAAACTATGGAGGAACAGCTCAACCGAGCAAAATGCACAATACGTCTGGCAACAACCAAGACAGTGGAAACAATAACACACAACACTAGGCAAAACACAACGAGAACTTATAGGACACTAATTACACTAAACGAGAAACAGATGTACAACAATCAGACAAAAGCAAACGAACACAGAAACATTCAACGGTGGCAGCTAGTATTCCGGAGACGACGAACGCCGAAGCCTGCCCGAGCAAGGAAGAGAGGCAGCCTCGGCCGAAACCGTGACAATTTCTCTGAGAGGGAGGCAGATATATATCATTTTACAAAAAAAATATATATATTTGTCTCTGAAATGAAACCATCAAGTGATAGATTTTAAACAAATTAATGTCTTTCATTGAAAAATCCCATACCATGATTAGATAGTGAAAAAACACACCAATCTCTTTCATAATGTCTTTAAACAATAGAAGCTAATTTAAGAACATTTCTGAAAATGGATATATAGCGTTTTGGAATGAAACTCTTGTTTCCCCATCTGAGCTCAGAGTAGATGAGAGACGTAATGTTTGTCTCTGTTGTGTTGAAGCCCAATCAAGCAGGAGAGACCAGCCTCCCCTGTACCCAGCTGTGTGTCCATGAAGAGTGACTGGTCTATGGATCCACCTCTAAACTTTAGAGAGGGAGACTTTTCTACTGAACAAAGGTAAGAAGAACTCATGGGTCATGGTCAGTGAGTTAAACAACACTGTCTCTAGTCATTTCTCCTCTCCCATTTTACCATTTATTTTTGTTGTTTTCATAATCCATAGGCTAATCCTTTTTTCCATTTTCATAGTCCTGAAACAATATTAAACACACACAACATTCCCTCCCTGTGTTTGTGTGTGTGTGTGTGTGTGTGTGTGTGTGTGTGTGTGTGTGTGTGTGTGTGTGTGTGTGTGTGTGTGTGTGCACTCCCTGGATGAGGAGATGTAATCTCATGTTTTGTCCACAGAAACCAACAGGAGAGATCAGAGTCAGAGATTCTCAGTGTTCAGTCTTCCCAGAGTCATCAAACAGACCTGGCCTCCATATTCAGTGTATGTGGTCCTGTTATGTACATTTGTTTTTGTTTACCTCAAGTAAAGTTGATCTGTCAATCATTCATTGATGTGTTAATGAGAAAGCATTTAGTCTCTTGCATAACTTATTTACTTGATTTATTTCAGTTGCTTGAAGAGAATATTATGACCTTTGTGAAGAACGAGCTGAAGATGTTCAAGAGGATTCTTAGTCCAGAACTCCCAGAAGGCTTTGAGAGTCAGAAGCAGGATAAGGAAGTGGTGGATGCTGAAGATGAGAAGCAGGAGAGCAGTGCCAGAGAGGGGGCTCTGAAGATCACACTGCACGTCCTGAGGAAAATGAACCAGAAGGAGCTTGCTGACACACTGGAGAAAAGTAAGAGCTGTCTGCCTCATGTTGAATGCTGTTTTAGAACATTTAAAAGCTGTAGCTAAAGTACAGCTAACGTAGCTGTGTAACTCAATGATATTGTAGCAGCCTTAACCTCATCAAGTAGCAGCAGGGATGTGTTGTGTTGTGTTGTGTTGAGAGAGAGAGAGAGAGAGAGAGAGAGAGAGAGAGAGAGAGAGAGAGAGAGAGAGAGAGAGAGAGAGAGAGAGAGAGAGAGAGAGAGAGAGAGAGAGAGAGAGAGAGAGAGATAATACCAATAATAATATAATCAGTCACACCAGTCTGTAATGCATTATGAAAACATTTATACAGTCAGTTAAGAGAATACAGTATTATAATTTAAAATGTTATAACAGTCCTAGAATACTGTAGGCATTAAAACAGACGTAATATTAATATCCTCTGTGTTATTTCTAGATTCAGATGAGCGTGCTGTGATTCTTCAACGTGAACTCAAATCTAATCTAAAGAAGAAGTTTCAGTGTGTATTTGAGGGGATCGCTAAACAAGGAAACCCAACACTTCTCAATAAGATCTACACAGAGCTCTACATCACAGAGGGTGGAACAGGAGAGGTCAATAATGAACATGAGCTGAGACAGATTGAGACAACAACCAGGAAACAAGCAAGACCAGAGACTGCAGTCAAATGTAACGACATCTTCAGACCCTTAACTGGACAAGACAAACTTATCAGAACTGTGCTGACAAAGGGAGTCGCTGGCATTGGAAAAACAGTCTCTGTGCAGAAGTTCATTCTGGACTGGGCCGAAGGAAAAGCCAATCAGGATGTCCAATTTATATTTTCATTCCCTTTTCGGGAGCTGAATTTGATGAAAAAGGAAAAACACACTTTGATTGAACTTCTCAATCACTTCTCAATCGAAACCAAAGAATCAAGAATCTCCAACTACGACAAGTTCAAAGTTCTGTTCATCTTTGATGGTCTGGATGAGTGCCGACTGCCCCTAGACTTCCAGAAGAACGAGATGTGTTGTGACGTCACAGAGTCAACCTCAGTGGATGTTCTGCTGACAAATCTCATCAAGGGAAATCTGCTTCCCTCTGCTCTCCTCTGGATAACTACCCGACCTGCAGCAGCCAATCAGATCCCTTCAGTGTGTGTTGACCAGGTGACAGAGGTACGAGGGTTCAATGACCCACAGAAGGAGGAGTACTTCAGAAGGAGATTCAGTGATGAGGACCTGGCCAGCAGAATCATCTCACACATAAAGACATTAAGGAGCCTCCACATCATGTGCCACATTCCAGTCTTCTGTTGGATTTCTGCAACGGTCCTTGAACACACGTTGAGTACAGACAAGACAGAAGAGATGCCCAAGACTCTGACTGAGATGTTCATACACCTTGTGGTGTTTCAAACCAAACAGAAGAATGAAAAGTATCTTGGGAAAGAAGAGACAGGTCCACACTGGAATAAAGAGAGCGTTCTGTCACTGGGAAAACTGGCTTTTCAACAGCTTATGAATGGCAATCTGATTTTCTATGAAGAAGACCTGAAAGAGGCTGGCATTGATGTCAATGAAGCCTCAGTGTGCTCAGGATTGTGCACACAGCTCTTTAAAGAGGAATGTGTGCTGTACCAGGACAAGGTGTACTGCTTCGTGCATCTGAGCATTCAGGAGTTTCTGGCTGCTGTATATGTGTTCCTCTCATTCATCAACAACAATGAGAATCTAATGGCCGAACCGCAAGTTACTGAAGTTACTTTCTACAAGAGTGCTGTGGATAAAGCCTTACAAAGTGAGACAGGAAACCTGGACCTTTTCCTCCGCTTCCTTCTGGGCCTCTCACTGGAGTCCAATCAGAAGCACTTACGAGGTCTACTGACAAAGACAAGAAGCAGCTCACAGAGCCATGAAGAAACAGTCAAGTACATCAAGGAGAAGATCAGGGAGAATCCCTCTCCAGAGAGGTGCATCAATCTGTTCCACTGTCTGAATGAACTGAATGACCATTCTCTAGTGGAGGAGATCCAAAGCTACCTGAGATCAGGAAGTCTCTCAGAAGAAGAACTGTCACCTGCACAGTGGTCAGCTCTGGTCTTTGTGTTGCTGTCTTCAGAAAAGGAGCTGGATGTGTTTGACCTGAAGAAATACTCCAGATCAGAGGAAGGTCTTCTGAGGCTGCTGCCAGTGGTCAAAGCCTCCAGAGCTGCTCTGTGAGTATATAAAATGACATTTAAGTACTAATCATCAGGAAGAAATATTCAGTTTAGAGTAAAATATTTATTATAATATGTATATAATATTCAATTGAAAAACATAAAGAATAAATGCATTGATTTTCACATTAGCATAACATTATGACCATACAATTCTAGGAGACGGAAGATGAATATATATGTTGTTTGAGAGAATAAACCAAATGCATCTGCCATTGTCCTTCTACACTACTGGTGTTATATTAACAGTGTGTTTGTGAAATCATGATGATCTCTTTGCAGGCTGTCAGGCTGTGGAGTCACAGAGGAAGGCTGTGCTTCTCTGGTCTCAGCTCTGAAGTCAAACCCCTCACACCTGAGAGAGCTGGATCTGAGTAACAATGACCTGAAGGATTCAGGAGTGAAGCTGCTCTCTGCTGGACTGGGGAATCCCCACTGTAAACTGGAGACTCTGAGGTCAGTGGTCCTGTAGTTGTTTAACAAGTGATAACTGTTCACCAGATCCACATGTGTTTACCAGGCACACATAGTCCACACCATATGTGTTTGGACGGTGAAGCTAACAGTTTTAAATTTGGTGCTATGCTCCAGCATTTTGGATTTGAGATATAATGTTTCATTTTAGGCGACAGTACAGAATGTCACCTTTATTTAAAGGTATTCATAAATATATATTTTACCGTTTAGTAATGAAAGCACTTAATGTATGTAGTTCTCCCATTTGAAAAAGTCGTAATTATTTGGACAAATTCATTTAGTAAAAAGTTTAGTGTTTGGTCCAATATTCTTTGCCTGCAGTGATTACATCAAGCTTGTGATTCTAAAAACTTGTTGAAAACATTTTCAGTTTGTCTTGGTTGTGTTTTGGATGATGTTTTTCCCAATAGAAACTGAATGGTGAATAATGTCCTGTCATTTTGGGAGTCACTTCACTTGTATTGTCAGTAAGAATAGAAGATGTTTCTGAATACTTCTACATTCATGTGGATGCTACCATGATTATGAATAATCATTAATGAATCGTGAATGATGATGAATGAGAAAGTTACAGAGGAACAAGGATAATTCCCCCTCTGTTATTGGTAATGGTGAGAGGTTAGCATGTTTTGTTGTAGCCTCTGTAACTTTCTTACTCATTATTATTCATGATTCATTAAAGATTTTTTCTTAATCATGGCATTATCAGGATTAATTTAGTAATGTTTAGAAACATGTTATCTACTCACTTAGACAGAAGATTAATCCAGTCATCATCCACCATTTTAATATTGGGCAAAACATAACCCAAAACACAACCAAAACAAACTGCAAAAGCAACCAACGAGTTTGAGTCACAAGCTTGATGTAGTCATTGTGTTCAAGGAATATCAGACCAAATACTAAACTACTTTAATACACTATAAGTAAATTTGTCAGAATACTTATGACTTCTTCAAATGGGGGACTAGACACATAAAATGCTTTCATTTCTAAACTGTGAAACAGATATGTATTAAAATATCCTCAAATAAAAGGTGACATTATATACCCTCACCTCATATGAAACATTTGATCTCAAATCCAAAATACTGGAGTATAAAGCCACATTTAAAATGTTAGCTTCACTGTCAAAATAGATATGGTGTGGACTGTATACTCAATACAATCTAAATCTGATACCTCACTGTCTGTCTTTTGACTGATACTGCTTTTTAAACTGCTCTGGTCAGTCTACTCAAATATTTGTAATATGCAATTTTCTATCTACAAGCAATAGTTTGATAATTTGTCATTTCTAATAAGTAATAATTAATTTATGAATAGATATGTCAGGTTTCAGGACACTGATGTATCTGAACATTTTGAAAAGATTTTCTTCCACTATTTTCACCACCAAAGAATAGCAGTGTGGTTTTATTATGATTTGATTCTTTGCAGGCTGTCAGGCTGTCTAGTCACAGAGGAAGGCTGTGCTTCTCTGGTCTCAGCTCTTAGGTCAAACCCCTCACACCTGAGAGAGCTGGATCTGAGTAACAATGACCTGAAGGATTCAGGAGTGAAGTTGCTCTCTGCTGGACTGGGGAATCCCCACTGTAAACTGGAGACTCTGAGGTCAGTATTCCTGTAGTTGGTCAACAAGTGATAACTGTTCACCAGATCCACATGTGTTTACCAGGCACACATAGTCCACACTATATGTGTTTGGACAGTGAAGCTTACAGTTTTAAATTTGGCGCTATGCTCCAACATTTTGCATTTCAGATATAATGTTTCATATTAGGCAACAGTACAGAATGTCACCTTTTATTTGAGGTTATTCATACATTCTGTTTTAACGTTTAGATAGGAAAGCACTTCATGTATCTAGTTCTCCCATTTGAAAAAGTCGTAATAATTTGGACATATTCTATTATATTGTATTAAAGTAGTCATAAGTTTAGTATTTGGTCCCATATTCCTTACCTGCAGTGATTACATCAGGCTTGTGACTCTACAAACTTGTTGAATACATTTGCAGTTTGTCTTGGTTGTGTTTTGGATGATGTTTTTCCCAATAGAAACTGAATGGTGAATAATGTCCTGTCATTTTGGAGTCACTTCACTTGTATTGTCATTAAGAATAGAACATGTTTCTGAACACTTCTACATTCATGTGGATGCTACCATGATTATGAATAATCATGAATAAATCGTGAATGATGATGAATGAGAAAGTTACAGAAGCACAAGGATCATATCCCCTCTGTTATTGGTAACGGTGAGAGGTTAGCATGTTTTGTTGTAGCCTCTGTAACTTTCTCACTCATTATTATTCATGATTCATTACATTTTTTTTCTTAATTATGGCATCATCAGGATTAATTTAGTAGTGTTTAGAAAAATGTTATCTACTCACTTAGACAGAAAATTACTCCAGTCCACCATTTTAATATTGGGCAAAACATAACCCAAAACACAACCAAAACAAACTGCAAATGCAACCAACGTGTTTGAGTCACAAGCTTGATGTAGTCAATGTGTTCAAGGAATATCGGACCAAATACTAAACTTTTGACTACTTTAATACACTATAAGTACATTTGTCAGAATACTTATGTCTTCTTCAAATGGGGGACTAGACACATAAAGTGCTTTCATTTCTAAATGGTGAAACAGATATTTATTCAAATATCCTCAAATAAAAGGTGACATTATATACTGTCACCTCATATGAAACATTTGATCTCAAATCCAAAATGCTGGAATATAGAGCCACATTTAAAATGTTAGCATCACTGTCAAAATAGATATGGTGTGGACTGTAAACTCAATACAATCTAAATATGATACCTCACTGTCTGTCTTTTGACTGATACTGCTTTTTAAACTGCTCTGGTCAGTCTACTCAAATATTTGTAATATGCATTTTTCTATCTACAAGCAATAGTTTGATAATTTGTCATTTCTAATAATGAAACATTCATTTATGAATAGATATGTCAGGTTTCAGGACACTGATGTATCTGAACATTTTGAGAAAATATATTTAGCCACTATTTTCACCACCAAAGAATAGCAGTGTGATTTTAATATGATTTTACTCTTTGCAGGCTGTCGCGCTGTCTAGTCACAGAGGAAGGCTGTGCTTCTCTGGTCTCAGCTCTGAAGTCAAACCCCTCACACCTGAGAGAGCTGGACCTGAGCTACAATCACCCAGGACACTCAGGAGTCAGAATGCTCTCTGCTGGACTGGAGGATCCACACTGCAGACTGGAGAAACTCAAGTATGTAGAGGGTTTATGTCAATGTTCATATCAGACATGTTGGAGTTATCAGGCTAGTTAAGACAAACATTCTTACCACCACTTGGACTAAGTTATATGCTGACCGTGTGTGTGTGTGCACGTGTGTGTGTGTGTCCTGTGTGTGTGTGTGTGTGTGTGTGAGTTCAGGTGTGTCACTCAATGACTGTCTGTTCTTCTGCTTACCGCTACAGTTTGGAACATGGTGGAGAGTACACAATGAAACCTGGACTTAGAAAATGTGAGTATTGACTGCTGTGAAGAATATGACTAGGAATAAGTCTTAATTCAAGTGAAGTCAAAGTCAAAGACCACCATCATTACTTACTTGGTCATATTAAATATCAGCTGTAGTTCTACAGAAGCACAAATCAGGGACAGAGTTGCTATGACAATGTGTGTGTCTGTGTATGTGAGTGGCGTGTTTGTGTTACTTTAGAAATGTTTCTGTTCATTCATGCATACAGGTGTGTGTTTGTGTGTGTGTGTGTGTGTGTGTGTGTAATTAATGGGAATAAGTGTGTTTTATATTACCAGACAGTGTAAAATATGATCACTGAACAAATCTCAAGTTACCTTAACTTCTCCTTTTGATACCTAGAAACATCGACATTAAATGAATTAGTGGAAAGTGAGTTAACATTCTAATGTGAATGATGATGATTTCTAATATTGTATCTGGTTTCATCCATCAGATGCCTGTGATCTCACACTGGACCCAAACACATTATACAAACACAGCTTTATATCTGAGGAGAAAAGAAAGGTGACACAAGGGCCAAAGGTTCATCCGTATCCTGATCACCCAGAGAGATTTCAGAACTGTGGACAGGTGCTGTGTAGAGAGAGTTTCAATAGGCGCTGTTACTGGGAGGTAGAGTGGAGTGTGAGAAGGGCTGATATAGGAGTGGCATATAAAGGAATCAGCAGGAGAGGATGGGGTTATGACTGTATGATTGGATACAATGACAAGTCCTGGAGTCTGCGCTGCTCTGAAAACAGTTACATTGCCTGTCACAATAATAAGTCCACTACCATAGACGTCCCCTACTCCAGCTCCCACAGAGTAGGAGTGTATCTGGACTGGCCAGCCGGCACTCTGTCCTTCTACAGAGTCTCCTCTGACACACTGACCCACCTGTACACATTCCACTACACATTCACTGAGTCCCTCTATCCAGCGTTTCATCTTTGGTATGATGACTGCTCAGTGTTCCTGTGTCAGGTGTCAAACACAACATGATGTTTCAAATCAAATCAAATTGTATTTGCCACATGCGTCGAACACAAAAGGTGTAGACCTTATAGTGAAATGCTTACTTACAAGCCCTTAACTAACAATGCAGTTTTAAGAAAAACAAGTGTTAAGTAAAAAATAGATATGGGCTCAGACTGAAACACTATTATCATACCATGGGCCTAAACTGAAACATGTTACACTATTAACATACCATGGGCTCAGACTGAATCATGTTACACTATTAACATACCATGGGCTCAGACTGAATCATGTTACACTATTAACATACCATGGTCTCAGCCTGAAACATGTTACACTATTAACATACCATGGGCTCAGCCTGAAACATGTTACACTATTAACATACCATGGGCTCAGCCTGAAACATGTTACACTATTAACATACCATGGTCTCAGCCTGAAACATGTTACACTATTAACATACCATGGGCTCAGCCTGAAACATGTTACACTATTAACATACCATGGGCTCAGCCTGAAACATGTTACACTATTAACATACCATGGGACTAGACTGAATCATGTTACACTATTAACATACCATGGGCTCATACTGAATCATGTTACACTATTAACATACCATGGGCCTAGACTGAAACATGTTACACTATTAACATACCATGGGCTCAGCCTGAAACATGTCTGGTTTTCTGATCCATGCTCCTACTTTTTTATTAAGTTAATGTTTTATGTTTGATATGATGTTAGTAACACAGTCATTCCATCCTTTCACTAAATGTTAGTAACACTAAGTAATTCCATCCTTTCACTAAATGTTAGTAACACTAAGTCATTCCATCTTTTCACTAAATGTTAGTAACACTAAGTCATTCCATCCTTTCACTAACGCTCTAAAGTACCTTTTTATTGACAGATGCCTCATGTCCATGTTTTGTATTTTGATGAAAGGAAATCCCATATAGCCTACTGGACAGGACTTTGCTATGGCATCTTCTGTTTGGGTGTCTCAGGTCAGGTCTGAGCCATGATCAGAATGTGTCTCTGTGTCTATTTCCAGACCTGCCATTTCTACCTGTCCTGATCTAGTGTTTCACCCCTGACCTCCTCACACCGTCTCACTGTCCATGTCTGCTTTTAGCTCCCACCTCTACTTCACTGTGTTATAATGGACCTTGTGCTTGTTATGTTACCTCTGTAACCAGTTATCAAACATACTGACCTTTCTGACCCTATCCCATGGCCCTACTTTCTACAACTGAACATTTAAATTCCTCTATGAGTTTTGTTTAGTGTCCATTTACTTATGTATGTATTTGTTGTATATTGGGCTTGTGCTGCAGAGCATCATGGGGTTTGTATGTGTTGAGATGATCACGTTCCAGATAAATGGTTGAACTGATTCCTGTCTCCTGTCTCATCATTATTGAATTGTTATACAGACGTGGTTATGAAACCAACGAGACATAACAAAATATTGGTGATGAGTAAGTCTGAATCTACAGGAACTATTCTGTCTGGAAGAAGTGGGTTTTTACAACTGTTTAAAACTGTTATTTTCTGTGGTACAGTCTAGGCTAATGTTAGCACAGTGTATTGCTAGCAGAGGCAAGTGCATAGTCGAGCTAGCTAAGAAAGAGAGTTAACCAGTGGTGTAAAGTACTTAAGTAAAAATACTTTAAAGTACTACTTAAGTAGTTTTTTGGGGGTATATGTACTTGACTTTACTATTCATATTTTTGACTACTTTTACTTTTACTTCACTACATTCCTAAAGAAATTAATATACTTTTTACTCCATACATTTTCCCCTGACACCCAAAAGTACTCGTTACATTATGAATGCTTAGCATGACAGGAAATGGTCCAATTCACACACTTATCAAGAGAACATCCCTACTGCCTCTGATCTGGCAGACTCACTAAACACAAATGCTTCGTTTGTAAATTGTCTGAATGTTGGAGTGTGCCTCTGGCTGAACGTAAATTAAAAAAACAAGAAAATCGTCTGGTTTGCTTTATGTAAGGAATTTGAAATGATTTATACTTGTACTTTTACTTTTGATACTTTAGTATATTTTAGCAATTACATTTACTTTTGATACTTAAGTATATTTAAACCCAAATACTTTTAGACTTTTACTCAAGTAGTATTTTACTGGGTGACTTTCACTTTGAATTGAGTCATTTTCTGGTAAGGTATCTTTACTTTTACTCAAGTATGACAATTGGGTACTTTTTCCACCACTGGAGTTAACATCGTCATGGACGGCAGAAAAGGACTCGAGACGGATATCGGAGTGGGAAAACAACGTGATTAAAAAGGAGGTATATACAGTGATTAAAGGAAAGGACTTCTATTCAACTTCAAATTCAATTGATTGGACATGATTTGGAAAGGCACACACCTGTCTACATAAGGTCCCACAGTTGACAGTGCATGTCAGAGCAAAAACCAAGCCATGAGGTCTAAGGAATTGTCCGTAGAGCTCCGAGACAGGACTGTGTCGAGGCACAGATCTGGGGAAGGGTACCAAAAAATTTCTGCAGCATTGAAGGTCCCCAAGAACACAGTGGCCTCCATCATGCTTAAATGGAAGATGTTTGGAACCACCAAGACTCTTCCTAGAGCTGTCCGCCCGGCCAAACTGAGCAATCGGAGGAGAAGGGCCTTGGTCAGGGAGGTGACGAAGATCCCGCGAAGAACCCGATGGTCACTCTGACAGAGCTCCAGAGTTCCTCTGTGGATATGGGAGAACCTTCCAGAAGGACATCTCTGCAGCACTCCACCAATTAGGCCTTTATGGTAGAGTGGCCAGACGGAAGCCAGTCCTCAGTAAAAGGCACATGACAGCCCGCTTGGAGTTTGCCAAAAGGCACCTAAAGGACTCTCAGACAATGAGAAACAAGATTCTCTGGTCTGATGAAACCAAGATTGAACTCTTTGGCTTGAATGCCAAGCGTCACGTCTGGAGGTAACCTGGCACCATCCCTATGGTGAAACATGGTGGTGGCAGCATGCTGTGGGGATGTTTTTTAGTGGCAGGGACTGGGAGACTAGTCAGAATCGATGGAAAGATTAACAGAGCAAAGTACAGAGAGATCCTTGATGAAAACCTGCTCCAGAGCGCTCAGGACCTCAGACTGGGGTGAAGGTTCACCTTCCAACAGGACAATGAGCCTAAGCACACAACCAAGACAACACAGGAGTTCTAAAAACCCATAACTTTGTCATTATGGGATGTTGTGTGTAGATTGATGAGTAAAAAAAAAACTATTTAATCAATTTTAGAATAAGGCTGAAAAAGTGGAAAATGTCAAGGGGTCTGAATACTTTCCGAAAGCACTGTGAAACTATGTGTGCTCGATTGTATACACCTGTCAGTAACGGGTGTGGCTGAAATAGCAGAATCCACTCATTTGAAGAGTGTCCACATACTTGTGTATATTACGTTAATTATTTATGCATAGTCACTTTAACTCTACCCACATGTACATATTACTTCAACTACCTCAACTAGCCGGTGCCCCCGCACATTGACTCTGCACCGGTACCCCCCTGTATATATAGCCTCCCTACTGTTATTTTATTTTACTTCTGCTCTTTTTTTCTCAACACTTTTTTGTTGATTTTTTATTTTACTTTTTTTCTAAAAAAAATAAATGCACTGTTGGTTAAGGGCTGTAATTAAGCATTTCACTGTAATGTCTGCACCTGTTGTATTCGGCGCATGTGGCCAATAAAATTTGATTTGATTTGATTTGATATATAGTGTATTTCCCTGGTATATTACTCATGTCTCACCCGTCCAGTTATGCTGCTCTGGCGCCATCCTGTGGACAGCTGGGAACACAACTTCAACTCCATTACATTCAATGTATCCCACAAAGTGCCACTTGGCTGGACAAAGCAGTCTGAATGGAAATCAGGTACATATATGAAATCAAGCAGACACACAGCCTTACATGTCATATCACTGAGTCTCAGTTTAAATCACGGTTTAAACATAACAAGTCATTGCAAGTGAAACCATTTCTCAATTAGGTTTTAGGTTTTATTTATTCACACCAAAGAAAAGAAGTGAAAGACAAAACACTGCAGATAAATAAACAGGTAAAAACAGTGTTCAGGTGAGGCTGGAAGCCCAAAAGGGCTGATATGAAAACCACAACACAAATAAAAGTAAAAAAAAAAACGTTTGTTCAATCAGTTAAACAAAACATATTAATTTTAATTTTAAATGTATATATATATATATATATATATATATATATATATATATATATATATATATATATATATATATATATATATATATATATAAGTGGTTTGCGAAAGTATTCACTCCCCTTGGTATTTTTCCTATTTTGTTGCCTTACAACCTGGAATTAAAATTGATTTTTTGGGGGGTTTGTATCAATTGATTTACACAACATGCCTACCACTTTGAAGATGAAAAATATTTTTTATTGTGAAACAAACAAGAAATAAGACAAAAAAACTGAACACTTGAGCATGCATAACTATTCAGCCACCTTTTGCAGCAATTACAGTTGCAAGTCTCTTGGGGTATGTCTCTATAAGCTTGGCACATCTAGCCACTGGGATTTTTGCCCATTCTTCAAGGCAAAACTGCTCCAGCTCCTTCAAGTTGGATGGGTTCTGCTGGTGTACAGCAATCTTTAAGTCATACCACAGATTCTCAATTGGATTGAGGTCTGGGCTTTGACTAGGCCATTCCAAGATATTTAAATGTTTCCCCTTAAACCACTCAAGTGTTGCTTTAGCAGTATGCTTAGGGTCATTGACCTGCTGGAAGGTGAACCTCCGTCCCAGTCTCAAATCTCTGGAAGACTGAAACAGGTTTCCCTCAAGAATTTCCCTGTGTTTTGCGGCATCCATCATTCCTTCAATTCTGACCAGTAAGAGCTGATATATCATGTAGATTAAACACAGTGGAGAAACATTGTAGAACCACTCAGAGAGGTATTCATCTACAGGACTGAGACACTGGAGAACCACTCAGAGAGGTATTCATCTACAGGACTGAGACACTGTAAAACCACTCAGAGAGGTATTCATCTACAGGACTGAAACACTGTAAAACCACTCAGAGAGGTATTCATCTACAGGACTGGGACACTGTAGAGCCACTCAGAGAGGTATTCATCTACAGGACTGGGACACTGTAAAACCACTCAGAGAGGTATTCATCTACAGGACTGGGACACTGTAAAACCACTCAGAGAGGTATTCATCTACAGGACTGGGACACTGTAAAACCACTCAGAGAGGTATTCATCTACAGGACTGAGACACTGTAAAACCACTCAGAGAGGTATTCATCTACAGGACTGAGACACTGTAAAACCACTCAGAAAGGTATTCATCTACAGGATGGAGACACTGTAAAACCACTCAGAGAGGTATTCATCTACAGGACTGAGACACTGTAGAACCACTCAGAGAGGTATTCATCTACAGGACTGGGACACTGTAAAACCACTCAGAGAGGTATTCATCTACAGGACTGGGTGGGTATTATTAGTCTGTTCTGAGTAGAAATGGATATAAACAGTGATTAAAACACAAAAACAGCGAGTTTAGTGCCCAGATTCTGACACTTATCTCCAAGAAGAGAATTCCCATTTATAGTTATTTTGATACTACACGCAAAGGGGTTCTTCGTTTGTCCCCATAGGAAAAACCTTTTTTGTTTCAGGTAGAACCCTTGGGTGGTGAAAAAGGTTATACTTAGAACCTTTAAGTCTTCAGAAGTGTTCTCTAGCTCAGAGTTCTTCTGCTTCAAGTCCTTAGAAGTTTTCTTTAATTCAGAGTTCTCCTGCTTCAAGTCTATATCGATGTTTCTGTTCTGTTGCTCTAGCTCATATATCCTCCTCAATAGTTTGTCAGAATTCTCCTCAGCAGAATCTTCTTCCACTTTAATAACTTGCATCTTCATCTTTTTACAGAAGCTCCCCCGTTCCTCCTCCTCCTCCTCCTCAGTGTCACTTTCCTAAGCATGACACACGCAGTTCACAGTTTAGTTTCTCTAACTGAAATACAAAGAAATGGTTTATCAAATAGGAGTATTTATCAAATTGGGGTATTGTCAATGGCATTCAGGAACGTTAAATAACAGAAAATTACCTCGAGTTATCTTTGTCTTTCCAGCATTGCCATGGTGGCCTTTGTGTCCCCCCGTCTCCAGTGACCTCGACCAGGATGTGTGTTTGCATTGTTGGGACGGTGTAGTGTCGCCTGACGTGGCTCTCACAGGAGGAGGCAGTGTAGCTCAAACAGTCTAATGTCTCTTCAAGCCTCTGAGCTGATTAGATATCAGTCAGACAGTCTAATGTCTCTTCAAGCATCTGGGCTGGTTAGATATCAGTCAGACAGTCTAATGTCTCTGTGAGCCTCTGGGCTGGTTAGATATCAGTCAGGAGGAGGCAGTGCAGATCAGACAGTCTAATGTCTCTTCAAGCCTCTGGGCTGGTTAGATATCAGTCAGACAGTCTAATGTCTCTTCAAGCCTCTGGGCTGGTTAGATATCAGTCAGGAGGAGGCAGTGCAGATCAGACAGTCTAATGTCTCTTCAAGCCTCTGGGCTGGTTAGATATCAGTCAGACAGTCTAATGTCTCTTCAAGCCTCTGAGCTGGTTAGATATCAGTCAGACAGTCTAATGTCTCTTCAAGCCTCTGAGCTGGTTAGATATCAGTCAGACAGTCTAATGTCTCTTCAAGCCTCTGGGCTGGTTAGATATCAGTCAGACAGTCTAATGTCTCTTCAAGCCTCTGGGCTGGTTAGATATCAGTCAGACAGTCTAATGTCTCTTCAAGCCTCTGGGCTGGTTAGATATCAGTCAAACAGTCTAATGTCTCTTCAAGCCTCTGGGCTGGTTAGATATCAGTCAGACAGTCTAATGTCTCTTCAAGCCTCTGGGCTGGTTAGATATCAGTCAGACAGTCTAATGTCTCTTCAAGCCTCTGAGCTGGTTAGATATCAGTCAGACAGTCTAATGTCTCTTCAAGCCTCTGGGCTGGTTAGATATCAGTCAGACAGTCTAATGTCTCTTCAAGCCTCTGGGCTGGTTAGATATCAGTCAGACAGTCTAATGTCTCTTCAAGCCTCTGGGCTGGTTAGATATCAGTCAGACAGTCTAATGTCTCTTCAAGCCTCTGGGCTGGTTAGATATCAGTCAGACAGTCTAATGTCTCTTCAAGCCTCTGGGCTGGTTAGATATCAGTCAGACAGTCTAATGTCTCTTCAAGCCTCTGGGCTGGTTAGATATCAGTCAGACAGTCTAATGTCTCTTCAAGCCTCTGGGCTGGTTAGATATCAGTCAGACAGTCTAATGTCTCTTCAAGCCTCTGGGCTGGTTAGATATCAGTCAGACAGTCTAATGTCTCTTCAAGCCTCTGGGCTGGTTAGATATCAGTCAAACAGTCTAATGTCTCTTCAAGCCTCTGAGCTGATTAGATATCAGTCAGACAGTCTAATGTCTCTTCAAGCCTCTGGGCTGGTTAGATATCAGTCAGGAGGAGGCAGTGCAGGTCAGACAGTCTAATGTCTCTTCAAGCCTCTGGGCTGGTTAGATATCAGTCAGACAGTCTAATGTCTCTTCAAGCCTCTGGGCTGGTTAGATATCAGTCAGACAGTCTAATGTCTCTTCAAGCCTCTGGGCTGGTTAGATATCAGTCAGACAGTCTAATGTCTCTTCAAGCCTCTGGGCTGGTTAGATATCAGTCAGACAGTCTAATGTCTCTTCAAGCCTCTGGGCTGGTTAGATATCAGTCAGGCAGTCTAATGTCTCTTCAAGCCTCTGGGCTGGTTAGATATCAGTCAGACAGTCTAATGTCTCTTCAAGCCTCTGGGCTGGTTAGATATCAGTCAGACAGTCTAATGTCTCTTCAAGCCTCTGGGCTGGTTAGATATCAGTCAGACAGTCTAATGTCTCTTCAAGCCTCTGGGCTGGTTAGATATCAGTCAGACAGTCTAATGTCTCTTCAAGCCTCTGAGCTGGTTAGATATCAGTCAGACAGTCTAATGTCTCTTCAAGCCTCTGGGCTGGTTAGATATCAGTCAGACAGTCTAATGTCTCTTCAAGCCTCTGGGCTGGTTAGATATCAGTCAGACAGTCTAATGTCTCTTCAAGCCTCTGGGCTGGTTAGATATCAGTCAGACAGTCTAATGTCTCTTCAAGCCTCTGGGCTGGTTAGATATCAGTCAGACAGTCTAATGTCTCTTCAAGCCTCTGGGCTGGTTAGATATCAGTCAGACAGTCTAATGTCTCTTCAAGCCTCTGGGCTGGTTAGATATCAGTCCGACAGTCTAATGTCTCTTCAAGCCTCTGGGCTGGTTAGATATCAGTCAGACAGTCTAATGTCTCTTCAAGCCTCTGGGCTGGTTAGATATCAGTCAGACAGTCTAATGTCTCTTCAAGCCTCTGGGCTGGTTAGATATCAGTCAGGAGGAGGCAGTGCAGGTCAGACAGTCTGGTCAGTCAGTAACGCAATCTAGTGGAAACAGACATTAAACATTTATATTATGGCTGTACACTATTGGCTGGTTTCCCATAAAACTGATTAAGCCTTGTCCTATAAAGTAGAAACAATGTTGATTCAACCAGTTCATGTCCTTTGGGAACTGTCAAATCACAAGAATTTCCATCGGTGTCCGTGTTGCTGAATCCGCTTGTTTTTAGTGAGTGCATACATTTTTCATACTCCGCTTGTAGGCTACTTGACTGTTTGTTTGTTTACCTATCATGTGGCAAAGTCACTACTGACCATATCAACGGCGATGGTTGGCTATAGCTACAGTATATATATATTTGGGAGCAGGATAACGTTCAGTGTTTGGCTATAGCTACAGTATATATATTTGGGAGCAGGATAATGTTCAGTGGTTGGCTATAGCTACAGTATATATATATATTTGGGAGCAGGATAGCGTTCAGTGGTTGGCTATAGCTACAGTATATATATTTGGGAGCAGGATGACGTTCAGTGGTTGGCTATAGCTACAGTATATGTATTTGGGAGCAGGATAACGTTCAGTGGTTGGCTATAGCTACAGTATATATATTTGGGAGCAGGATAACGTCCAGTGGTTGGCTATAGCTACAGTATATATATTTGGGAGCAGGATAACGTTCAGTGGTTGGCTATAGCTACAGTATATATATTTGGGAGCAGGATAACGTCCAGTGGTTGGCTTTAGCTACAGTATATATATTTGGGAGCAGGATAACGTTCAGTGGTTGGCTTTAGCTACAGTATATATATTTGGGAGCAGGATAACATTCAGTGGTTGGCTATAGCTACAGTATATATATTTGGGAGCAGGATAACGTCCAGTGGTTGGCTATAGCTACAGTATATATATTTGGGAGTAGGATAACGTTCAGTGGTTGGCTATAGCTACAGTATATATATTAGGGAGCAGGATAATGTTCAGTGGTTGGCTATAGCTACAGTATATATATTTGGGAGCAGGATAACATTCAGTGGTTGGCTATAGCTACAGTATATATATATTTGGGAGCAGGATAACGTTCAGTGGTTGGCTATAGCTACAGCATATATAGTTGGGAGCAGGATAACGTTCAGTGGTTGGCTATAGCTACAGTATATATATTTGGGAGCAGGATAACGTTCAATGGTTGGCTATAGCTACAGTATATATACATGCTGGACACATACACACACACACACACACAATGGACACACACAGGAGACACACACACACTGGACACACACACTGGACACACACGTACACAGGAGACACACACACACATATTGGACACACACACACACACACACACACACACACACACACACTGGACACACACACACACTCTGGATACACACACACACACTGGACACACACTCACACATCTTCCTATAATAGTGAGGACCTTGACACAGGACCTTCAAATGAGGACCATCATTTCTGATAGAATTGGGAACAAACAGACTCCTCATTCCAGCACTAAGTGTCCAACAAACACAGACATCACTTCAAAACCTGATAAACTCCAATGAACAAATAGACATGCAGGGCACCAGTCTAGTGAGGACCAGTGGTTGCTAGGCAGTTTCTGGATCCCAGGATCCAGAACAGCTTCTATCCCAGTTCTATCTGCCTGTTAAATCAAGCAACCTAAACTGTTTCCATCAGACTTTTAAAACATCACTGAATTTTTTTTCCTTTTATGGTCTTACCACTTTGCATGTTTTATTGATGTTCTTATGATATATTTTACTGTTTGTGTGTACGTACCACAGGAGGTTGGTGGGACCTTAGTTGGGGAGGACAGGCTTGTAATGGCTGGAGCGGATTGAGTGGAATGGTATCAAATACATCAAATACATGGTTTCCATGGTTTCCATGTGTTTGATGCCATTTCATTGGCTCCGTTCCAGCCATTATTATGAGCCGTCCTCCCCTCAGCAGCCTCCACTGGTATGTACTGTCCTATATGAGCTCCAACAAGGAATTACAATGTATGTATTACTTTTAATACCTGCAAATGGCAAATAAACTACTTGAACTCCTTATGAGTGTCTGCAGCCGACTAGACTGTTGTCGTCTGACAAGATGCCATCTGACATTACAGGAATATTCTGCAAATGTTGATGAATCCACCCAAAACAACATGTAGTCTTTCCACTAGACTCCCATGAAGTTATAGTGGGACGTTAAAGTAACATACTTTTTTATACTGTTTAAGATGTATCCTCTGTTAAAACATTTAAACTCTTACAATAACACTGTTGAAAATAACAATGTGATATTTTTTTGTATGTATTTTATGTTGAAAAACAAATTGTACAATTGTATATGGACATATGCTCCATAATTGTACAATTGTGCATGGATATATTGTACTTTTCATAATAAAAATCATGTTAATTGTCAAAACAATTTCATTATCGATTTCACATTGTCCTCTCCCAGTCACAGGTTGACTTTTGTCATGAATCTTGCCCTGGAGGCAGAACTGCGCGATTTCCTGTAGATATGACAGCTGCATAGTCACAATTGGCTATATCGTAAACATTTGTGGAAAATAATTGTGTTTTATGGTCTTAATTTAAGGTAAGGATTAGCAGTGAGGTTAAGGTTAGCATTAAAATCAGATATTATTACTTTATGCCTGTGCCAGCTAGTGACCACTTTGCAGAACTGCCTCCAGGGCAAGATTCATGACAATAAATGCCAACCTGCCTCCCAGTCATCCCCTCCCTATCTCTACAAGGCTGCAGAACATGCAAGCTAGTGATGCGGGGGTTGTCTCATAACCCACAGTCCCCAGGTGGGTGGGTGGCAGGCAGGTTCAATACAGAGAAAACAATAGACTGCATAAGAAAAATCCATCAATGTATCATTATTGTGCAATTTACACTTAAGTGGACAAAACATTAAGGACACCTGCTCTTTCCATGACAGACTGAGCAGGTGAATCCAGGTGAAAGCTATGATCCCTTATTGATGTCACTTGTAGATGAAGGGGACGGGACAGGTTAAAGAAGGTGTCCTTCTTTAACCTGTGACAAGCACACCGGTTTGTGTCAAGAACTGCAACGTTGCTGGGTTTTTCACGCTCATGGTACACCACACAAAGGACATCCAGCCAACTTGACACAACTCTGGGAAGAATTGGCGTCAACATGGGCCATGATGAATTGAGGCTGTTCTGAGGGCAAAAGTGGGGAGGTAACTCAATATTAGGAAGGTGTTTGATATAACGTCTTTTGATACAGCATTTATTAATGTCTTTAAAGTCATCAGCTGTAGGTGAGAGAGAGGAGAAGGACACGCCATGTGTTGTGTCGGTCACGGATGGGGGGCCAGAAGGTCGGCGTGCCAAGATAGATTAGGGGCCACTGTTGCTAATCTTAGAAAGAGTACGTGATGGAATGGCCTGGCTAGGGTGCCACACGATACTTTGTACGGGGATCCTATTGTAGGAGATGAGTGACACTCAATAATGGTTGGCAACTGTGGGATGGAAGTAGCTCGGAGAGCGTTATATAAACTGAGAGGTTTTCTATGGAAGTCATTCAGATGACAAGAGGCTAAGCCCGTACCGCTTGCCATTGAATCCAGTACTGTAACCATTAAATAACAATGAATCAACTCTCCATCTAAGTGGTCGACTACTCTCTTACATCCTGAAGTACGAGATACCAGAGAAACTCGTCATAACAGTGTTGTGAATATTTAGTCCACTCAGTGTATAACCTGTAGCTACACTGTGCAGTTAGCACCTTAACAGACGGCCCCTGTCTTTATCAGCATCATAAAAGATGACAGTATTTCAACCACATCAAATATGCATCCAAGCCAAAGACTAATGACACAGGAGTGGTATCTGATTCTACACTATAGGAACCTTTTCAAGTGGTTATGAGAGGTCATATTATTTCATATGAGTCTGCCATAAACAAAAGGGAATGACATGTGACTGGAGGAGATCGCCTGCCCAACATCCTCTATTCTGTCCAACAGAGACAAATCCAGTCCCTTTGAACTACTACCTAGATCTGTCCAGCAGGGTTGCCCACTCAGTCCTCTGCTCTTCGCTGTCTCCCTTGAACCCCTGGCGATACAAATAAGGGATCATCCTAATATCCAAGGTCTTAAAGTAGGAAACATAGAAAGCATCATTTCGTTATATGCAGACGATGTGCTTTTATACCTCTCAGACCCAGTAGCCTCTGTCCCTAACCTACTAGACTTAATCAATTCATTTGGCAATCTATATGGAAATTCAATAAATTGGGGAAAAAGTGACCTCATGTGTATCTCAGATAATTTTACAACAAGTGAGCTAGAGAGGATACCATTTAAAGTGGTGCATGATCACTTAACTTACCTGGGTCTAAACATACCTAGAAACCCAAAGTTTATCTTCAAGCTTAACTACAGTGATCTGGTTGCAAAGCTAAAACAGAACATAGAGAGCTGGGGAATATTGCCTCTTTCTATGATGGGGCGCATTAATGCCATAAAAATGGTTTCTCTTCCCAGGTTCCTTTTGTAACCAACTTCACATATCCCCCCAGAAGAAAGGCACACGGACACCCACACTTCAGGTTGACTCGGGTTTTATCTGCAGTAAAAGATATCAAACAGTGATGACAGGCATTGACAGGACGGTCACATCCACACGTTCACTGGTTAGGTAGGACACAATATATATTTTAGATAGGAGCAACAGTAGTGATACATACCCTCAATGTGAAGTAATATTAATCCATAAATACAGAGCACAAGTACAACCCTTTTATATAAACCTTTTAAGGTAGTAAGAAAATAAACATTCACTTAGTTTCAATAAGTCACCTGCTGGCAATAGCTAGCGTGACGTTGTAGTGCAGTGACCAACAGTGCTAGTTAGCTCATCATTAACGTGGCTAGCTAAGCCAGCAAAAACGTGGTTCACTTGCTGAAATAGGTCTTCAATACATTAACGGCAAAATAAATATATACATAGCCACATTTGCTATTGACTTTAGGATATATGAACCAGTTTTCCAAAACACTTATGTTATACAGTTTTAAACCGTTTTTATATACAGAGGAACACGAACCTGCTCTCAGAAGATCTCTCTCAGACTGAGGAGCGGGCAGACCAACTTCCCAAATAGGGGAGAAGCACTCCAAACCGACTAGTTGTTCTTTCAAAAGAAAATAGTACAAAAAAAGCTAAGTCCGAAGACCTCTCGTATTACCAACCTTACTACAATGGCAGCAAATATTTTTATGAATTCAGTAACACAAAATGAAAGGAAACTTTATTTATATCACCCCTTTTCCTGAAGTGAATGGTTTCACCCACTACTCTACCACTAACTGAACCGTTCTTTGATGTGTACATTGAACCGAGGTTAATGGAAACTTTACATTTTCACTTTGTTACACTTGATCTTTGCCAGAATCTTCCTATTTGTCTTACCTCGTCATTTTTTAAGACTTTGGACTCGGCAATCTTGTCATTTGTCTGGGGTTACAAAAACCATCGTATTCGTAAAGCCCACTTGCAAAAGCCCAAGGAAAGTGGCGTCTTAGGCCTCCCCATCTTTAAGCATTATTACTGGGCAGCAAATGACAGGGCATTAACGTCCTGCCAACTGGGTTTCCCTGATCAGTTGGACACTGTTGTCCCCCTGTGGCATTACAGTTTTCTCAATTGCTAAAACACTAAAACCCATTGGCTGAACAAAATTCTCAGTTGCCTGGACTCATTTAGCTAATTATGCAGTCTGTTGTCAATACCTTAAACCATTTCACATGGTAAAACACAATTTGCAGATCTCACTTAGACTTTTCAGCAAAACTCTAAACACATTCTCATTCTCAAAACACATTCTGCACTCTAATGCACATGTCATCCATACTGGTAAACACAAGTGGCAACAATCAAATACAAATAGAGAACACATGTCATTGATTGAACACAACCACTCAAAATGGATTTAACCTGTTTCAAATGATGCGACACAACCAATATAAGGCAGTTCAGAGAGCAAACAGGTTGTTGAAGGTGGGAAGGAGAAAGTCTGAGAATGGATAGAAGAAACAATGTGAGAGGACGAGGACGAGTGCGTATGCGAGGTGGGCGACGAGGAGGAAGAGGAGGAGGAGGAGGGCAGGAAAGAGGAAGAGGAGGACGAAGAGGAAGAGGAAGACAAAGAGTGGAAATATCTGATGAAATTCGAGCAACAGTCATAGACCATGTTCTTGTCCATGGACTGCCAATGAGGGAAGCAGGACTTAGAGTGCAACCCAATTTGAGCCGATTTTCTGTGTCCACCATAGTAAGGACATTCAGAGAAGAGAACAGGTACAGTGTACTACTGTATTTTTGTAATTGCAAATGTGCTGTACTACACTATATGCAGCTGTTTCAATAGACATTTGTAAAGTGAATCACTGTATGTATTGTACTGCATGAATATGTTTTGTAACTGCACAACTACTTTTTGTAGAATTGCAAGGCTGCCACATGCAGGTGGAAGGACAGCTATATTCACTGGGGAGCAAGAGGCCGTTATAGTTGGCATGGTCCTTCAAGATAATGCAATACGACTCAGAGAAATCCAGGAACGAGTGATACAAGACAACACACACTTCCAGGGAATCGAACAGTGTGAGCATTTCCACTATTGACCGTGTCCTCCATCGTAACAGGATGCGAATGAAACAAGTACACAGAGTACCTTTTGAGCGCAACTCACCAAGGGTGAAAGAACTGCGAGCTCAGTATGTGCAAGTAAGTGTACATTCAGAAACATTTACTGTAATCCAGATTGTCTACAGTACTAACACATACTATGTGAATGACATTACTCTTCAGTACATCCAATGTATGTGAATCAGAAGTGCATACAGTAGACCTAATTGTACTCTACAGTAGAGCACTGTCTCTGGACCACTTACAAAATCCTACATACAGTATATTGTATTTCTACACAGACAATATTTGACTTGGAATCCTTGGACAGACCCCATGAGTTCATCTTTGTCGATGAATCAAGGCTTCAATCTAACAAAGAGGAGAAGGAGAGGCCCGAAACATGATTGGACAGCGGGCCGTTGTTGAAGTCCCTGGTCAACGAGATGGCGATGTCACAACCTGTGTTGCTATCGGCAACCATGGCGTTCTACATCACCATGTTACACTCGGGCCATATAACACCCGGCACCTTCTAAGATCTATTGCCAATCTAAGAGATATTTTATTTGAGCAGCAGGTTCAAGAGCAGCAGGGTCAAGAGCTAAATGAGAATCCCATTCCCACCTATGTGATAGTGTGGGACAATGTCAGTTTCCACCGAGCTGCTCAGGTAAGGGAATGGTTTAACATCAACGGGCAGTTTATGACCTTGTACCTCCCTCCATACTCGCCTTTCCTGAATCCGATTGAGGAGTTTTTCTCCTCTTGGAGATGGAAAGTGTATGATAGACAACCCTACACCAGAGTAAATCTGCTGCAAGCCATGGATTTAGCCTGTGGTGATACAGGTGAGGAATCATGTCAGGGCTGGATACGGCACACAAGAGGCTTCTTCCCCCGTTACCTCAGGAGGGACAATATTGCTTGTGATGTGGACGAAGTGCTCTGGCCTGACCCAGCCCAAAGACAATAAGAAGCACATTGATCACATTGATCACATGTTTACTCCTTTGATTTTTGTCCCTTTTAGTATTGTATACTGTAGTACAGTGCATTGTAGGCTGTATACTGTACAATGGACAAATTGTATGGCCCTGAACATTGTGCTTTCCATTTGTTAACAGTACTGACTGCTCAATAGATTTTGACTGGTTGCAGGTTCATATCAACAAAGAACAAGAATTACAGTATCGCAGAGACAAAGGACAAGTTTGTGAGATGCAGGGTACAGTACTGTAAAAATAGGGGTACAAGGAGGAGGAAGAACAAAAAACTAAATTGCAAAGAGCAAAGCAGAGTAGTAATTTCTGATCCATTTGGAGCTACTATGATAGAACATGTTTTCGTTCATCAAAAGACAATGACGGAAAAATATTAAATTTGTTTTGAGATTAAAAATGTACTTCTCCCTGAGAACTGTATGTTTTGAACAATGTGTATTGTTTACTGACTGCTTGAGAGTGTTTATCATTTTGATCACTTTGTTTATGATTTGAGAGCAGTGTTTGATTTTGAACAAAGGTAAAACTGTTTTGAGGGCGAATGTTTCATTTTGCGAGAGGAGTCAGAGGTTTTGTAAATAGTGCTTGAAGATGAGGTTTTGCGTTTAATGTTTTCAGGAAATGGAGCAAGGTTTCAGAAATTGTGTTTTAGCAATTGAGAACAACTGTAATGCCAAACACCACAGACTACAATTAAAATGTACTTTCCATAAATATGACCATTTACGTCACATTAAATTAATCTCTTTTTCAAATATCACTTCTAAACTGACAAATAAACATCAAATATACCTTTTACAAATACATCAGCATGTTTAATACATTTGTTTCAAGCAATAGAGCATATGCTTTGAATACTGGTCTGTTGGGCAAATATGCAGTTTTGGGCAAATTCTCATATCACTTTGCTCAATTTGTCACATCCAAGGCTTTTGTATGGCTGTTGAAATGTGCAGAACAGTAATCAGCTATGCCTGCCCCATATGTACGGCCCTCTTTGAGTTGTTGCTGGTGCCGCTTTACTTTCTTGACCGTGTCATGGGACCTGCGCCTCCCCTTGTCACACTCCATTGAAGCAGCATCAGCTCTCACAACTCCTCTCTGATTGCTGCCAGTGTCACCAAAGTGCTGCCAATACACAATTAGTCCATCACATCTGATATAGCAGTGGCTCCCTCATTGAACGTGGCTACTGCCATACTGGCAATGAGGCTTTTGCCCAAGAAGACAGTTTTGGAGCGTCTCGACCATATTAGAGTTCAGACATTCATTTGCATTCTGGGTTTCTCCATGCTACATTCTTTTGAGGACGTTATCATTTGACATCCTATGATATACAGGTACCATTTTCTGTGCATCCTCTCAATTAAAGAATGTTTTTTGTGACTTCACCATTTTCTAGGGCTCGCTGGTACAGTGGGGAAAAAAGGTTTTAGTCAGCCACCAATTGTGCAAGTTCTCCCACTTAAAAAGTAATTTTCATCATAGGTACACGTCAACTATGACAGACAAATTGAGAATTTTATTTCCAGAAAATCACATTGTAGAATTTTTAATGAATTTATTTGCAAATTATGGTGGAAAATAAGTATTTGGTCACCTACAAACAAGCAAGATTTCTGGCTCTCACAGACCTGTAACTTCTTCTTTAAGAGGCTCCTCTGTCCTCCACTCATTACCTGTATTAATGGCACCTGTTTGAACTTGTTATCGGTATAAAAGACACCTGTCCACAACCTCAAACAGTCACACTGTCACGATCGTTTATGAACGAGACGGACCAAGGCGCAGCGTGATAAGCGTACATATTTATTAAAGTACTGAACACGAACAAAACAACAAACAAACGATATGTGAAGTCCAAGGTAGACTAATAACATACCTATACAGAACAAGATCCCACACAGACTGGTGCCAAACAGGCTGCCTAAGTATGGTCCCCAATCGGAGACAACGAACTACAGCTGCCTCTGATTGGGAACCACCCTGGCCAACATAGATCTACACGATCTAGACACTAAACATAGAAAACTTAACATAACACGGAATATACACACCCTGACTCAACAAATAAACGTCCCCTGAGTCAGGGCGTGACAGTACCCCCCCCCAAAGGTGCGGACACCGACCGCGCCACATAAACATAACAGGGTAGGGGCCGGGTGGGCATTCCGCCTCGGAGGCGGATCCGGCTCCGGGCGTGACCACCACTTTCTCTCCACCTCCCTGTTGCGCTCCTGGTCTGGTCTGGCACTACTGACTGGAGCTGGACCCGACGACGGTGGATCGAACTGTACAGGCTCCGGACTGGAGCCGCTGACCGGAGCTGGACTGGGCACCGGTGGAGCGGCCTTCTCTGGCTCCGGAGTGGAGCGGCTGACCAGAGCTGGACAGGACCCCGGTGGAGCGGATTACTCTAGCTCCGGAGTGGAGCAGCTGACAGGCACCGGTGGAACAGGCACGGGCCGTGCCGGACTGGACACACGCACCACTGGCTTGGTGCGGGGAGCAGGAACGGGCCGGACCGGACTGGACACACGCACCACTGGCTTGGTGCGGGGAGCAGGAACGGGCCGGACCGGGCTGACGACGCGCACCACTGGCTTGGTGCGGGGAGCAGGAACGGGCCGGACCGGGCTGACGACGCGCACCACTGGCTTGGTGCGGGGAGCAGGAACGGGCCGGGCCAGACTGGGAACACGCACCACTGGCTTGGTGCGGGGAGCAGGAATGGGCCGGGCCGGACTGGGAACACGCACCACTGGCTTGGTGCGGGGAGCAGGAACGGGCCGGGCCGGACTGGGAACACACACCACTGGCTTGGTGCGGGGAGCAGGAACGGGCCGGGCCGGACTGGGAACACGCACCACTGGTTTGGTGCGAGGGGCAGGAACAGGCCGGGCCGGGCTGGTGACGCGCACCACTGGTTTGGTGCGAGGGACAGGAACAGGCCGGACCGGGCTGGCGACGCGCCCCACTGGCTTGATGCGAGGAGCAGGAACGGGCCGGACCATACTGGGAACACACACCTCTGGCTTAGTGCGGGGATCAGGAACGGGCCGGACCGGACTGGCGACACACACCACTTGCTTGGTGCGAGGAGCGGGACTGGGTTCCCTTATAAACCCCCGCTCCTTCTGCTGCCTAACCAGCTCCTCTCGCCGTGCCTCTACACTCTCCTTCTCCCTTATAGCCTCCTGTAGCTCCTCCCTCTGACCAATTAACTCCTGCTCCCTCTGGACCAATAGCCCCCGTAACCTGGTGGTCTCCTCTCCTAACCTGCAGATTCGCCCTGTTGCTGCCTCCTGCTGCCTCGTCGTCCACACCGAGGGCCCCCCCAAATTTTTTTATTGGGGTTGCCTCTCGGGTCTCCGTCGTCGGCACTGTTGGCGCCATTTCTCCTCTCCTACCTGGGCATCCTCATTCATTGCCCTCCGGTAACGGACGGCCTCCTCCTCCGTGATTCTCCCCCAACCGAGGAGGACATCCACTAACGTCACCTCCTGTTTAGTTCCCGGCGTTTGCTTGCGCTGCTTGGTCATATTTTGATGGGATCTTCTGTCACGAACATTTACGGATGAGACGGACCAAGGCGCAGCGTGATAAGCGTACATATTTATTAAAGTACTGAACACGAACAAAACAACAAACAAACGATACGTGAAGTCCAAGGTAGACTAATAACATACCTATACAGAACAAGATCCCACACAGACTGGTGCCAAACGGCTGCCTAAGTATTGTCCCCAATCAGAGACAACGAGCTACAGCTGCCTCTGATTGGGAACCACCCTGGCCAACATAGATCTACACGATCTAGACACTAAACATAGAAAACTTAACATAACACGGAATATACACACCCTGACTCAACAAATAAACGTCCCCTGAGTCAGGGCGTGACAGTACCCCCCCCCAAAGGTGCGGACTCCGACCGCGCCACATAAACATAACAGGGTAGGGGCCGGGTGGGCATTCCGCCTCGGAGGCGGATCCGGCTCCGGGCGTGACCACCACTTTCTCTCCACCTCCCTGTTGCGCTCCTGGTCTGGTCTGGCACTACTGACTGGAGCTGGACCCGACGACGGTGGATCGAACTGTACAGGCTCCGGACTGGAGCCGCTGACCGGAGCTGGACTGGGCACCGGTGGAGCGGCCTTCTCTGGCTCCGGAGTGGAGCGGCTGACCAGAGCTGGACAGGACCCCGGTGGAGCGGATTACTCTGGCTCCGGAGTGGAGCAGCTGACAGGCACCGGTGGAACAGGCACGGGCCGTGCCGGACTGGACACACGCACCACTGGCTTGGTGTGGGGAGCAGGAACGGGCCGGACCGGACTGGACACACGCACCACTGGCTTGGTGCGGGGAGCAGGAACGGGCCGGACCGGGCTGACGACGCGCACCACTGGATTGGTGCGGGGAGCAGAAACGGGCCGGACCGGGCTGACGACGCGCACCACTGGCTTGGTGCGGGGAGCAGGAACGGGCCGGGCCGGACTGGGAACACGCACCACTGGCTTGGTGCGGGGAGCAGGAATGGGCCGGGCCGGACTGGGAACACGCACCACTGGCTTGGTGCGGGGAGCAGGAACGGGCCGGGCCGGACTGGGAACACGCACCACTGGTTTGGTGCGAGGGGCAGGAACAGGCCGGGCCGGGCTGGTGACGCGCACCACTGGCTTGGTGCGGGGAGCAGGAACGGGCCGGACCGGGCTGACGACGCGCACCACTGGCTTGGTGCGGGGAGCAGGAATGGGCCGGGCCGGACTGGGAACACGCACCACTGGCTTGATGCGAGGAGCAGGAACGGGCCGGACCATACTGGGAACACCCACCACTGGCTTAGTGCGGGTATCAGGAACGGGCCGGACCGGACTGGCGACACACACCACTTGCTTGGTGCGAGGAGCGGGACTGTGTTCCCTTATAAACCCCCGCTCCTTCTGCTGCCTAACCAGCTCCTCTCGCCGTGCCTCTACACTCTCCTTCTCCCTTATAGCCTCCTGTAGCTCCTCCCTCTGACCAATTAACTCCTGCTCCCTCTGGACCAATAGCCCCCGTAACCTGGTGGTCTCCTCTCCTAACCTGCAGATTCGCCCTGTTGCTGCCTCCTGCTGCCTCGTCGTCCACACCGTGTGCCCCCCCAAATTTTTTTATTGGGGTTGCCTCTCGGGTCTCCGTCGTCGGCACTGTTGGCGCCGTTTCTCCTCTCCTACCTGGGCATCCTCATTCATTGCCCTCCGGTAACGGACGGCCTCCTCCTCCGTGATTCTCCCCCAACCGAGGAGGACATCCACTAACGTCACCTCCTGTTTAGTTCCCGGCGTTTGCTTGCCCTGCTTGGTCATATTTTGATGGGATCTTCTGTCACGAACGTTTACGGATGAGACGGACCAAGGCGCAGCGTGATAAGCGTACATATTTATTAAAGTACTGAACACGAACAAAACAACAAACAAACGATACGTGAAGTCCAAGGTAGACTAATAACATACCTATACAGAACAAGATCCCACACAGACTGGTGCCAAACGGCTGCCTAAGTATGGTCCCCAATCAGAGACAACGAGCTACAGCTGCCTCTGATTGGGAACCACCCTGGCCAACATAGATCTACACGATCTAGACACTAAACATAGAAAACTTAACATAACACGGAATATACACACCCTGACTCAACAAATAAACGTCCCCTGAGTCAGGGCGTGACAGTACCCCCCCCCAAAGGTGCGGACTCCGACCGCGCCACATAAACATAACAGGGTAGGGGCCGGGTGGGCATTCCGCCTCGGAGGCGGGTCCGGCTCCGGGCGTGACCACCACTTTCTCTCCACCTCCCTGTTGCGCTCCTGGTCTGGTCTGGCACTACTGACTGGAGGTGGACCCGACGACGGTGGATCGAACTGTACAGGCTCCGGACTGGAGCCGCTGACCGGAGCTGGACTGGGCACCGGTGGAGCGGCCTTCTCTGGCTCCGGAGTGGAGCGGCTGACCAGAGCTGGACAGGACCCCGGTGGAGCGGATTACTCTAGCTCCGGAGTGGAGCAGCTGACAGGCACCGGTGGAACAGGCACGGGCCGTGCCGGACTGGACACACGCACCACTGGCTTGGTGCGGGGAGCAGGAACGGGCCGGACCGGACTGGACACACGCACCACTGGCTTGGTGCGGGGAGCAGGAACGGGCCGGACCGGGCTGACGACGCGCACCACTGGCTTGGTGCGGGGAGCAGGAACGGGCCGGACCGGGCTGACGACGCGCACCACTGGCTTGGTGCGGGGAGCAGGAACAGGCCGGGCCGGACTGGGAACACGCACCACTGGCTTGGTGCGGGGAGCAGGAACGGGCCGGGCCGGACTGGGAACACGCACCACTGGCTTGGTGCGGGGAGCAGGAACGGGCCGGGCCGGACTGGGAACACGCACCACTGGCTTGGTGCGGGGAGCAGGAATGGGCCGTACCGAACTGGCGATGCGCACCACTGGTTTGGTGCGAGGGGCAGGAACAGGCCGGGCCGGGCTGGTGACGCGCACCACTGGGTTGGTGCGAGGGACAGGAACAGGCCGGACCGGGCTGGCGACGCACCCCACTGGCTTGATGCGAGGAGCAGGAACGGGCCGGACCATACTGGGAACACACACCACTGGCTTAGTGCGGGGATCAGGAACGGGCCGGACCGGACTGGCGACACACACCACTTGCTTGGTGCGAGGAGCGGGACTGGGTTCCCTTATAAACCCCCGCTCCTTCTGCTGCCTAACCAGCTCCTCTCGCCGTGCCTCTACACTCTCCTTCTCCCTTATAGCCTCCTGTAGCTCCTCCCTCTGACCAATTAACTCCTGCTCCCTCTGGACCAATAGCCCCCGTAACCTGGTGGTCTCCTCTCCTAACCTGCAGATTCGCCCTGTTGCTGCCTCCTGCTGCCTCGTCGTCCACACCATGTGCCCCCCCAAATTTTTTTATTGGGGTTGCCTCTCGGGTCTCCGTCGTCGGCACTGTTGGCGCCGTTTCTCCTCTCCTACCTGGGCATCCTCATTCATTGCCCTCCGGTAACGGACGGCCTCCTCCTCCGTGATTCTCCCCCAACCGAGGAGGACATCCACTAACGTCACCTCCTGTTTAGTTCCCGGCGTTTGCTTGCGCTGCTTGGTCATATTTTGATGGGATCTTCTGTCACGAACGTTTACGGATGAGACGGACCAAGGCGCAGCGTGATAAGCGTACATATTTATTAAAGTACTGAACACGAACAAAACAACAAACAAACGATACGTGAAGTCCAAGGTAGACTAATAACATACCTATACGGAACAAGATCCCACACAGACTGGTGCCAAACGGCTGCCTAAGTATGGTCCCCAATCAGAGACAACGAGCTACAGCTGCCTCTGATTGGGAACCACCCTGGCCAACATAGATCTACACGATCTAGACACTAAACATAGAAAACTTAACATAACACAGAATATACACACCCTGACTCAACAAATAAACGTCCCCTGAGTCAGGGCGTGACACACACTCCAAACTCCACTATGGCCAAGACCAAAGAGCTGTCAAAGGACTCCAGAAACAAAATTGTAGACCTGCACCAGGCTGGGAAGACTGAATCTGCATTAGGTAAGCGGCTTGGTTTGAAGAAATCAACTGTGGGAGCAATTATTAGGAAATGGAAGACATACAAGACCACTGATAATCTCCCTCGATCTGGGGCAAGATCTCACCCCGTGGGGGTCAAAATGATCACAAGAACGGTGAGCAAAAATCCCAGAACCACACAGGGGGACCTAGTGAATGACCTGCAGAGAGCTGGGACCAAAGTAACAAAGCCTACCATCAGTAACACACTACGCCGCCAGGGACTCAAATCCTGCAGTGCCAGACGTGTCCCCCTGCTTAAGCGAGTACATGTCCAGGCCCGTCTGAAGTTTGCTAGAGTCCATTTGGATGATCCAGAAGAGGATTGGGAGAATGTCATATGGTCAGATGAAACCAAAATGGTGGAAACATCATGCTTTGGGGCTGTTTTTCTGCAAAGGGACCAGGACGACTGATCCGTGTAAAGGAAAGAATGAATGGGGCCATGTATCGTGAGATTTTGAGTGAAAACCTCCTTCCATCAGCAAGGGCATTGAAGATGAAACGTGGCTGGGTCTTTCAGCATGACAATGATCCCAAACACACCGCCCGGGCAACGAAGGAGTGGCTTCGTAAGAAGCATTTCAAGGTCCTGGAGTGGCCTAGCCAGTCTCCAGATCTCAACCCCATAGAAAATCTTTGGAGGGAGTTGGAAGTCTGTGTTGCCCAGCGACAGACCCAAAACATCACTGCTCTAGAGGAGATCTGCATGGAGGAATGGGCCAAAATACCAGCAACGGTGTGTGAAAACCTTGTGAAGACTTACAGACAAAGGGTATATAACAAAGTATTGAGAAACTTTTGTTATTGACCAAATACTTATTTTCCACCATAATTTGCAAATAAATTCATTAAAAATCCTACAATGTGATTTTCTGGAAAAAAAAATCTAATTTTGTCTGTCATAGTTGACGTGTACCTATGATGAAAATTACAGGCCTCTCTCATCTTTTTAAGTGGGAGAACTTGCACAATTGGTGGCTGACTAAATACTTTTTTTCCCCACTGTACCAGCACCAATGTACACACCTATCCCGTAGTTGGAAGTGAATCCTCTCTTGTGCCAAGAGCCATCAAAGGATCCATGAATGTCTATGATGGCATCCTCATCCTCCTTCAGCAACTCTGCTATGTCTGGGTCTATATCTGCATATTCTAATTAGCTTTGCAGCACTCCCCATTGGCTGTTGCCCTCTCTGAATCTCTGCTACTAAAGTGGGTGGAAAAAGTACTTATTTTGATGTCTGTCGACTTTACAGTCATAACTGCAGGACTAAATATCAGCATGTTACCCTATGTACATATTAGCATATCAGCATGCATTTACTTTATGTAAAGCTAATTTCTCAGTAATCACAGTTGGCTACTAAATAGTATTTATACACAGCAAGTCACCTGACAATAATGGACTACTCTCCCTTTTTATTGACCTGTCACTCTCCTGTCCTGTCTCTGATATGAGCTGTGACTCAAGGAAGGAATCCCTAGGACTTTGTTTGTTTTCTTTAGAGCTGCATAACCAAGTCCAAGTTTGTGTGCTAGAAGAACCATCCTCACATTTATATAAAATGCCACATCTCCCCCTGGAGCACTCCTTCAGCCTGGAGGAAGTGTAAACACTCCTCCTAAATGCATCACGATCAAATCAAATCAAATCAAATCAAATTGTATTGGTCACATGCGCCGAATACAACAGGTGCAGACATTACAGTGAAATGCTTACTTACAGCCCTTAACCAACAGTGCATTTATTTTAAACAAAAAAAGTAAGAATAAAACAACAACAAAAAAAGTGTTGAGAAAAAAAGAGCAGAAGTAAAATAAAGTGACAGTAGGGAGGCTATATATACAGGGGGGTACCGTTGCAGAGTCAATGTGCGGGGGCACCGGCTAGTTGAGGTAGTTGAGGTAATATGTACATGTGGGTAGAGTTAAAGTGACTATGCATAAATACTTAACAGAGTAGCAGCAGCGTAAAAAGGATGGGGTGGGGGGGCAGTGCAAATAGTCCGGGTAGCCATGATTAGCTGTTCGGGTATCCATGATTAGCTGTTCAGGAGTCTTATGGCTTGGGGGTAGAAGCTGTTGAGAAGTATTTTGGACCTAGACTTGGCACTCCGGTACCGCTTGCCGTGCGGTAGCAGAGAGAACAGTCTATGACTAGGGTGGCTGGAGTCTTTGACAATTTTGAGGGCCTTCCTCTGACACCGCCTGGTATAGAGGTCCTGGATGGCAGGAAGCTTTGCCCCAGTGATGTACTGGGCCGTACGCACTACCCTCTGTAGTGCCTTGCGGTCGGAGGCCAAGCAGTTGCCATACCAGGCGGTGATGCAACCAGTCAGGATGCTCTCGATGGTGCAGCTGTAGAATTTTTTGAGGATCTGAGGACCCATGCCAAATCTTTTTAGTCTCCTGAGGGGGAATAGGCTTTGTCATGCCCTCTTCACGACTGTCTTGGTGTGTTTGGACCATGATAGTTCGTTGGTGATGTGGACACCAAGGAACTTGAAGCTCTCAACCTGTTCCACTACAGCCCCGTCGATGAGAATGGGGGCGTGCTCAGTCCTCTTTTTTTTCCTGTAGTCCACAATCATCTCCTTTGTCTTGGTCACGTTGAGGGAGAGGTTGTTGTCCTGGCACCACACGGCCAGATCTCTGACCTCCTCCCTATAGGCTGTCTCATCGTTGTCGGTGATCAGGCCTACCACTGTTGTGTCGTCGGCAAACTTAATGATGGTGTTGGAGTCGTGCCTGACCATGCAGTCATGGGTGAACAGAGAGTACAGGAGGGGACTGAGCACGCACCCCTGAGGGGCCCCCGTGTTGAGGATCAGTGTGGCAGATGTGTTGTTACCTACCCTTACCACCTGGGGGCGGCCCGTCAGGAAGTCCAGGATCCAGTTGCAGAGGGAGGTGTTTAGTCCCAGGATCCTTAGCTTAGTGATGAGCTTAGAGGGCACTATGGTGTTGAATGCTGAGCTGTAGTCAATGAATAGCATTCTCACGTAGGTGTTCCTCTTGTCCAGGTGGGAAAGGGCAGTGTGGAGTGCGATAGAGATTGCATCATCTGTGGATCTGTTGGGGCGGTATGCAAATTGGAGTGGGTCTAGGGTTTCTGGGATTATGCTGTTGATGTGAGCCATGACCAGTCTTTCAAAGCACTTCATGGCTACAGACGTCAGTGCTACGGGTCGGTAGTCATTTAGGCAGGTTATCTTAGAGTTCTTGGGCACGGGGACTATGGTGGTCTGCTTGAAACATGTTGGTATTACAGACTCAGTCAGGGACATGTTGAAAATGTCAGTGAAGACACTTGCCAGTTGGTCAGCACATGCTCGGAGTACACGTCCTGGTAATCCGTCTGGCCCTGCGGCCTTGTGAATGTTGACCTGCTTAAAAGTCTTACTCACATCGGCTACGGAGAGCGTGATCACATAGTCATCCGGAACAGCTGGTGCTCTCATGCATGCTTCAGTGTTGCTTGCCTCGAAGCGAGCATAGAAGTGGTTTAGCTCGTCTGGTAGGCTTGTGTCACTGGGCAGCTCGCGGCTGTGCTTCCCTTTGTAGTCTGTAATAGTTTTCAAGCCCTGCCACATCCGACGAGCGTCAGAGCCAGTGTAGTATGATTCAATCTTAGACCTGTATTGACTCTTTGCCTGTTTGATGGTTCGTCGGAGGTCATAGCGGGATTTCTTATAAGCGTCCGGGTTAGAGTCCCGTTCCTTGAAAGCGGCAGCTCTACCCTTTAGCTCAGTGCGGATGTTTCCTGTAATCCATGGCTTCTGGTTGGGGTATGTACGTACGGTCACTGTGGGGACGACATCATCGATGCACTTATTGATGAAGCCAGTGACTGATGTGGTGTACTCCTCAATGCTGTCTGAAGAATCCCGGAACATGTTCCAGTCTGTGCTAGCAAAACAGTCCTGTAGTTTAGCATCTGCGTCATCTGACCACTTTTTTATTAACCGAATCACTGGTGCTTCCTGCTTCAGTTTTTGCTAATAAGCAGGAATCAGGAGGATAGAGTTATGGTCAGATTTGCCAAATGGAGGGCGAGGGAGAGCTTTGTATGCGTCTCTGTGTGTGGAGTAAAGGTGGTCTAGAGTTTTTTTCCCTCTGGTTGCACATTTAACATGCTGGTAGAAATTAGGTAGAACGGATTTAAGTTTCCCTGCATTAAAGTCCCCGGCCACTAGGAGCGCTGCATCTGGATGAGCGTTTTCCTGTTGATTAATGGCCTTGTACAACTCATTCAGTGCAATCTTAATGCCAGCATTGGTTTGTGGTGGTAAATAGACAGCTATGAAAAATATAGATGAAAACTCTCTTGGTAAATAGTGTGGTCTACAGCTTATCATAAGATACTCTACCTCAGGCGAGCAAAACCTCGAGACTTCATTTTAAATTTTTACATTTTAGTCATTTAGCAGACGCTCTTATCCAGAGCGACTTACAGGAGCAATTAGGGTTAAGTGCCTTGCTCAAGGGCACATTTACGTCATTTAGCAGACGCTCTTATCCAGAGCGACTTACAAATTGGTGCATTCACCCTATAGCCAGTGGGATAACCACTTTCCAATTTTTTTTTTTTATATTTTTTTTTGGGGGGGTGGGGGGTAGAAGGATTACTTTATCCTATCCCAGGTATTCCTTAAAGAGGTGGGGTTTCAAATGTCTCCGGAAGGTGGTGAGTGACTCCGCTGTGCTGGCGTCGTGAGGGAGCTTGTTCCACCATTGGGGTGCCAGAGCAGCGAACAGTTTTGACTGGGCTGAGCGGGAGCTATGCTTCCGCAGAGGAAGGGGAGCCAGCAGGCCAGAGGTGGATGAACCTTGATTTTGTGCACCAGCTGTTGTTTACAAATATACACAGACCGCCACCCCTTGTCTTACCAGAGTCAGCCGTTCTATCCTGCCGATGTAGCGTATAGCCTGCTAGCTGAATGTTATCATTGTTGTCGTTCAGCCACGACTCCGTGAAACATAAGATATTACAGTTTTTAATGTCCCGTTGGTAGGATAACCGTAATCTTAAATCGTCCATTTTATTCTCAAAAGCTTGAACGTTGGCTAATATGATTGATGGAAGAGGCAGTTTACTCGCTCGCCGTCGGATCCTTACAAGGCACCCGGATCTGCGTCCGCGATATCTCCGTCTCTTCCTCACGCGAATGACGGGGATTTGGGCCTTGTCGGGTGTCTGTATGATATCCTTCGCGGCCGCCTCGTTGAAGAAAAAATCTTCGTCCAATGCGAGGTGAGTAATCGCTGTCCTGATATCCAGAAGCTCTTTTTGGTTATAAGAGACGATGGCAGAAACATTATGTACAAAATAAATTACAAATAACGCGGAAAAACACACATAATAGTACAATTGGTTAGAGGGTTGGTTAGAGGGCTGTAAAACGGCAGCCATCTTCTCCGGCGCTGTTCTGGATGTGCACCTTCACAGTGTGCACATTCTATCATGACAGAATTACAGAATCCCTGGTTGGTGGGGGTCTATGGTGATTTTCAGTCCAGTGTTTAGACACTTAGGGCAAATCAAATAATGTACAAGTTGGTTTCTTTGTGACATGTGGAATAAAAGCCTCTGTCTGCTGTCTGGTTGATCGCTAATAGCTGTCATCTTCATCTCAACTAATGTGCGTCTCGACGCGCTGCTGCCGGCCTCCTCCTTTTCCTCCTCTACCTGTACTGCCACTGCCTGGATCGGCTGATCAGGCTCATGTTTTCTTTCATTCACTGCTTTTCTCGCATTGGCTAACTGAGATCGCCAATTTTTTATTCACATACTGTAGGTAAATTCTTCGAGATTTTCTCATTTTGTCTCTCTTTACGTGGATTCCTCGCGGGAGATATTTTCAAACGAGGAAGCGCTGTGTGGCACGTGAGGCCTTTTAACCAATCAGGTCGCCGGAAAGTGCCATTAAATGCCAGTAACCAATCAGGTTGCCGGAAAGTGCCATTAAAATGTCAGTAACCAATCGGATGTCAGTAAATGCCTCCTCTTTCAGCACTACGTTACAAAGGATATAGCCATGTATGGACTAGTAACGATCTGCTCCGGAAAACAAGCTGTTAAATTATATATGATTCAACATGGAGAGTTTGAAGAATAGCTGTTGGATTATATATGATTCAACATGGAGAGTTTGAAAAATAGCGGTTGAATTATATATGATTCAACATGGAGAGTTTGAAAAATAGCTGTTGAATTATATATGATTCAACATGGAGAGTTTGAAAAATAGCGGTTGAATTATATATGATTCAACATGGAGAGATTGAAAAATAGCTGTTGAATTATATATGATTCAACATGGAGAGTTTGAAAAATAGCGGTTGAATTATATATGATTCAACATGGAGAGTTTGAAAAATAGCGGTTGAATTATATATGATTCAACATGGAGAGTTTGAAAAATAGCGGTTGAATTATATATGATTCAACATGGAGAGTTTGAAAAATAGCGGTTGAATTATATATGATTCAACATGGAGAGATGGAAAAATAGCGGTTGAATTATATATGATTCAACATGGAGAGTTTGAAAAATAGCGGTTGAATTATATGATTCAACATGGAGAGTTTGAAAAATAGAGGTTGAATTATATATGATTCAACATGGAGAGTTTGAAAAATAGCGGTTGAAGTTCTACATGAAACATGCAATTTTTGCCTGTGGTGCCTGGCCTTAATATTTTACAATTGGTTTCGATTTATAATGTCCGATTATCAAATGGGCATGAACAGGGTCAGGGGAACAGCTCGACTAGTGAATGGAGGCTGCTTTCCTGCCTGTTCGTTTTTAGTTCTATATCGTGGAGCTCCGCCCCATAGGGGAGCTCTGCTCCTAGTGGTTTACCCTCTGCCCTAAGGCAGCATCAGCCTGAGACAAAATTATGCACACACCTGCAGCCAATAGGAGTACAGGTGTCCCTATAAGAGGGGATGCCTCCCCTCAATCAGCCTCCCTTTATCTTCAGCGACTGGACTAGAGAAGAAGCCAAGAAGACGAAAAGAAGACTCAAGAAGAGATACGCCTTCTAAAATGAGCACCCCTGGAGATTTTCCACCCCCAAAAGCTCTTTTCAGAGCTTTTCACCCCCATGACTTGTGTTTCGTGTGCTTGGGTGCGCAGCATGCCAAGGACGGAACCGGCGTTCCCCCTAACTGCGCCTCCTGCGCCCTCCTTCCTATGAAGGAGAGGATGCAGCGTTGGGCGTTTTTTAGTGAGGATATTCCCTTGGAGGATGTACTGTCTATACTAGCCTCTGCTTCAGAGGCGTCGTCGGACGGCGCGGACTCCGAGGATGACAAGGAGAGAGACGAGGAGTTGGATGTTCCAATGGAACAATCCGACACTCTTACTCAGACCTTTAAGACCCCCTTCCCTCTGGGAAGCGAGAGGTCTTATGGCTCCTTGGGCGAAGACGACACGGGCTCTGACACGTCAGTAGCCCTGTCCTTCGCAGCGGCCTCTCTGAGTTCGGATTTTCCTGGACTCATTGAGCGGGCCGCTAAGTGACTCGAGATAGCACTGCCCCCTATCCCTCCCCCTGCGGAGGTGGATATGATGGAAGGCGGTCCTTACTCTCGGCCGAGGAAAGCGGCTGAGCCACTGACTCCTGCTATGCCTTCTCTCGGTAAATATGTCGAGGGCTCATGGGAAGCACCCCTGGCGGCGCGTTCGCCGGCCAGGATGTACTGCCCATTCACTAGAGTGGCTGGACGTGAGTGGGCTGCCAAGGGAATCCCTAGGCTCGAGAGCGCCATGGCGGCGTATCTAGTGCCGGGTTCGAGTCTCTGGGCGGCCTCCAAGAAAGCCATTCTGCCAACACCGAAGGACAGGCTCACAGCACAGCTGGCTGACAAGTCCTTCACGTTGGGAGCCCAGGCTGTGTCAGCGGCAAACAAAATTGCTCTCCTCACGGCCTCCCTATCCCGTCTAACAACGGGAAGGTCAGAGATGACGAGTGAGGAGGTAGAAGAGGCGTCCAGGATTTCTGGCGCCATTCTACACCTGACACAGGCGTCCGCAATATGCGCAGGCAGGTCAATGGCCACCTCTGTGGTTATTGAACATCACCTCTGGCTGTCATTGACAGCCATGAAGGAGACTGACAGAGCCTCGCTGCTAAACGCCCCCCTCTCTGACGACGGGCTCTTCGGAGTCGCCGTCAAAGAGGCGACGGAGCGTTTCGCCAAGATGGACGAGGAAAAGAAGCAGCTGGCTAGACACCTGCCACTGGCAGGGAGGTCCAGCCACACGCTACCTAAACCGTCAACCTCCAACGCCCCCAGTAGGTCTACAGGGAGGCTGCGTGCCAGGCGACAGACGTCGACCACCAGCAGCAGGCGAGAGGGCTCCGCCCCCCCAGCAGCACCTGTGGTTGCGACGATTACGCCGGCGAGGGAGGTCGTGATGAAATCGCCCTGGCAGCACCCCAAGGGCAACCAGAAGAGGCGATGTCAATGACGGGATGAGGGGGAGAGAACGGGAGATGGCTCGGCGCTGGACGCGACAGAGCCCACTGTTCCCCCCCACCCCTTGGTTCGGGGCATGGAGGGAAATGTTTGTTTTCGGGTTCACAATAAAGAGTTGGCTCCCACTGACTCACACTTGAGAACGTTCAGAGTACTTCACGCCCCATGATTTTCTCCCACCATTCTGAGTGTAGCTCAACCCACCAGAGGTGCGTAGTTGAACACACACAGGAGAGGAAGGAGAAAAGGGTAGCAAGGCGTAGCCTTAGCTCACCTCATAAAGACCTTACACTACAGGCTTCTAGGAGCACTGTAGTGAAGGTTTCACATAGCCGGCAGCAGTCTCAGTCTGAATATGACATGAAGACGCAGCCGCTAGCTGGGAATGACGCCTTGTCTCAGGCTAATGCCTCAGTCAGCGCAGTTCAGACCCGTGCTGCGTTCACGGAGGGCCGGAATACTAGAGTTACGGAAGTAACCAACGTATTGGCGCCCCCACTTACCACAGAACACGTTAGCCCACCGGAGGTGTGAAGCTGAGAAAACACAGGAGGCGAATGTGAGGAAGGTATCAGGGCACAGCCCTAGGTTACCAAGGAGAGACCTCGGGTCACAGACTCTTAGGAGCTCTGTAGAGAGAGTCTCTCATGACAGATTGCAGTCTCGGTCAGAATATGACATGATGACGCGATCAGCATTTGGGGATGTCGCTCTGTCTCAGGCTAATGCCTCAGTCAGTGTTGTACAGACTCATACTGCGTTCAAGGAGGGCCGGAATACTAGAGTTACAGGCGTAACCAATGTATCGGTGCCCCCGTTTAACACAGAACGCAATGATACCCACTACACTGAGTACAGCTCACCACACCAGGAGTGTGCAGTTGAGCAGACTCATGGGGCTAGTGAAAAATAGGTATCATGGCGCCACCTTCTGGTACCAGTTAGAGACCGCACTTTGCAGACTCTTAGGAGTACTGTAGTGAATGGTTCTCATGACAGGCAACAGTCTCGGCCAGACAATGGCATGATGACGCAATTGCTATCCGGGGAAGGCGCTCTGTCTCAGATTGACACCTTAGTCAGTGCAGTTCAAACCCGTGCTACGTTCACGGAGGGCCGGAATACTAGAGTTACAGACGTAACCAACGTATTAGGGCCTCCGATTCTCTCAGAACGTGCTGATATTTCCTCTCCCTTTCGAGGGGGGCCCGCCTTGGGCTGTTCCACCACCTCAGTGTTGGGGAATGGCGGCGGCAAGGGCCATAGAGGAATACAGGTCCTTCCTACTGAGTGCACCACAGCTTCGTGCGCGCCCGCTTTCTCTGCATTGCTGGCAGTGGCAACGAAGCTGTACCCTCTCACGCTGGCTAGAACAGACGTTGCAGAAGGGTTATGCCCTCCAATTCCACCGAACCCCACCCCCGTTCAGGGGAGTGGTGGAGACGGTGATGAAAACGCCAGAAAAAGTGGCCGCTCTGATGTCAGAGATTACGGAACCTTTGGCGAAGAAGGCGGTCACAGTAATTCCCGGGAGCAAAGGAACAAGGGACTATATTCGCCCTATTTCCTAGTGCCCAAAAAGACGGGGGGAGTGAGGCCGATATTGGATTTACGCATTCTCAACGAGAGCGTAACCAAACGGCCCTTCCGAATGCTGACGACAAAACGTCTACTGGAATGTGTCCAGGAAGGGGACTTTTGTACAAGCATAGACCTAAAGGACGCGTACTTTCATGTGCCGATACAATCGCACCACAGGAAGTTTCTGCGGTTCGCCTTTCAAGGGGTGGCGTACGAATTCACGAGGATGCCATTTGGGTACGCCCTGGCACCTCGAACGTTTTCCAAGTGTGTGGAGGCGGCATTGGAACCGTTGCGTCATCAGGGAATACGGATATTAGCCTACCTAGACGACCTACTGGTTCTCGCCCCGTCAGCAGAGCTGGCGTTCACTCACACGACACAGACAGTGATTCATCTCACACGTCTGGGGTTCGCTGTGAATTGGAAAAAGAGCGCGCCCTGGCCCAGTCATCAGATTGTCTACCTGGGGATACAGCTAGACACTGTAATGATGAGGGCTCGAATTTCGGACCCCCGAAGGGTAGCCTTGTTGCTAGCCCTGAGGAAGTGTCGTCCGAATCACACGGTGACGGCGCTGTCGATCAGGTCACTCTTGGGTCTCATGTCGTCAGCCCACTCTGTGGTTCCGCTGGGACTCCTGCACATGCGCAGGACGCAGCGATGGTTCGCCCAACTAAGACTAGACCCATTGCATCAACGTCATCGGTTGGTGGTGGTTCCTCTCTCGCTAAGAGCAGACCTGGACTATTGGATGAATCCGAGCGTTCTCACGCACGGAGTCCCGATAGGCAAGGTGTCATCCTACATTCCAGTATTCACAGATGCCTCTCTGACTGGATGGGGAGGGACATGTCAGACTCAAGCGATAGGAGGTGTGTGGCCTCATTCGAGCCGCCACATAAACCTCTTGGAGTTGGAAACGGTTCGACTGGTTCTGACCCACTTCGCGTCCACCCTTCGGGGTCGCAATGTGTTGGTCTGGTCAGACAACCAGACCACAGTAGCTCACATAAATCGCCAGGGAGGAGTCAGGTCTCCTGCTCTCCACCGGGCGGCAGAGGAATTGTGGCTGTGGGCTCACAAGCACCTTCGCTCGTTGAGAGCAGCACACATTCCGGGCTACTTGAACGTAGGAGCAGACCTCATGTCAAGAGGGGGTCCTCGAGACGACGAGTGGTGTCTGCATCCGGACATTGTTCTCCAAATTTGGGAACAGTTCGGGAGAGCCGAGGTGGATCTATTCGCGTCACGCGTGAACGCGCAATGTCCCCTATGGTTCTCTCTGAGGGAACAGGACAAACCACCACTGGGCAGAGACGCATTCGCGCACCACCCGTGGCCGAATGTTCTTCTGTATGCATTCCCTCCGCTGTCCTGCATTCTCCCACTGCTAGCCAGGGTGAGATCAGGAGGGCTGTCAATAATATTGATAGCCCCCGATCGCCCAGGGGCTCCATGGTTTGCGGAGATGAGTCAGATGTTGATTGCGCCACCTTGGCCAATTCCACATCGACGGGACGCGTTGACTCAGGCGGGAGGCTCGATAGGGCAGTTGCCCATAATCGGCCAACCACTGAAGGCTTGGTTCCTGAAAGGGACAGGTTGAGGCGCCGTGGGTTATCTGATGCAGTGATCAGAACCATACAGGGTGCATGAGCCAGTTCCACTTCTAGGATGTATGCCAGCAGATGGAACGTTTTTTCACGATGGTGTGACACACAAGGTGTGGACCCCATGAACTGTCAGGTTGAGAGTGTGCTCTCTTTTCTGCAGTTTATGTTTGATAGGCAGAGATCGCCCGCCACCATTAGAGTGTTTAGAGCGGCGATTTCAGCTGGTCATGAGGGGTTTGGCAGAACGAATGTGTTCAGCCACCCTCTAGTGAAATGTTTCTTATTGGGAACACGGCGGCTTAGGCCAATGCCTAGAGCCACGCTGCCCCAGTGGGATTTGGCTTTGGTACTCGAAGCGCTATGTAAGTCGCCGTTCGAGCCATTGAATCAAATACCCCTTAAGATGCTGTCTATGAAGATGGCACTGTTGCTCGCTTTGACTACCGCTAAGCGTGTCAGTGATTTGTGTGCTCTGTCGACGAGACCCGACTGCCTTGCCATTCATGGCGATCTGAGCAGAGCAGTGTTACGTCCTAACCCGGCATTTGTGCCGAAGGTTATTAGGAGCTCATATAGGTCACAGACCGTGGAGCTGTGGGCTTTTTTTCCCCCTCCTCATAGGGAGAGGAGTGAGGAAAAGCTTCATTGCTTGTGCCCAGTGCGCGCTTTGGCGTGCTACGTTGAGCGCACAGCAGCGATTAGGTCATCGCCTCAGCTGTTTGTGTGTCACGGTGCGGCTGCAGTTGGTAGACCACTTTCAAAACAGCGATTGTCTCATTGGCTTTGTGAAGGCATTGAGACAGCTTACGAGGCAGCGGGGCGACAATTGCCTCAGGGTATCAGAGCTCACTCCACTCGTGGAGTGGCAGCTTCTACTGCCCTTTTCAGAGGAACAGGGGTAGAGGATATTTGTAGAGCAGCGTCATGGTCGACGCCGTCTCCATTTATCCGTTTCTATCTCTTAGATATGTCTTCTAACTCTTTGGCTCGATCTGTACTCAGCGTGGCTGAAGGGAGATCTTGAGCTAGAAGGAGAGGAAAAGCAGGACTGTGGACATAGGTTTCCATCAGGTCCGCTTTGGATAGGAAGACATGTTTTTTAGATATGTCTTCTAACTCTTTGGCTCGATCTGTACTCAGTGTAGCTGAAGGGAGATTTTGAGCTAGAAGGAGAGGAAAAGCAGGACTGTGGACACAGGTTTCCATCAGGTCCGCTTTGGATAGGAAGACATGTTTTTTGGCATGACTCCTGACTGACAGGTTCAGTACAGTAGAGGGCATGTATTGATCTGCCCACCAGTGATTCACTGGAGTGTGGCGGAATGATGGGTGATAATAGTAGTAACTTGGTTACGTGCTATTAGACTTGTCATAACAAGGTAATGGGATGTGAGGTCATCTTCTGCTTGTTCAGATTAGTATGAATCATGTTCTGTTTTCTGCCCACTAATCTCTGGGGTTCCATTGAGTGAGTGAGGCGGTCTACCGTGTACACAATGTAGAGTGACACTTGGTGTCATTCCATTAGTGGTCGGTAGTGTTTTTACAGGATATTGAGGCACATCTATCTGCTAGTACAGATTAGTATGGCTTCTATTCTGGTGATCTGCCCACTAGTCATTGGCATTGCCATTGGACTAGGTGGGGCGGGTCTTTAACCGATGACGCGGTATATTGTGACGCCCGTATGGGTTTTTAGTTGCAGTACTGCGGGAATTGGTTGCAGCCATTGCTAGGCCTGACCTTTTCATTTTTGATGGGAAGTGTTGGGCTCGGCAGGGAGTACATTTTGGAGCGCTACGCTCCGCCTTAAACCAATAGGAGCAGAGCTCCCCTATGGGGCGGAGCTCCACGATATAGAACGATTAGTTACCGGAGTGTAACTCCAGTTCTATGAGTGGAGCGGAGCCCCATAGGACTTAAGGCCCTGCCGACCCTCTCTAGTCTCGCTGAAGATAAATATCTCGGGAGGCTGATTGAGGGGAGGCATCCCCTCTTATAGGGACACCTGTACTCCTATTGGCTGCAGGTGTGTGCATAATTTTGTCTCAGGCTGATACTGCCTTAGGGCAGTGGGTAAACCAATAGGAGCAGAGCTCCCCTATGGGGCTCCGCTCCACTCATAGAACTGGAGTTACACTCCGGTAACTAATCGTTCTACATGAAACATGCTAACAAAAACGACATTTATGCTAGGTGTAGTTGACGGAGTTGGGATAAAATGATACAAATCAAGTATTTATATACATTATTGCCGATGTATTGTACATTTTATGAAAGTATGGAAGTTATAGTCCAAAATATCCCAAAATCGGAACATTGACAGATGGAAGCAAAATCATAATTTTTGCCTATGGTGCCTGGCCTTAATATTTTACAATTGGTTTCGATTTATAATGTCCGATTATCAAATGGGCATGAACAGGGTCAGGGGAACAGCTCGACTAGTGAATGGAGGCTGCTTTCCTGCCTGTTCATTTTTAGTTTTTCAATCATATGCTGTGTATACTCTGGTTATTTCACTCCAAAAATCCACCACTGTTTGAGGAGCATGCAGCCTCTCGCTGCTGCGACAGGTGATATTCCGCCCAAACTCTGTATGCCATGGGCTCTCCAACCCTGTTCCTGCAGCTACCCAGTGCTTCATTTGGGAAACCAGGTGGAATCTGTTTTGATCATCAATAGTAACATGTTTTCACAAGGAAACATATTTCACTAAACTGTTGACAGCCCTTCTCTCTGCACGCTCGAAAAATGAATGAAGGATAGAGGGGAGGAGATGGAAACGCACGGTGGTGAGATATTCTGTAGCTAACGGTAATATGTCTGCCTATCAATTATGAACATATTTGTTTTCTTCCTATTACTAGACTATATTCAAATCTTATTCTGTAAACCGGAAGGCTAACTCTGTAAGCTGCCCTGCACAATCAATGAACCAACAGCATGGCCTAGGCCTATACGTTCTCTCCCAGACTCATGGATAGGAAGTGTGGAGTGTAACATAAGGTAACCAGTCCATCCAGTATGTATAATAATACAGTCATCACTCAAAGGCCATTACTAGAATTTGTTTAATTGTGGAGTCAAGGCTTGACCAATTATGTACAGAAGACATCTTCAATCTTTTTTCAGTTTTTAATGTTTTTCTGCCGTGTGTAATATGCAGTAGGCCATTTATTGTATAATGGCAAAATCATTATTTTATCATTAGTTTTTTTCTGGTTTGGGCTCATATATAGCCTGTGTGTATACATAATATACAACATCCACAACAACCATGTTTTTCACTCAGTTACAACCTGTTGAACTTCTTTCTTCAAATGGATCAATCACAGTGATGTGAGATTTAAAAGCACAATGCTGTTTTGATAATAAGTGTTTGATGTGATTTTTTAAAAATGTTGTGTGTGTGAAAGAGAGAAAGAGAGAGAGAGAGAGAGAGAGAGATCTGTTTTGGATCATCAATAGTAACATATTTCACTAAACTGTTGACAGCCCTTCTCTCTGCGCGCTCGAAAAATGAATGAAGGATAGAGGGGAGGAGATGGAAACGCACGGTGGTGAGATATTCTGTAGCTAACGGTAATGTCTGCCTATTAATTATGAACATATTTGTTTTCTTCCTATTACTAGTGTTAAGTTGCATCAATTCAAATCTGGTATTAGGAACAAAAGAGGTCAATACACGTCTTCTAAATAGACTAATATTTTAATTAATGCAAAACCTTCAATGGTAAATATGATGTTCGTATATACGGGCTCCCTGAAATACCTCGCAGGGCATTCAGAGAACTAATCCATTGTTTCAGATTGTTCTTCAAATACTCTTGACAGTTCTCAGTTCCTGCTCTCTGCTGGCCAATCAGAGTAGACGCTGAGCGTGGTTTAGACTTACTCAGCCAATCCGTTGGCGCACAGGCTAGTCCCAGCCCCTTGGCGCATCTCTGTTACCAGGCATACGTTTATCATAACAACCTGTCATGGTGAGAAGAGCCAGCTCCCCTAGACACCATTCCTACGTCCAAGGATGGTTCACAGATCACAAAGAAACAGTATAGTCTAGTATTTGGAGACACAAATTATTATCTTATCTTACCCCCTAAAACAGCTCTTCACATCAATCACAGCTTGCCAGGTAAAACAACCTACATCAGCCCAGTCTAGAATGCATTCTTTCTAAGTTAGTCATCCCATCAATTATGAGAATAATAAATCCCCCACACTAGACTATATTAAAATCTAATTCTGTAAACCGGAAGGCTAACTCTGTAAGCTGCCCTGCACAATCAATGAACCAACAGCATGGCCGAGGCCAATACGTTCTCTCCCAGACTCATGGATAGGAAGTGTGGAGTGTAACATAAGGTAACCAGTCCATCCAGTATGTATAATAATACAGTCATCACTCAAAGGACATTACTAGAATTTGTTTAATTGTGGAGTCAAGGCTAGACCAATTATGTACCGAAGACATCTTCAATCCTTTTTTCAGTTTTTAATGTTTTTCTGCCGTGTGTAATATGCAGTAGGCTATGTATTGTATAATGGCAAAATCATTATTTTATCATTAGTTTTTTTTTTTTCGGGCTTGGTCTCATATATAGCCTATGTGTATACATAAACTGTAATATACAACATCCACAACAACCATGTTTTTCACTGTTTCAACCTGTTGAATATCTTTCTTCAAATGGATCAATCACAGTGATGTGAGTTTTAAAAGCACGATACTGTTTTGTTTGATGTGCTTTTTTTAGTTGTTGGTGTGTGTGTGAGAGAGAGAGAGAGAGAGAGAGAGAGAGAGAGAGAGAGAGAGAGAGAGAGAGAGAGAGAGAGAGAGAGAGAGAGAGAGAGAGTTTGTGTACTGTCGGATTCTTTAATCAGTTTGGCTCATTGGACAGGTCAGAGTCTATGTTTTAAAGTTCTTGAGTGATTTTTGGCAATACACTGTAGATGTATGTGTTCCATGGTAGAGAGTGTTCCAGAGTAGAGAGTGTTCCAGAGTGAGAGAGTGTTCCATGGTAGAGAGTGTTCCAGAGTAGAGAGTGTTCCATGGTAGAGAGTGTTCCAGAGTAGAGAGTGTTCCAGAGTGAGAGAGTGTTCCATGGTAGAGAGTGTTCCAGAGTAGAGAGTGTTCCAGAGTAGAGAGTGTTCCAGAGTAGAGAGTGTTCCATGGTAGAGAGTGTTCCAGAGTAGAGAGTGTTCCAGAGTAGACAGTGTTCCAGAGTAGACAGTGTTCCTGAGTGAGAGAGTGTTCCAGAGTAGAGAGTGTTCCAGAGTAGAGAGTGTTCCAGAGTAGAGAGTGTTCCAGAGTAGAGAGTGTTCCAGAATAGAGAGTGTTCCAGAGTAGAGAGTGTTCCAGAGTAGAGAGTGTTCCAGAGTAGAGAGTGTTCCAGAGTAGCGAGTGTTCCAGAGTAGAGAGTGTTCCAGGGTAGAGAGTTTTCCAGGGTAGAGAGTGTTCCAGAGTAGAGAGTGTTCCAGAGTAGAGAGTGTTCCAGAGTAGAGAGTGTTCCAGAGTAGACAGTGTTCCAGAGTAGACAGTGTTCCAGAGTGAGAGTAGAGAGTGTTCCAGAGTAGAGAGTGTTCCAGAGTAGAGAGCGTTCCAGAGTGAGAGAGTGTTCCATGGTAGAGAGTGTTCCAGAGTAGAGTGTGTTCCACAGTAGAGAGTGTTCCAGAGTAGAGAGTGTTCCAGAGTAGAGAGTGTTCCATGGTGGAGAGTGTTCCAGAGTAGAGAGTGTTCCAGAGTAGAGAGTGTTCCAGAGTGAGAGAGTGTTCCAGAGTGAGAGAGTGTTCCATGGTAGAGAGTGTTCCAGAGTAGAGAGTGTTCCAGAGTAGAGAGTGTTCCAGAGTAGAGAGTGTTCCAGAGTAGAGAGTGTTCCAGGGTAGAGAGGGTTCCAGAGTAGAGAGTGTTCCAGGGTAGAGAGTGTTCCAGAGTAGAGAGTGTTCCAGAGTAGAGAGTGTTCCAGAGTAGAGAGTGTTCCAGAGTAGAGAGTGTTCCAGAGTAGCAACTGTAATTGAGTACTGACAGTGTCTGCTGTGGCAGGTGAGAAGGTGCAAATTACCTGAGAAATATCTAATCTCTTAATGTTCTAATCTCTCAATGTTCATCTCAAAGTGCACCAAATTCATGCATTTATCTGTTGAAATGCCCTGAACCCCCATACTGGCTTTGTCTTCAAATCCTAGAAAAGTCCCTGGACAGGCCTCACTCCAGTCACAGCTACAACCACCACCACCGACTACCACTACTGCTACCTCTGGGAGAGAGGAACTTCTACCCCTGGAGAGAGAGGAGCTGCTACCCCTGGGGAGAGAGAAGTTGCTACCCCTGGGGAGAGAGGAGCTGTTACCCCTGGAGAGAGAGGAGCTGATACCCCTGGGGAGAGAGGAGCTGTTACCCCTGGGGAGAGAGGAGCTGTTACCCCTGGGGAGAGAGGAGCTGTTACCCCTGGGGAGAGAGGAGCTGTTACCCCTGGGGAGAGAGGAGCTGATACCCCTGGGGAGAGAGGAGCTGTTACCCCTGGGGAGAGAGGAGCTGCTACCCCTGGGGAGAGAGGAGCTGTTACCCCTGGGGAGAGAGGAGCTGCTACCCCTGGGGAGAGAGGAGCTGCAACCAGGAGAGACTGCGACCCTGCTTGGGAAGAGCTTAACGATTGGTGATTGTTGGGGCATGTTTGGCAGGAGCTTCTGTGATGAAGACTGCTCAACTTCAGTTATGAAGACTGCTCAACTTGCCGATGTTTCACGATATGCCATGGCCGTCTCAGTAACCAGGTCTCAACCCCATTGAACACTTATGGTCGATTCTGGAGCGGCGCCTGAGACAGAGTTTTCCACCACCATCAACAAAACACCAAATGATGGAATTTCTCGTGGAAGAATGATGTCACATCCCTCCAATAGAGTTCCAGACACTTGTAGAATGTATGACAACACATCTACACCAAGGAGCATTGTTCTGGTGGCTCATGGAGGCAAAACGCCCTGTTATGACACTATGTTGGTGTCTCCTTTATTTTGGCAGTTACCTGGAGACAAAACGCCCTGTTAAGACACTATGTTGGTGTCTCCTTTATTTTGCCAGTTTCCTGTAGGTGTATGTCACTCATCACTGCAATCCATCTGTTCTTGTACTTTATGCTGCTCTACATTGACATAGATTTCACACAATCATGTCTCTTACATACATTCTAATGACTCAAATTAATTAGTTAGTACTGTAAAATAATATTTCTTGGAACTTATGAGTCAAGGAAATGTTTCTGTACATGTCTGTTTTATTCAGTTAATTGTTTATTTGTTCCATTGGTTTGCTGTGTGTGTATCTGCGCGTGTGTGTGTGTGTGTGAGAGAGAGAGAGAGAGAGAGAGAGAGAGAGAGAGAGAGAGAGAGAGAAGAGAGAGAGAGAGAGAGAGAGAGAGAGAGAGAGAGAGGGGGGGGGGGGGGAGAGAGAGAGAGAGAGAGAGAGAGAGAGAGAGAGAGAGAGAGAGAGAGAGAGAGAGAGACAGAGAGACAGAGAGACAGAGACAGAGAGAGAAAGAGCCTGACATGTAAATGAGTTGAGCAAACAAAAGTAACTTTCGATGACCAAATTATTATTCCAGACTCTGCTTCTGTTCAGAAGGTAAGACGACGATTGTTATGTGTATTAATATAGTTGATGATATTGTTATGTGTATTAATATAGTTGATGATATTGTTATGTGTATTAATATAGTTGATGATATTGTTATGTGTATTAATATAGTTGATGATATTGTTATGTGTATTAATATAGTTGATGATATTGTTATGTGTATTAATATAGTTGATGATATTGTTATGTGTATTAATATAGTTGATGATATTGTTATGATATTAATATAGTTGATGATATTGTTATGTGTATTAATATAGTTGATGATATTGTTATGTGTATTAATATAGTTGATGATATTGTTATGTGTATTAATATAGTTGATGATATTGTTATGTGTATTAATATAGTTGATGATATTGTTATGTGTATTAATATAGTTGATGATATTGTTATGATATTAATATAGTTGATGATATTGTTATGTGTATTAATATAGTTGATGATATTGTTATGTGTATTAATATAGTTGATGATATTGTTATGTGTATTAATATAGTTGATGATATTGTTATGTATATTAATATAGTTGATGATATTGTTATGTGTATTAATATAGTTGATGATATTGTTATGTGTATTAATATAGTTGATGATATTGTTATGTGTATTAATATAGTTGATGATATTGTTATGTGTATTAATATAGTTGATGATATTGTTATGTGTATTAATATAGTTGATGATATTGTTATGATATTAATATAGTTGATGATATTGTTATGTGTATTAATATAGTTGATGATATTGTTATGTGTATTAATATAGTTGATGATATTGTTATGTGTATTAATATAGTTGATGATATTGTTATGTATATTAATATAGTTGATGATATTGTTATGTGTATTAATATAGTTGATGATATTGTTATGTGTATTAATATAGTTGATGATATTGTTATGATATTAATATAGTTTATGATATTGTTATGTGTATTAATATAGTTGATTATATTGTTATGTGTATTAATATAGTTGATGATATTGTTATGTGTATTAATATAGTTGATGATATTGTTATGTGTATTCATATAGTTGATGATATGTTTTGTGGACAGTGTTATAATAGGCCTACTCTCCTTAAAATGTTTTGGATATAAATTAGATGCGTGGGGTGAATTCATTCTGTTTCCATCTGTGTGCCCCAGGGTGATCACTCCTACGGTATCTAGAATCTAAAAGGGTTCTTTGGCTGTCCCCATAGGAGAACCCTTTGTAGAACCCTTTTTGGTCCTAGGTAGAACCCTTTTGAGTTCCATGAAGAATCCTTTCCACCGAGGGTTCTACATGGAAGCCAGAAGGGTTTTACCTGGAACCCAAAAGCGTTCTCCTATGGGGAAAGCCAGAGGACCCTTTTGGAACTCTTTTTTCTAAGAGTGTTCTGTATCATAGGTCTATAGACTTGTCTTCTCAAAACAGGCTTAAAACACAACAAGCAACAACATTTTCTCTTTCTAATCTACTGTTAACTCTTTTCACTCAGGAAGGTATTTTGTGTGAAAGAGAGACAAATAAATATTGTGGAAAGACTGTGTGTTCATTAGTGCCCACCGTAGCAAAACGTTTGGCAACAGAAATCGTTTAGGTCACGTTGTACAGCGTTTGGAGTAAACTGTTTATGGAACATTTTAAACCTGTTGGCTGCGGTGTAAACTAATGAATACAACCCAGGTAGTAGCCTACAACTCGGCTGTTGATGTCTGCCTCATGCTGTAACCTGTATGTAGCCTGAGGGGTGGACTATGATGCCAGCTAGATATACTGTTTTTTCAAAGCTTATCTAGATTTCAGTTAGCTTCACATTCCAGATCAGACTTCACCCATAAGAATACACAGAGTGCTAGTCATCAGGAAGGTGCTCTTTCAGCAGAACTGTAGATATCTCAATGACTTGACATGTTCTGTTTGTGAATTCAGGCTACAAGGTGAGAATCTTTCCAGGGATTATTATAAAGTGGTAGAGAAATGTAATGTATGGTGCAATTTTAGTACAGTGAATGGAAGTAAAACACTCAGACCTAACAGTCAACTTTTACTGAGACAGGTACGTGTCAGTTTAATCATACAAAATGGCGCTAACTGAATGTGGGCAAGTCAAATTCAATATATTCAAATATTATAGTTCTACATTTAACATTTGATTTGATAAATGTAATTGTATCATAGTTCCACTATAGTGTAGTGATCCTCGCTAAATGAGCCACGTCACAATTCCAACCAAGTAACCCAATTGGCGCCAACGGTGCGATGCGTAGGATGTTTGCCTTTTACACATGCAACCTGGGTTCGCTTCCTTGCCCCGCTGTTCGCTACATTGGTTTCAGAAGTGGTATGGTGTCTGTTAGGCCATCAGAATTGATGGTCCGGACGTGTGAGGGGTCTGAGTAGTCGAAACACGGGACTTTTATTGGGGACAGTGTGAGTCAGGTTACAATTCCCATCACAGCAATAGGGTTAACCCTACTGCTGCTATGCGTAGGGTGTTGCAAAAAACCTTTCTGTACGGATCACTGATCCCCCTCAGATCAATCATGTCCATTTTAGCCCTTCAGTCTACATTCTCAGATACGTTTAGAAAAGAACAGATTGAAAGAAATAGTCTACTTTTAATAAATACACATTAGCCTGAGAGAGTGGAAGGGGTGAGAGGAATGTGGCCTTGTGTTGCTGCACTGTCTATAACTACCTTAACAAACAGTAACAGGGAGATGAGGTGAAAAATATCAGTCACGACTACATGTTGTTACAGGCTTTGGTATTTCCATTTATATTTTGAGGTTGGACGTTAGCACGTTGGCCGCACCTCTTGGCGTCACCTCATTAGACAGTCTGCTTATGCCTGTGCTGGCTTGTCATCTCTTTAGTCAGAAGGGTTCCATCTGTTATGTGATATTGAAGAGCAGCTGGTCCAGTGTTCTGGTTGGCCTTAGAGATGTTGGTCTGGTCTGGTTTGGTTTGGTTTGGTCTGGTTTGGTGTGGTCTGGTTTGGTCTGGTTTGGTTTGGTTTGGTTTGGTTTGGTCTGGTTTGGTCTGGTTTGGTCTGGTCTGGTTTGGTCTGGTTTGGTCTGGTTTGGTTTGGTTTGCTCCACTTGTTTTTTTACTCCATATTGTAAGTTGGAGGGTTTTTATTTCAGATGTCCTCGTCTGGAGCCACTTCAATGGGCACTCATGGTGGGAGTCTTTTAGGTACCACTTTCTTGTTGCTAGTCAACATTCAGTGGACACTAGGGATTGGACGATTAAAACCGGTGGTCTGATGCGCCGTTGCAGTTTTCAAAGCACTACTGATTCGACACAACGTATCAATGCTTGTATCAAAGTAACAATACTACGTGATGATGACTGTCGAAGCTTCGGACATCACACTACCATCTGACAGCTGTCAGAAGAGCACTGACCTCTGCTGGAAGCTTTGTGTTTTTATCGTTACTGAACAAAAATACACTGCTCAAAAAAATAAAGGGAACACTTAAACAACACAATGTAACTCCAAGTCAATCACACTTCTGTGAAATCAAACTGTCCACTTAGGAAGCAACACTGATTGACAATACATTTCACATGCTGTTGTGCAAATGGAATAGACAACAGGTGGAAATTATAGGCAATTAGCAAGACACCCCCAATAAAGGACTGGTTTTGCAGGTGGTGACCACAGACCACTTCTCAGTTCCTATGCTTCCTGGCTGATGTTTTGGTCACTTTTGAATGCTGGCGGTGCTTTCACTCTAGTGGTAGCATGAGACGGAGTCTACAACCCACACAAGTGGCTCAGGTAGTGCAGCTCATCCAGGATGGCACATCAATGCGAGCTGTGGCAAGAAGGTTTGATGTGTCTGTCAGCGTAGTGTCCAGAGCATGGAGGCGCTACCAGGAGACAGGCCAGTACATCAGGAGACGTGGAGGAGGCCGTAGGAGGGCAACAACCCAGCAGAAGGACTGCTTCCTCCGCCTTTGTGCAAGGAGGAGCAGGAGGAGCACTGCCAGAGCCCTGCAAAATGACCTCCAGCAGGCCACAAATGTGCATGTGTCTACTCAAACGGTCAGAAACAGACTCCATGAGGGTGGTATGAGGGCCCGACATCCACAGGTGGGGGTTGTGCTTACAGCCCAACACCGTGCAGGACGTTTGGCATTTGCCAGAGAACACCAAGATTGGCAAATTCGCCACTGGCGCCCTGTGCTCTTCACAGATGAAAGCAGGTTAACACTGAGCACATGTGACAGACGTGACAGAGTCTGGAGACGCTGTGGAGAACGTTCTGCTGCCTGCAACATCCTCCAGCATGACCGGTTTGGCGGTTGGTCAGTCATGGTGTGGGGTGGCATTTCTTTGGGGGGCCGCACAGCCCTCCATGTGCTCGCCAGAGGTAGCCTGACTGCCGTTAGGTACCGAGATGAGATCCTCAGACCCCTTGTGAGACCATATGCTGGTGCAGTTGGCCCTGGGTTCCTCCTAATGCAAGACAATGCTAGACCTCATGTGGCTGGAGTGTGTCAGCAGTTCCTGCAAGAGGAAGGCATTGATGCTATGGACTGGCCTACCCGTTCCCCAGACCTGAATCCAATTGAGCACATCTGGGATATCATGTCTCGCTCCATCCACCAACGCCACATTGCACCACAGACTGTCCAGGAGTTGGCGGATGCTTTAGTCCAGGTCTGGGAGGAGATCCCTCAGGAGACCATCCGCTACCTCATCAGGAGCATGCCTAGGCATTGTAGGGAGGTCATACAGGCACGTGGAGGCCACACACACTACTGAGGCTCATTTTGACTTGTTTTAAGGACATTACATCAAAGTTGGATCAGCCTGCAGTGTGGTTTTCCACTTTTATTTGAAACCAAATCCAGACCTCCATGGGTTGATACATTTGATTTCCATTCAACTATGTAAAGAAAAAAGTATTTAATAAGATTATTTCATTCATTCAGATCTAGGATGTGTTATTTTAGTGTTCCCTTTATTTTTTTGAGCAGTGTATAAACGCAACATGTAAAGTGTTGGTCCCATGTTTCATGAGCTGAAATAAAATATCCCAGAAATGTTCCATTTGCACAAAAAGCATATTTCTCTCCGATTTTGTGCACAAATTTGTTAACATCCCTGTTAGTGAGCATGTATCCATTGCCAAGATAATCCATCCACCTGACAGGGGTGGAATATCAAGAAGCTGATTAAACAGCATGATCATTACACAGGTACACCTTGTGCTGGGGACAATAAAAGGCCACTCGAAAATTTGCAGTTTTGTCACAAAACACAATGCCACAGATGTCTCAGTTTTTGAGGGAGCGTGCCATTGGCATGCTGACTGCAGGAATGTCCACCAGAGCTGTTGCCAGAGAATTACATTGGTGTCAGAAGTGGAATGGCGGCTGTGAGGCCATCAGAACGCACGGCCCGGACGTGTGAGTAGTCGACTTCCTGGTCGGAGGGGGCAGTGTGAGCCACATTCCAATTCCTACCATGTGGGTTAACCCTATTGGTGCGATGCGTAGGTTGTTTGCCTTTTACACATGCAACCTGGGTTCGCTTCCCTGCCCCGCTGTTTGCTACATTGGTGTCAGAAGTAGTATGGTGTCTGTGAGGCCATCAGAATGCACGGCCCGGATGTGTGAGGGGTCTGAGTAGTCGAAGCACGAGACTTGCTTTTATAGGGGGCAGTGTGAGTCAGGTTACAATTCCCATCGCAGCAATAGGTTTAACCCTATAGACAGGTTATAATTAGGTTTAACCCTATTGCTGCGATGCTTAGGGTGTTTGCCTTTTACGCCAGCGACCTGGGTTCACTGCCCTGCCCCACTGTTTTCTACAATATTAATATCACAGGCTACCCGACGTCCGTTGAACAAAGAGACACAACAATATGAGTGAAAGGATTTTAGGATTTTAGGATAATATCAGTTAGTGTTTATTTAGAGTTGTCTTCTGGGTTCAGCCTTCTAGCTTCCTTTATCAATAGGGTGAAATATAACAAATGACATGGTCTCAGAGTTTGGAGATAACCAGTCCCAGTTTAAATCACTATGACAACCATTTCATTATTTCCCCAGAGCAGCAAGGGAATCTAGAGACTCAACCTTTGCAGAATCAGAATCACCTTTATTCGCCAAGGACATTTGCATGTACATATGTAGGATCTTAATTTGAGCCAGTTTGCTACAGCAGGAAAATATTCCTACAGCAACAGGAAATGTGAATTATAATTAATGGACATTTTTGTAGCGGTTGATACATTTCTATTAAGCGAAACTCAAGTCTGCCATTTCTAAGTGGAAATTACAAACTTCAGAAGCCTTTTAAAACCTCAAATACACTACAAGTTTTACATTTCCTGCATTGCTGGAAAGATATTCTGCGGTGGAGGGTGATCAAATTAAGATCCTACATCTGTACACATAATTCTACATGGTGATAGTGACAGACAACATTTAGAGACAGAATACAGACAGAAGAGTTTACACAAATGTATGTACAACATTATACACAACTAGGAAGAGTGAGCATAGAGCTATAAGATAATGAACAGTGGATATACAGATATACAGTACAGTGGGAATACAGTTGATATACAGATATACAGTACAGTGGGAATACAGTTGGTATACAGATATACAGTACAGTGGGAATACAGTTGATATACAGATATACAGTACAGTGGGAATACAGTTGATATACAAATATACAGTACAGTGGGTATACTATATACTATACTATTTTGGAAATGTGAAACATGTCATGCCTAGGCTACATGCTCTGTCCTGCTACTGGTAGGCCTGTAACGTTATGGGAACTGATCTGAACAGGTTTAGGCTGGTCATCTAGGATATGTAGGCTATAGCTGAGGTATAGACCTCCATCTGTATCAGGACTAGGCTCCTGCTACTGTTACTGTTATAACGTTATGGGAACTGATCTGAACAGGTTTAGGCTGGTCATCTAGGACATGTAGGCTATAGCTGAGGTATAGACCTCCATCTGCATATCACTAACAAACCGCTATTATATATTATAACCTAGCCTACTTTACATAAAATAAATCTCCTACTTGTTGCAAAAATACTTTCTGAATGTATCAATGATTTCCCCTCAGATCAATCATGCCCGTTTTAGCCCTTCTGTCTACATTCTCAGATACGTTTAGAAAAGAACAGATTGAAAGACAACAAATAGCCAACTTTTAATGAATACAAATAAGTGTGAGACATGGCCTTGTGTTGCTGCACTGTCTATAACTACCTTAACAAACAGTGACTTATTATTATTATTGACAGTTAACATGGAGAAGAGATGTCACAACCAGATGTTCATGTGATTGCGTTAAATAACCTGACTGTTTGGATGTGTCTGTTAGTAAATGTTTTATTTCTAAGAGATCATGAGTAAAAGAGAAAAATTGACATTCTAGAATGAGTTGTCACTGTGTTCACCACAACCAACATGCTGCATCTCTGTTTAGGGGTCAGTGGTCTAAAATGAGTCTCTCTGGGGAGAGAGAGGAGGGGGGCCCTGCCTCTAAAAGGAGTCTCTCTGGGGAGAGAGAGGAGGGGGGCCCTGCCTCTAAAATGAGTCTCTCTGGGGGACATGACACCAAAGCTAAGAGGTGAGATTACAGTTTTGTACATTTCCCAAACTCTATGTCCAAAACATTTTCACATTAGTTTTTTCATCAGAAATTATTGTTTATGGGCACGTTCAATATTAGTATTTGAACACACCGACTGCGTCATTGATAAAATAGTATGCAGCATCATCTAAATATTTGTGCAACAAAAGTTAAACATTCACCTTCTGCTACCATTTCTGTCAAGCCGTTTACGCATACAGTTTGACGCATACGTTCGATTAATCCAATTTATGCACCACACAGAACGCACTGCAACTGCCTCTGCAACGCAATGCTTCAAGGCAAAGGCAGCGTTCCATTGGAAATGGATGGACTTCTGGTACCAAAATGCAATGACGCAGTCGGTGTGTTCAAAACGTTACTGATCTCAGATTTTTAATTAATAGATTTTAGATGTATATGAAAATGTGTTTTTTCGCAAAACGCTATATATCCAATGTTTAGCTGGAATGGGATGTTCGTATCCTGTATATTTGACTGTGATATTTGGTTGTCTCACTTAGCTATCTTAAGATAAATGCACTTAATCCACATAATAATTTGACCCAGTTTCTCATAGCAGAAAGATTATCCTGGAGCAACAGGAAATGTGAATTATTATGTGGATTATAATTCATAAACATTTTTTGTTAAGGCAAATCAAGTCTTTTAAAAGCTAAAATACACTACAATACAGCAACTGTATTGTAAGTCACTCTGGGCCCGGTTTCCCGATAGGGATGGAATTTAGGTTTACGAGTGTTTTAACGGTCGCTATGGTGACTGAAAACAACCGTGGGACAAACGAGTGACACCTTTCTGAAGATGTAACATGCAGTTCCCACGCACCACGCAGAGAGAACGGTCCATTTAAAATGCATTTCCCACACACCACGCAGAGAGAACGGTCCATTTAAAATTCATTCATTCTTCCCACACCCTTTGCCCTGCAAGTGTCCACTCATCATATGTCATGATACATCATCAGAAGTGTCCACTCATCATATGTCATGATACGTCATCAGAAGTGTCAACTCATCATACGTCATGATACGTCATCAGAAGTGTCCACTTAACTTGAGGGCTGAGGGGAGAGGGAGTCTTTTAAGTGTTTGAAACGCTGCCATGGATAGTTTTGAAGTAACATTACCACATGATCAATGACGTCCGAAGCTTTGTTTAATCTCGTACTTTTTTTGAACCATGTGTTGCAAAATGCGAGAGATCTCACTGATTTCGCCCTGGTGCCGGTGCTTTTTTCGAAGCAAAGTATTTTTCAAACACTGACCTCTACTGGACACCTTATTTACACATTTAGTTTGATGTCTTCCAGTTTGTAGCCCCTGAATGGGAGCTCAGCAGGTAGAGACAGGGATTTGGATCAGACATCAACATCGGCACAAGATTGAATCCCTGCTATAGTTGAAAAAAAATTTTTTGGGTCTTTAGTATCCTAAATAATACCACATATGCATCGTTTTTGAAAACATAGTGAACCTGGAGGCAAAAAGCGAACCCCACATTCTAACTAAATGTTGTTTATTAGCACTCAAATCTATCAAGGGCATTTTCGGCACAATTTGGTGAAAGCCCCAAAGCGTTCAGAAAGCCTCTGATTCCCATCACTAGTGGACACCCCCATGAGTGTCTTTCAGAACCCCTCCTAAAACCACCTGTTTCGTTTTGGTTGTTGTTAATGACTCTTTGTTAGTTCCTTCTTCTGTTTGAGAGACAATGTTTTATTTCTTGTCGAGGAACGTAACAATGTTCATGTGATTAAATTAAATCACCCGACTGTTTGGATATGTCTGTTAGTAAATGTTTTATTTCTAAGAGATCATGAGTAAAAGAGAACAATGGACATTCTAGAATGAGTTGTCACTGTGTTCACCACAACCAACATGCTGCATCTCTGTTTAGGGGTCAGTGCTCTAAAAGGAGTCTCTCTGGGGAGAGAGAGGAGGGGGGCCCTGCCTCTAAAATGAGTCTCTCTGGAGAGAGAGAGGAGGGGGGCCCTGCCTCTAAAATGAGTCTCTCTGGGGAACATGACACCAACGCTAAGAGGTGAGATTACAATTTTATGAAGAATTTATTATGTTTATTTCTAAAATAAATAGCTATCTTAAGATGAATGCACTTCCTGTAAATCACTCTGGATTAGAGTATCTGCTAAATCAGGAGTTCTCAATCCGGGGTCAGTGGAGGTACTGCAGGGGTTCTGCAGCACCCTTACTGGACTCGTTGCAATGTAAAACATTTGATCAAATTTTCACGACACGACCACTTTGCCTACTCTTCATTATTGCCTAATATAATGGAATGCATATTTCTTTAACCAATTCTGATGGTTGTTACAAGCGGAATTTTGACAATATTACTGTTATACCAACACACTCTTCACACCCGTTTAACAACTCTAAATAGGTTTGACATCGTAGGCATCAAGTCCCTTGCCAATAATGTTGCCTACTACGTTGCATACAATGTTCATTTTCATCGAACACATATTTCGCCCTAGACGCCTTCAATTGCCCAATTTATAGCCATGGCCAATTTAGGATTCTTTTTTAACAACGTGATGTTGCGCTCCAAAGGGATAACTTGAAAAAACATGATGTAGGTAATTAAATCATCAAAAGAAAAGCGTGTTTATTATACACTTAGAAAAGAAGGTTCCTTATAGAACCAAAAAGGCTTCTATCACTTCCTTAATATATGGAACCACTAAAAGTTAGATATATTTTTGGGTTCAGTGAAGAAGAACCTCTAGAGTTCTGATCAACGAAAGGTGATTGTTTTGAGGATGTGAACCCAGCAGCCCTCCAATGGTCAGATCAAGCCCGCCCGTTTATTCCAGCGCCCGGCCCGGGATTCGAACCAGCCACCTTTCTGCCATAGGTCCAACTCCTGCCACAGCTCCAACTCCTTAGCCGCTGGGCGAAAACCTGAGTTACTCTTCAGAAATAAGCATGAGTTAATATGCCAAAATGAAGACAACATGCTATGCAGACATTAATGGTATCACTTATACATAATTATTATACAGAAATCATTGCCAAAAGCACAAGACATACGGTTGCATGTAGGTCTATATTATTTATGGATTTATCGTATAGAAATATAAAAATATTATTTTTAACTACTCCAAAGCAATTACATGTGGTGCAGGAACCACTGACTCACTGCATTATTCTATAGTATTATCAAGACACCTGCTGTTAACTCTTAACTGGTTAGGACAGCTCATGAGGTGTTCTAAATATCTACCGACTAGGTGGGACTAGAGGCTTCATGCATAGCTTTAATTTATACCCATAAGTGTAAAATGTCTTTATTCTCGGCACTTATACGACCAATGTTCTACTCTGAGACACTTTGTGGATATGGGCCCAGATCTCAAAATATTGTTATAAAAAAACTTTGAATGTTTGTTTTACATATAAAAATAAATAAATGAATATTACTAATGTAAGCCAGTGTAAAGACTGGGTTTTGTATGCACTCACTAACTGTAAGTCGCTCTGGATAAGAGCGTCTGCTAAGTGATTAAAATGTAAATGTAATGTGTTGCTCTGCTCATGTCCGCGTTCTGGAACTGTCCACGTCCACGTACGGTTTGGCGCCAAGCATATTGTCCAGTTACGCGCTGAGTGGACTGAGGTGATGTTGGGGAACAACGATGGAGTTTGTTACAGTGTTGAGACACCGAAGTTTATTGTTCAATTTTCTTTTTGGTCAGGGACAGTATGAGCGTAGCCAGATCCTTTTCACTCGCTATCCTTGTTTCATCTTGTGTGGTTCACCGGATTCGTCATCATCCTCGAGGGACAGACGAATGACCTGCTAGTTAGCCAAGCTAGTCGGTACAGCTAGCTAAGCTAGCTACTCTACCAGCAGCATCCTAGTTATCCTGGCTACCACTACATCATCACCGGCTGCCTGCATTTCTTGTGGACCGATGGAGCTCCCGGGTTGTTTCTTCCACCTGTTAAATACCGTGGAGGGCTTCTCCCTCTCTCGTTGACGGATGCTGGCCTACGCTCCCTCTGTCCGGTTCTCCTCTCTTCACTAGATGGACGGTAACTTTTGTGTTTAACCCCTCTGTGTCCAAGGACTGAACATTTGAATATTATTTTCGGGGCACCTCAAGTGACATTTTTTACAACGTTTATTTCTGATAAAATTAATTCATTGCATCCGCCATGGAGCCCAGTTTCATAATATTACCTTATGTCCCTGGTTATGAAGTAATCGCGAAAAAACAGGCCTTATGTTTGGGCATTTTTCACCCTACCAGCTCCTATTAGTTCTATTGAGCTCCGTGACACCGACTCGCCTTCAGAACGTTCTATTCCCAGCCCATTGTTCTGCGTCACAATACCAGCTTCACTATTGTTATGAATGAGACCTGCCTGCGTTAACCCTGTAGGTTTACCTCAGGTAACTTATTATTACCAAGGTTACGGCTACTTGGTGAGCGTTAACCCTGTAGGTTAACCTCATGTAGGGTTACGGCTACTTGGTGAGCGCGCGCACTGTTCACCTGAGTACATGTTGTGGTCACCTATAGTGAGGTGAGACACAGTTTAAGAGGCGATGGCTGGCAGATAGCCATCAAACATTAAAGATTTTCTGATCATGGTTAACCATATTTGTTTTCAGAAAAAAGTGTACAATCTAAACAAAACGCATGTCCCTGTCCTCTTTTTCAAGATGTGGCCGATTTAAACATCCAGAAGACATTTTTTAATTAAGAAATAACCATTTGTTTTGACGACTTGTTGTTTCTAAGTGGCTGCTGGGTAATTTGATATGCATCGAATTCTTCGTTCCTAGGCATCAGTAGGCATCAAATTGAGCGAATGCTGCGCAGGTTCACTGAGTTGCAAACCAAATGGGTATATGGGGTGAATGTTGTCTAATCGGGTGGTCTAGCTAATGGATTTGTAGATCTGACGCAGTTGCTACCTCAGATTTTGAGCCTAGCAAGTGTCATGAATGAGTTATGTAGTACCCACATACGGCCACAAGGAGGAGCAAGAGTGCCATAAACCCATACTGTTTTTTGCCATATAAACCCTGAATCTAACAATCAAATCATATGTATTCATAAAGCTCTTTTTACACCAGCAGATGTCACAAAGTGCTATACAGAAACTCTTACCCTACTTATAACCTATTTTAGCCATAACCCTAACCCCTAATTCTAGGGTAGGGTAGCCTAGAACACTTTTAGAAACTATTTTAGTAATAATATTATCTTAGTAAATACAATTATAGTATTAAATAGCGTTTTGATTATTTTGTTGTTATTTTATTATATGTATAATTGCAAAACAGAACACTTGATAAATAAGACACATTTGTTTTATTTTTCAAATGTGGTTTGAATTGGGTGACCTAGTAACCTCTGTGTGAAGGTCCAGCAATTGGCGTGGGGCAGGTTTGAGACTGATCTAATACACTTTATTTCTCAGCTGCCTCACCAACGTCTGTACGTGAATTAATAACTTTTAATTGCTAAATATTTCCAATAGATGGCAGCATAAGACCACGAAGCATCAGTTATAGGCTACAAGCAGCAATATGATTGACATGAAATAGCCTGCAACCAAATACTATATGTCCCATGATTTTCTAAAATGGTCACTCATTACTTTAGCTAGCTATATATCTCGTATTAGGCCTGTGATGCTTTTGGAAGAGCAATTAAATAGTGACTATAGCAGGTGTTGAACCCCGGGTAAATAATCACTAGTCAGATGCTCCAACCTCAACCCTAGTATACATGCATTTTTTAATATCTAATATTGTAATTAAACAACCTCGGAATAGATAAGACAAGAGTGCGTCTTCCAGCCCGCCAATAAATTAGATCATGCAACCCTCCCGGTTAGCAAATGTGCCTCAACATGCCCCTCACTTGTGCTAGAAGGCAGAGTGCTCGCTGCTGGTTGATGAATCTGACAATGAATGTACTAGGAAAATACGTTTTTCTCAACCAGAGGTGACTAAATTAATGTTCAGGCTTATTGATAATCGTTATAGTAATGAAGTATAATTTCAAAACATGAGCATAAAAACAGCTAATAATAAACATGAATCATCATTATATTATTTCACAGTAATCTGTTAAATGCTTTTTCAGTCGTTCCTCTTGCGTTAGCAGTGTGGAAAGGGACAGTAAAACGTGTGTCCAGGAGTTTTCCTGTGAGGGGGAGTGGTGGTGTATCCAGGGAGAAAACTAAACGAATCTTCTGAAATGTCATTCGTGGTCTTATGCTGCCATCTATTGGAATTCTTTAGCAACTGCAGTAGTACTTAATAAAGCGTATCCTTACTAAAGTAGTAATTACTCAGAATTACAAAATATGACATTTTCTAGTTCATTGTACCACTTACAACCATAAAATAACAATTTATAGCATAACAAACAATGAAACTGACATAAACCAAAAACACCATACATTTAGTTAACTATATATATATATATATATATATATATATATATATATATATATATACTATTTATTTAGATGGGTGACATTATCTGCCAAAGTAATACCACTGTAGATAAAGAAGAGCTCTCCAGTAGGTGAACCAAAACATTCAAAGACCATTTTCTCAAACATGAGGTTACAAGTTTATCATCTTTCAAAGCAAAATTACTTTCCCATTGTTCCTCAACTGTAGTGTATGATATACCTTTTTCTAGCTGAGTCTCTACTTTTATCCAATGTAAAAAACACAATTTCAAATTTTGCTACATAAGACCGAATCGAGCCGGTCGGCCACATTTGACTGTGTAAAACCTAGCAGTACTACTTATTTCTCTGAGTGAGGCAGATATATATTATTACTGTGTAAAACCTAGTAGTACTACATATTTCTCTGAGAGTGAGGCATATATGTATTATTACTGTGTAAAACCTAGCAGTACTACTTATTTCTCTAAGAGTGAGGCAGATATATATTATTACTATGTAAAACATATCAGTACTACTTATTTCTCTGAGAGTGAGACAGATATATATTATTACTGTGTAAAACCTAGCAGTACTACTTATTTCTCTGAGAGTGAGGCAGATATATTATTACTGTGTAAAACCTAGCAGTACTACTTATTTCTCTGAGAGTGAGGTAGATATATTATTACTGTGTAAAACCTAGCAGTACTACTTATTTCTCTGAGAGTGAGACAGATATATATTATTACTGTGTAAAACCTAGCAGTACTACTTATTTCTCTCAGAGTGAGGCAGATATATTATTACTGTGTAAAACCTAGCAGTACTACTTATTTCTCTGAGAGTGAGGCAGATATATTATTACTGTGTAAAACCTAGCAGTACTACTTATTTCTCTGAGAGTGAGACAGATATATATTATTACTGTGTAAAACCTAGCAGTACTACTTATTTCTCTGAGAGTGAGGCAGATATATAACATTTTACACAAAAACATGATTATTTGTCTCTCTGAAATGAAACCATCAAGTGATAGATTTTAAACAAATACATGTCTGTTATTGAACAATCCCATGCCATGATTAGATGGTGAAAAAATACACCAATCTCTTTCACAATTTCTTTAAACTATAAAAGCTAATTTACAAACATTTCTGAAAATGGATATATAGCGTTTTGAAATGAAACTCTTGTTTCCCCATCTGAGCTCAGAGTAGATGAGAGACGTAATGTTTGACTCTGTTGTGTTGAAGTCCAATCAAGCAGGAGAGACCAGCCTCCCCTGTCCCCAGCTGTGTGTCCATGAAGAGTGACCGGTCTATGGAACAACCTCTAAACTTTAGAGAGGGAGACTTTTCTAGTGAACAAAGGTAAGAAGAACTCATGGGTCATGGTCAGTGAGTTAAACAACACTGTCTCTAGTCATTTCTCCTCTCCCATTTTACCATTTATTTCTGTTGTTTTCATAATCCATAGACTAAACCTTTTTTCCATTTTCATAGTCCTGAAACAATATTAAACAAACACAACATTCCCTCCCTGTGTGTGTGTGTGTGTGTGTGTGTGTGTGTGTGTGTGTGTGTGTGTGTGTGTGTGTGTATGTGTGTGTTAAACTAACACAACGTTCCCTGTGTGTGTGTGTGTGTGTGTGTGTGTGTGTGTGTGTGTGTGTGTGTGTGTGTGTGTGTGTGTGTGTGTGTGTGTGTGTGTACTCCCTAGATGAGGAAATGTTATCTCATGTTTTGTCCACAGAAACCAACAGGAGAGATCAGAGTCAGAGATTCTCAGTGGTCAGTCTTCCCAGAGTCATCAAACAGACCTGGCCTCCATATTCAGTGTATGTGGTCCTGTTATGTACATTTGTTTTTGTTTACCTCAAGTAAAGTTGATCTGTCAATCATTCATTAATGTGTTAATGAGAAAGCATTTAGTCTCTTGCTTAACTGATTTACTTGATTTATTTCAGTTGCTTGAAGAGAATATTATGACATTTGTGAAGAACGAGCTGAAGATGTTCAAGAGGATTCTTAGTCCAGAACTCCCAGAAGGCTTTGAGAGTCAGAAGCAGGATAAGGAAGTGGTGGATGCTGAAGATGAGAAGCAGGAGAGCAGTGCCAGAGAGGGGGCTCTGAAGATCACTCTGCACGTCCTGAGGAAAATGAACCAGAAGGAGCTTGCTGACACACTGGAGAAAAGTAAGAGCTGTCTGCCTCATGTTGAATGCTGTTTTAGAACATTTAAAAGCTGTAGCTAAAGTACAGCTAAAGTAGCTGTGTAACTCAATTATATTGTAGCAGCCATAACACAACACCTAGTGACCTCATCAAGTAGCAGCAGGGATGTGTTGTGTTGAGAGAGAGAGAGAGAGAGAGAGAGAGAGAGAGAGAGAGAGAGAGAGAGAGAGAGAGAGAGAGAGAGAGAGAGAGAGAGAATACCAATAATAATATAATCCAGTCTGTAATGCATTATGAAAACATTTACACATTTATACAGTCAGTTAAGAGAATAGATTATTTTTATTTAAAACTTTGTAACAGTCATTATACAATACTGTAGGCATTAAAACAGACGTAATATTAATATCCTCTGTGTTATTTCTTCATTCAGAAGAGCTTGCTGTGATTTGCCAACGTGAACTCAAATCTAATCTAAAGAAGAAGTTTCAATGTGTATTTGAGGGGATCGCTAAACAAGGAAACCCAACACTTCTCAATAAGATCTACACAGAGCTCTACATCACAGAGGGTGGAACAGGAGAGGTCAATAATGAACATGAGCTGAGACAGATTGAGACAACAACCAGGAAACAAGCAAGACCAGAGACTGCAATCAAATGTAACGACATCTTCAAACCCTTAACTGGACAAGACAAACTTATCAGAACTGTGCTGACAAAGGGAGTCGCTGGCATTGGAAAAACAGTCTCTGTGCAGAAGTTCATTCTGGACTGGGCTGAAGGAAAAGCAAATCAGGATGTCCAATTTGTATTTTCATTCCCTTTTCGGGAGCTGAATTTGATGAACAGGGATAAACACACTTTGATCGAACTTCTCAATCACTTCTCAAAGGAAACCAAAGAATCAAGAATCTCCAACTACGACAAGTACAACGTTTTGTTCATCTTTGATGGTCTGGATGAGTGCCGACTGCCCCTAGACTTCCAGAAGAACAAGATCTGTTGTGACGTTACAGAGTCAACCTCAGTGGATGTTCTGCTGACAAATCTCATCAAGGGAAATCTGCTTCCCTCTGCTCTCCTCTGGATAACTACCCGACCTGCAGCAGCCAATAAGATCCCTTCAGGGTGTGTTGACCAGGTGACAGAGGTACGAGGGTTCAATGACCCACAGAAGGAGGAGTACTTCAGGAAGAGATTCAGTGATGAGGATCTGGCCAACATAATCATCTCACACATAAAAACATCAAGGAGCCTCCACATCATGTGCCACATTCCAGTCTTCTGTTGGATTTCTGCAACAGTCCTTGAACCCATGTTGAAACATAAGAGAGAAGAGATGCCCAAGACTCTGACTGAGATGTACTCACACCTTGTGGAGTTTCATACCAAACAGAAGAATGAAAAGTATCTCGGGAAAGAAGAGACAGGTCCACACTGGAATAAAGAGAGCATTCTGTCACTGGGAAAACTGGCTTTTCAACAGCTTGTTGACGGCAATCAGATTTTCTATGAAAAAGACCTGAAAAAGGCTGGCATTGATGTCACTGAAGCCTCAGTGTACTCAGGATTGTGCACACAGCTCTTTAAAGAGGAATGTGTGCTGTACCAGGACAAGGTGTACTGCTTCGTGCATCTGAGCATTCAGGAGTTTCTGGCTGCTGTATATGTGTTCCTCTCATTCATCAACAACAATGAGAATCTAATGGATGAATCTCAATCAACGTCCAGGAACTTTTCTGTGAGGTTCAGACACAAGCGTAAAGTTACTGTCTACAAGAGTGCTGTGGATAAAGCCTTACAAAGTGAGAGAGGAAACCTGGACCTTTTCCTCCGCTTCCTTCTGGGCCTCTCACTGGAGTCCAATCAGAAGCACTTACGAGGTCTACTGACAAAGACAAGAAGCAGCTCACAGAGCCATGAAGAAACAGTCAAGTACATCAAGGAGAAGATCAGGGAGAATCCCTCTCCAGAGAGGTGCATCAATCTGTTCCACTGTCTGAATGAACTGAATGACCATTCTCTAGTGGAGGAGATCCAAAGCTACCTGAGATCAGGAAGTCTCTCAGAAGAAGAACTGTCACCTGCACAGTGGTCAGCTCTGGTCTTTGTGTTGCTTACTTCAGAAAAGGAGCTGGATGTGTTTGACCTGAAGAAATACTCCAGATCAGAGGAAGGTCTTCTGAGGCTGCTGCCAGTGGTCAAAGCCTCCAGAGCTGCTCTGTGAGTACATAAAATGACATTTAAGTACTAATCATCAGGAAGAAATATTAGGTTTAGAGTAAAATATGTATTATAATATGTCTATAATATTATATTGAAAAACATATTGAATAAATGCATTGATTTTCACATTAGTATAACAATATGACCATGCAATTCTAGGAGACGGAAGATGAATCTATATGTTGTTTGAGAGAATAAACCAAATGCATCTGCCATTGTCCTTCTACACTACTGGTGTTAAATTAACAGTGTGTTTGTGAAATCATGATGATCTCTTTGTCAGGCTGTCAGGCTGTGGACTCACAGAGGAAGGCTGTGCTTCTCTGGTCTCAGCTCTGATGTCAAACCCCTCACACCTGAGAGAGCTGGATCTGAGTAACAATGTCCTGAAGGATTCAGGAGTGAAGCTGCTCTCTGCTGGACTGGGGAATCCCCACTGTAAACTGGAGACTCTGAGGTCAGTATTCCTGTAGTTGGTCAACAAGTGATAACTGTTCACCAGATCCACATGTGTTTACCAGGCACACATAGTCCACACCATATGTGTTTGGACAGTGAAGCTTACAGTTTTACATTTGCGCTATGCTCCAGCATTTTGGATTTGAGATGAAATGTTTCATATTAGGCAACAATACAGAATGTCACTGTTTATTTGATGTTAATGGTGAGAGGTTAGCATGTTTTGTTGTAGCCTCTGTAACATTCTCACTCATTATTATTCATGACTCATTCATGATATTGCTCAATCTTGGCATCATCAGGATTACTTTAGTAGTGTTTAGAAACATGTTATCTATTCACTTAGACAGAAAATGACTCAACACCAAAGAATAGCAGTGTGGTTTTAATATGATTTGACTCTTTGCAGGCTGTCAGGCTGTCTAGTCACAGAGGAAGGCTGTGCTTCTCTGGTCTCAGCTCTGAAGTCAAACCCCTCACACCTGAGAGAGCTGGATCTGAGTAACAATGACCTGAAGGATTCAGGAGTGAAGCTGGTCTCTGCTGGACTGGGGAATCCCCACTGTAAACTGGAGACTCTGAGGTCAGTATTCCTGTATCACTCAATGAACACACACCCTGGACACACACACACACACACACACACTGGACATACACACACACTGGACACACACACACACACACAAAGATTCATTTAGTAGTGTTTAGAAATATGTTATCTACTGTTAATAATGATACATTCATTCATTTATATACAGTACCAGTCAAAAGTTTGGACACACCTACTCATTCAATGTTTTTTCTTTATTTTTAAAATTTTTTACATTGTAAAATAATAGTGAAGACATCAAAACTATGAAATAACACATATGGAATTATGTAGTAACCAAAAAAGTGTTAAACAAATGAAAATATATTTGATATTTGAAATACTTCAAATAGCCACCCTTTGTCTTGATGACAGCTTTGCACACTCTTGTCATTCTCTCAACCAGCTTCACCTGGAATGCTTTTCCAACAGTCTTGAAGGAGTTCCCACATATGCTGAGCACTTGTTGGCTGCTTTTCCTTCACTCTGCCGTCCGACTCATCCCAAACCATATCAATAGGGTTGAGGTCGGGGGATTGTGGAGGCCAGGTCATCTGATGCAGCACTCAATCACTCTCCTTCTTGGTCAAATAGAGGTGTGTTGAGTTAACATTGTCCTGTTAAAAAACAAATGATAGTCCCACTAAGCTTAAACCAGATGGGATGGCGTACAGCTGCAGAATGCTGTGGTAGCCATGCTGGTTAAGTGTGGTTAAATTCTAAATAAATCACAGACAGTGTCACCAGCAAAGCACCCCCACACCATAACACCTCCTCCTCCATGCTTTACGGTGGGAAATACACATGAGGAGATCATCCGTTCACCCACACCGCTTCTCACAAAGACACAGCGGTTGGAACCAACAATCTCAAATTTGGACTTTAGACCAAAGGACAAATGTTCACTGGTGTATTGTCCATTGCTCATGTTTCTTGGCTCAAGCAGGTCTCTTCTTCTTATTGGTGTCCTTTTGTAGTGATTTCTTTACAGCAATTCGACCATGAAGGCCTGATTCACACAGTCCCCTCTGAACAGTTGATGTTGAGATGTGTCTGTGACTTGAACTCTGTGAAGCATTTATTTGGGCTGCAATTTCTGAGGCTGGTAACTCTAATGAACTTATCCTCTGCAGCAGAAGAAACTTTCAAAGTTCTTGAAATGTTCCGTATTGACTGACCTTCATGTCTTAAAGTAATGATGGACTGTCGTTTCTCTTTGCTTATTTGATGTCAGGTGTCAGTGTGCAGCGGTAGGACGGAGTCAGGCGCAGGACACAGAACTGAGTAAATAACGAACTTTACTCTGAAAAACAACAAATCTAATTTCCACGCAGGGAAACATAACAGCTCACAGCAGTATACAAAACCAAACAAAGAACAATCACGCACAAAACCATGAGGGAAGCAGAGGGTTAAATAGGGAAATAGTCATAATTCGATGGAAACCAGGTGTGTACAATCAAGACAAAACCAATAGAAAAATAAACGTAGATCGGTGGCAGCTAGAAAGCCGGTGACGACGACCGCCGATAGCCGCCCGCATATGCGGTAGGTAGCTTAGTGGTTAAGAGCGTTGCTCCAGTAACCGAAAGGTTGCTGGTTCTAATCCCCAAGCCAACTAGGTCAAAATCTGTTGATGTGCACTTGAGCAAGGCACTTAATCCTAATTGCTCCTGTAAGTCGCTCTGTATAAGAGCGTCTGCTAAATGACAAAAAAAAAAGAAAAAAAAAGAAGAGGCACCAACTTCGGCGGGAATCGTGACATTTCCTTTGGCGGTCCTCATGAGAGCCAGTTTCATCATAGCGCTTGATGTTTTTTGCGACTGCACTTGAAGAAACTTTCAAAGTTGTTGAAATGTTCCGTATTGACTGGCCGTCATGTCTTAAAGTAATGATGGACTGTCATTTCTCTTTGCTTATTTGAGCTGTTCTTGCCATAATATGGACTTGGTCTTTTACCAAATAGGGCTATCTTCTGTATAACCCCCTACCTTGTCACAACACAACTGATTGGCTCAAACACATTAAGAAGGAAAGAAATTCCACAAATTAACTTTTAAGAAGGCACACCTGTTAATTGAAATGCATTCCAGGTGACTACCTCATGAAGCTGGTTGAGAGAATGCCAAGAGTGTGCAAAGCTGTCATTAAGGCAAAGGGTGGCTATTTGAAGAATCTCAAATATAAAATATAGTTGGATTAATTTAACACTTTTTTGGTTACTACATGATTCCATATGTGTTATTTCATAGTTTTGATGTCTTCACTATTATTCTACAATGTAAAAAATAGTAAAAATAAAGAAAAACCCTTGAATGTGTAGGTGTGTCCAAACTTTTGACTGGTACTGTATATATACATATATGAATAGATATGGCAGGTTTCAGGACACTGATGTATCTGAAATTGTTGAAAGAATATATTTTCACCACCAAAGAATAGCAGTGTGATTTTAATATGATTTTACTTTTGCAGGCTGTCATGCTGTCTAGTCACAGAGGAAGGCTGTGCTTCTCTGGTCTCAGCTCTGGAGTCAAACCCCTCACACCTGAGAGAGCTGGATCTGAGTAACAATGACCTGAAGGATTCAGGAGTGAAGCTGCTCTCTGCTGGACTGGGGAATCCCCACTGTAAACTGGAGACTCTGAGGTCAGTATTCCTGTAGTTGGTCAACAAGTGATAACTGCTCACCAGATCCACATGTGTTTACCAGGCACACATAGTCCACACCATATGTGTTTGGACAGTGAAGCTTACAGTTTAAAATTTGGTGCTATGCTCCAGCAATTTGGATTTGAGATAGAATGTTTCATATTAGGCAACAGTATATAATGTCACCTTTTATTTGAGGATATTTTCATACATATCTGTGTTACTGTTTAGAAATGAAAGCACTTTATGTGTCTAGTTCTCCCATTTGAAAAAGTCGTAATAATTTGGACATTTTAACTTATATTGTATTAAAGTAGTCATAAGTTTAGTATTTGGTCCCATATTCCTTACCTGCAGTGATTACATCAAGCTTGTGATTCTACAAACTTGTTGAATGCATTTGCAGTTTGTTTTGGTTGTGTTTTGGATGATGTTTTTCCCAATAGAAACTGAATGGTGAATAATGTCCTGTCATTTTGGAGTCACTTCACTTGTATTGTCAGTAAGAATAGAAGATGTTTCTGAACACTTCTACATTCATGTGGATGCTACCATGATTATGAATAGTCATGAATGAATCATGAATGATGATGAATGAGAAAGTTACAGAGGCACAAAGATCATACCCCCACTGTTATTGGTAATGGTGAGAGGTTAGCATGTTTTGTTGTAGCCTCTGTAACTTTCGCACTCATTATTGTTCATGATTCATTCATGATTTTCTTAATCATGGCATCATCAGGATTCATTTAGTAATGTTTAGAAACATGTTATCTACTCACTTAGACAGACGATTAATCCAGTCATCATCCACCATTCAGTTACTATCGGGCAAAACATAACCAAAAACACTACCAAAACAAACTGCAAATGCAACCAACGAGTTTGGGACCACATACTAAACTTTAATAAACTATAAGTGAATTTGTCAACATACTTATGACTTCTTCAAATAGGGGGACTAGATACATAAAGTGCTTTCATTTCTAAACGGTGAAACAGATATGTATGAAAATACCCTCAAATTAAAGGTGACATTATATACTGTCACCTCATATGAAACATTTGATCTCAAATCCTAAATGTATAGAGCCACATTTAAAATGTTATCTTCACTGTCAAAATAGATATGGTGTGGACTGTTTACTCAATACAATCTAAATCTGATACCTCACTGTCTGTCTTTTGACTGATACTGCTTTTTAAACTGGTCTGGTCAGTCTACTCAAATATTCATACTATACATTTTTCTCTCTACACACAATATTATGATTTTTTCTAATAATGATATATATATGGCAGGTTTCAGGACACTGGTATAAATGAAAATGTTGAAAAAATATACTGCCACTATTTTCACCACCAAAGAATTGCAGTGTGGTTTTAATATGATTCTTTGCAGGCTGTCAGGCTGTCTAGTCACAGAGGAAGGCTGTGCTTCTCTGGTCTCAGCTCTGAAGTCAAACCCCTCACACCTGAGAGAGCTGGATCTGAGTAACAATGACCTGAACGATTCAGGAGTGAAGTTGCTCTCTGCTGGACTGGGGAAACCCCACTGTAAACTGGAGACTCTGAGGTCAGTATTCCTGTAGTTGGTCAACAAGTGATAACTGTTCACCAGATCCACATGTGTTTACCAGGCACACATAGTCCACACCATATGTGTTTGGACAGTGAAGCTTACAGTTTTAAATGTGGTGCTATGCTCCAGCAATTTGGATTTGAGATAGAATGTTTCATATGAGGTGACAGTATATAATGTCACCTTTTATTTGAGGGTATTTTCATACATATCTGTGTTACTGTTTAGAAATGAAATCACTTTATGTATCTATTTCTCCCATTTGAAAAAGTTGTAATAATTTGGACATATTCACTTATATTGTTTTAAAGTAGTCATAAGTTTAGTATTTGGTCCCATATTCCTTACCTGCAGTGATTACATCAAGCTTGTGATTCTGCAAACTTGTTGAATACATTTGCAGTTTGTCTTGGTTGTGTTTTGGATGATGTTTTTCCCAATAGAAACTGAATGGTGAATAATGTCCTGTCATTTTGGAGTCACTTCACTTCTATTGTCAGTAAGAATAGAAGATGTTTCTGAACACTTCTACATTCATGTGGATGCTACCATGATTATGAATAATCATGAATGAATCGTGAATGATGATGAATGAGAAAGTTACAGAGGAACAAGGATCATACCCCCTCTGTTATTGGTAATGGTGAGAGGTTAGCATGTTTTGTTGTAGCCTCTGTAACTCTCTCACTCATTATTATTCATGATTCATTCATGATTTTTCTTAATCATGGCATCATCAGGATTAATTTAGTAGTGTTTAGAAACATGTTATCTACTCACTTAGACAGAAAATTACTCCAGTCATCATCCACCATTCAGTTACTATCGGGCAAAACATAACCCAAAACACAACCAAAACAAACTGCAAATGCAACCAACGAGTTTGGGACCAAATACTAAACTTTTGACTACTTTAATGCATTATAAGTGAATTGGTCAGAATACTTATGACTTCTTCAAATAGGGGGACTAGATACATAAAGTGCTTTCATTTCTAAACGGTGAAACAGATATGTATTAAAATACCCTCAAATAAAAGGTGACATTATATACTGTCACTTCATATGAAACATTTGATCTAAAATCCAAAATTCTGGAGTAAATACATAAATTAAATCTAAATCTGATACCTCACTGTCTGTCTTTTGACTGATACTGCTTTTTAAAATGGTCTGGTCAGTCTACTCAAATATTTGTACAATACATGTTTCTATCTACAAGCAATAATTTGATAATTTCAAATAATGATACATTAATTTATGAATAGATATGTCAGGTTTCAGGACACTGATATATCTGAATATGTTGAAAAAATATATTGCCACTATTTTCACCACCAAAGAATAGCAGTGTGGTTTTAATATGATTTGACTCTTTGCAGGCTGTCAGGCTGTCTAGTCACAGAGGAAGGCTGTGCTTCTCTGGTCTCAGCTCTGAGGTCAAACCCCTCACACCTGAGAGAGCTGGACCTGAGCTACAATCACCCAGGAGACTCAGGAGTCAGACTGCTCTCTGCTGGACTGGAGGATCCACACTGCAGACTGGAGAAACTCAAGTATGTAGAGGGTTTATGTCAATGTTCATATCAGACATGTTGGAGTTATCAGGCTAGTTAAGACAAACATTCTGACCACCACTTGGACTAAGTTATATAAAGACTGTGTGTGTGTGTGTGTGTGTGTGTGTGTGTGTGTGTCTAGTGTGGATACACGCACACACACTGGACACACACACTGGACCCACACACACAAACACACACACACACACACACTGGACACACACAAACACTGGACGCACACAAACACACATACTAGACGCACAAACAGACACGTACACTGGACACACTCACACACAAACACACGCTGTACACACAAACACACACACACACAAACACACACACACACACACACACACACACACATAGAAACGTACACTGGACACACACACACACACACACACACACACACACACTGGACACACACACACACAAACACACACACTGGACACACACACGCACACACACACACACACTGGAAACACACAGACACACTGAACACACACACACACACACATATACTCACACACTGGACACATACACACTAGACACACACACACATACACACACTCACTGGACACACACACACACACACTGAAAACACACACACACTGGACACACACACTAGACACACACACAGAGAAACTTACCCTGGACACAAACACACACACACACACACACACACACACACACACACAAACACACACTGGACACACACACACACACACTGGACACACACGCTACACACACACATACACACACACACACACACACCAGACACACACACACACACACACACACACACACACACACACACATAGAAACGTACACTGGACACACACACACACACACACACACACACACTGGACACACACACACTGGACACACACACACTGGACACACACACACACTGGACACACACACGCACACACACACACACACTGGAAACACAGAGACACACTGAACACACACACACACACACATATACTCACACACTGGACACATACACACTAGACACACACACACATACACACACTCACTGGACACACACACACACACTGAACACACACACACACTGGACACACACACTAGACACACACACAGAGAAACTTACCCTGGACACAAACACACACACACACACACACACACACACACACACACACACACACACACTGGACACACACACACACACACTGGACACACACGCTACACACACACATACACACACACACACACACACACACACACACACACACACCAGACACACACACATACACACACGCACACACACACATAGACACGTACACTGGACACACACACACACACACTGGACACACACACACACACACACACACTGGACACACACACACACAAACACACACACACACACTGGAAACACACACAGACACACTGAACACACACACACACACATACACTCAAACACTGGACACATACACACACACACACACACACACTGGACACAAACACACACACAGGACACAAACACACACAATAGACACACTAGATATACACAAACACATTGGACACACACACTAGACACACACACACACTAGACACACACACACACACACACACACACACTCACGCACACACTAGAAACACACACACACTAGACACACACACTGGACACACACACACACTGGATACACACACACACTGGACAGACACACACACTGGACACACACACACACACACTGGACACACACACACACAAGTTACACACACTGGACACACACACTGGACAAGCATTCTTACCACAGCTTGGACAAAGTTATATAATGACTGTGTGTGTGTGTGTGTGTGTCCAATGTGTGTGTGTGTGAGTTCAGGTGTATCCCTCAATGACTGTCTGTTCTTCTGCTTGCCGCTACAGTGTGGAACATGGTGGAGAGAACACAATGAAACCTGGACTTAGAAAATGTGAGTGTTGACTGCTGTGAAGAATATGACTATGAATAAGTCTTTAATTCAAGTGAAGTCAAAGTCAAAGACCACCATCATTACTTACTTGGTCATATTAAATATCAGCTGTAGTTCTACAGAAGCACAAATCAGGGACACCAAAGTTTACTAAGAGTTGCTTTGACAATGTGTGTGTGTGTGTGTGTGTGTGTTTGTGTTTGTTCAGGATGTGTGTGTGTGTGTGTGTGTGTGTGTGTGTGTGTGTGTGTGTAATTAATGGGAATAAGTGTTTTTTATATTACCATACAGTATAACATATGATCATTGAACAAATCTCAAGTTACCTTAACTTCTCCTTTTGATACCTAGAAACATCTACATTAAATGAATTAGTGAAAAGTGAGTTAACATTCTAATGTGAATGATGATGATTTCTAATATTGTGTCTGGTTTCATCCATCAGATGTCTGTGATCTCACACTGGACCCAAACACAGTAAACAGACTCCTCTCTCTGTCTGAGGAGAACAGAAAGGTGACATGGAGGGGAGAGGAGCAGCCGTATCCTGATCACCCAGAGATATTTGAGATCTGGCCTCAGGTGCTGTGTAGAGAGGGTCTGACTGGGCGCTGTTACTGGGAGGTAGAGTGGAGTGGGAGAGAGGCTGTCATAGGAGTGGCATATAAAGGAATCAGCAGGAGAGGAAGGGGTGATGACTGTATGATTGGACACAATGACAAGTCCTGGAGTCTGGTCTGCTCTGACAACCATTACTATGCCTGGCACAATGATAACCCCACTGCCATAGACGTCCCCTCCTCCAGCCCCCACAGAGTAGGAGTGTATCTGGACTGGCCAGCCGGCACTCTGTCCTTCTACAGAGTCTCCTCTGACACACTGACCCACCTGAACACATTCCACTCCACATTCACTGAGCCCCTCTATCCAGGGTTTAGGGTTGATGATGTTGACTCCTCAGTGTCCCTGTAAATAATAACCATGGTAACACTGACACACACACACACACACACACACACACACTGGACACACTGGGAACACACACACACAAACACATTAAACACACACACACACACACACTGTACACACACACACACTGTACACACAAACACACACTGAACACACACACTGGACACACACAAACACACACACACACACACACACACTGGACATACACACGCACACTGGATACACACACACTGGACACACACACACACACACACACACACACACACACACACACACACTGGGCACACACACACACACTGGATACACAAACTGGACACACACACACACTGGACACACACACACACTGGACACACACACACACATACTGGACACACACACTGACACACACTGGACACACAAACACACTTGATACACACACACTGTACACACACACCCACACACACACACACACACACACAGGACACACATACATTGATCACACACACACTGGAAACACACTGGACAAACACACCCACACACTGGACACTGGACACACACACTCTGGACACACACACACACTGTACACACACACACTGAACACACACACTGGACACACACACACACACAGAGGACACACACACACTGGACACACACACTGGTCACACACACACACACACACACTGGACAAACACACACACACATACACACAGGACACACACACACACTGGACACACACACACACACACACACACACACACTGGACACACACACTGGATACACAAACACAATGGACACACACACACTGATCACACACACACACACACACACACTGGACACACACACTCACACACACTGGACACACACACACACACACACACAGGAAACACACACAGGACACACACACACTGGACACACACACACACACCTGACACACACACACACACAGGACACACACACACACTGGACACACACACACACTCACACACACTGGACACACACAGGACACACACACACACTGGACACACACACACACACACACACTGGACACACACACACACACACACACTGGACACACACAAACACACACACACACTGGACACACACACATACGCTGGACACACACACACACCCACACTGGACCCACACACATACACACTGGACACACACACACTGGACACACACAAACACAGACACACACTGGACACACACATACTGGACACACACACATACGCTGGACACACACACTGGACACACACACACCTGACACACACACACACTGGACACACACACACACAGGACTCACACACACTGGACACACACACTCACACACACTGGACACACACACACAGACACTGGACACACACACACACACACACTGGACACACACACTCACACACACTGGACACACACACAGACACTGGACACACACACATACACACTTACACACACACTCACACACATTGGACACACACACACAGACACTGGACACACACACATACACGCTTACACATACACACTGGACACACGCACTCACACACACTGGACACACACACAGACACTGGACACACACACACTTACACACACACTCACACACACTGGACACACACACATACGCTGGACACACACACACTGGACACACACACACACACACACTCACACTGGACACACACACACACATACACACAGGACACACACACCTGACACACACACACAGGACACACACACTGGACACACACACACACTGGACACACACACACATACACACCTGACACACACACACACACACTGGACACACACACACACACACACTGGACACACACAAACACTGGACACACACACACACACACTGGACACACACACACTGGACACACACACTGGACACACACACACACTTAACACACACACACTGGACACACACACACTAAACATACACGCTAGATACACACACACACTGAACACACACACGCTGAACACACACACTGAACACACACACACACACTGGACACACACACACTGGACACACACACACACACATACACACACTGGACACACACACACACACACACACACACACTGGACACACACATACTGGGGACACACACACACTGAACACACACACACACACTGAACACACACACACACACTGGACACACACACTGGATACACAAACACAATGGACACACACACACTGGACACACACTCACTAAACATACAAGCTGGATACACAAACACACACTGAACACACACACACGCTGAACACACACACACACACACACTGATCACACACACACACACACACTGGACACACACACACACACTGGACACACACACACACTGAACACACACACACACACACACACTGGACACACACACCGGATACACAAACACAATGGACACACACACACTGGACACACACTCACTAAACATACACGCTGGATACACACACACACACTGAACACACACACGCTGAACACACACACACACACACTGAACACACACACACACACTGGACACACACACACACACTGGACACACACACACACTGGACACGCATCCACACACACAGAACACACACTGAACACACACACACACTGGACACACACACACACTGGACAGACACACACTGGACACACACACACTCACACACTGAACACACACATATACTGACACTGAACACACACACACATACTGGACACACACACACACACACACTGGACACACACACACATACACACCTGACACACACACACACTGGACACACACACACACACACATTGGACACACACACACACTGGACACACACACACTGGACACACACACACTGGACACACACACACACTGAACACACACACACTGGACACACACACACTAAACATACACGCTAGATACACACACACACTGAACACACACACGCTGAACACACACACACACACTGAACACACACACACACACTGGACACACACACACTGGACACACACACACACACATACACACACTGGACACACACACACACACACACACACACACACTGGACACACACACACTGGGGACACACACACACTGAACACACACACACACACTGAACACACACACACACACACACACACACACACACACACACACACACACACTGGACACACACACTGGATACACAAACACAATGGACACACACACACTGGACACACACTCCCTAAACATACAAGCTGGATACACACACACACACTGAACAAACACACGCGCTGAACACACACACACACACACACTGAACACACACACACACACACACTGGACACACACACACACACTGGACACACACACACACTGAACAAACACACACACACACACACACACACACACACACACACACTGGACACACACACTGGATACACAAACACAATGGACACACACACACTGGACACACACTCACTAGACATACACGCTGGATACACACACACACTGAACACACACACGCTGAACACACACACACACACACACACACTGAACACACACACACACACACACTGGACACACACATCACACACTGGACACACACACACACTGAACACGCATCCACACACACAGAACACACACTGAACACACACACACACTGGACACACACACACACTGGACAGACACACACTGGACACACACACACTCACACACTGAACACACACATACACTGACACTGTACACACACACATACTGGACACACACACATTGAACACACACATACACAGGACACACACACACACACACTTGACAAACACACACTGGACACACATACACTGGACACATTTCCATGTGCTGGACAGGACTTTGCTATGGCATCTTCTGTTTGTGTGTCTCAGTTCAGGTCTGAGCCATGATCAGAATGTGTCTCTGTGTCTATTTCCAGCCCTGCCATTTCTACCTGTCCTGATCTAGTGTTTCACCCCTGACCTCCTCACACCGTCTCACTGTCCATGTCTGCTTTTAGCTCTCACCTCTACTTCACTGTGTTATAATGGACCTTATGCTTGTTATGTCACCTCTGTAACCAGTTATCAAACATACTGACCTTTCTGACCCTATCCCATGGCCCTACTTTCTACAACTGAACATTTAAATTCCTCTATGAGTTTTGTTTAGTGTCCATTTACTTATCTATATATTTGTTGTATATTGGGGTTGTGCTGCAGAGCATCATGGGGGTTTGTATGTATTGAGATGATCACGTTCCAGATAAATGGTTGAACTGATTCCTGTCTCCTGTCTCATCATTATTGAATTGTTATACAGATGTGGCTATGAAATCAACGAGACATAACAACAGATTGGCGATGAGTAAGTCTGAATCTACAGGAACTATTCTGTCTGGAAGAAGTGGGTTTTTACAACTGTTTAAAACTGTTATTTTCTGTAGTACAGAATAGGCTAATGTTAGCACAGTGTATTGATAGCAGAGGCACGTGCATAGTCTAGCTAGCTAAGAAAGAGAGTTAACCAGTGGTGTAAAGTACTTAAGTAAAAATACTTTAAAGTACTACTTAAGTAGTTTTTTGGGGGTATCTGTACTTGACTTTACTATTTATATTTTTGACAACTTTTACTTTTACTTCACTACATTCCTAAAGACAATAATGTACTTTTTACTCCATGCATTTTCCCTGACACCCAAAAGTACTCGTTACATTGTGAATGCTTAGCAGGACAGAAAATGGTCCAATTCACGCACTTATCAAGAGAACATCCCTACTGCCTCTGATCTGGCAGACTCACTAAACACAAATGCTTTGTTTGTAAATTGTCTGAGTGTTGGAGTGTGCCTCTGGCTGAACGTACATTTTAAAAACAAGAAAATCGTCTGGTTTGCTTTATGTAAGGAATTTGAAATTATTTAAACTTGTACTTTTACTTTTGATACTTAAGTATATTTTAGCAATTACATTTACTTTTGATACTTAAGTATATTTAAATCCAAATACTTTTAGACTTTTACTAAAGTAGTATTTTACTGGGTGACTTTCACTTTTAGTTGATTCATTTTCTATTAAGGTATCTTTACTTTTACTCAAGTATGACAATTGGGTACTTTTTCCACCACTGGAGTTAACATCGTCATGGACGGCAGAAAAGGACTGGAGACGGACATCGGAGCGGGAAAACAACGTGATTAAAGGGGAGGAGCATACAGTGATTACAGGAAAGGAGATTTATTCAACTGTGAAGACAAACCTTTTAATTAAATCTGCTAAATGAGCGAACTTAGGAGGAAACGTCAGTGAGTGAAGTGAATGAAGATCACGTGACTGAGGAAAATATTGCTGTGGTTAAGGACAATATTGAAGTGAGTGACAATCAGTTTGATGAAAGTATTGAGCAGTGGAGCTCATATACAGAACGGTTTGAATATTTTGTTCTTGTAAATGACGTGGATGAGGACAACATTGTGCCTCCATGTTTTAGTGTAATGGGGCCAAAGACATTTAATTTACTAGGCAGCCTGCTACAGCCAGACAGAACAGGTAATAAGACGTATAGGGATATTGTGGAGATACTTAAAGGACATTTTTCACCAGAACCACTAGTTAATGCTGAAAGGTTCAGGTTCCACAGGAGACATCAGGAAGAGGGAGAATCAGTAACAATGTTTGCTGCTGCATTAAAGAAACTACCAGAACACTGAGTTTAATGCTGTTCTAAATGACATCATTAGAGACAGAGTAGTATGTGGGCTACGGAGTGAAGCTACACAAAAGAGACTGTTGACTGAAAGTCATCTGAATTTGGCAAAGGACATTGAAATCAGTGTGTCCATGGAACTAGCTGCTAAAGAGGCTCACCAGTTGAGTTCATCAGGAACTTAGTGGGTTCATCTAACAATCCTAATCATTAGCTGATACATTTTAATCTCATACACAGGGTATACCTTGCACCTAGAAAATATCATTTAATAGAAATCACAACTGCTCCTCTGTGTGATCTATGTAATCAAGGTGCCTTGGGCTCCTTTAATCATATTTACTGGGAGTGATCAGGGGCATGTTTTGGAAATAGGTATCCTCATACCTTGTTCCCCCAAACTGTTATTACTGAATGATAATTCACCACTGTCATTACAGCAAAGACGTATAATGTTGTCAGGTTGGACAGCAGCTAAAAAGATGTTGGAACTAAGATGGCAACCACCACACCTCATTGGATCAGCACTTTTATAGATATAATTTATTTAGAACTATCCACTGCTAGGATCCATGGGTCTAGCCAAACAACAATTGCAGCTGAAACCATAAAATAACTCCTGTAGTGGGTTTTACCCAACAGATTGACCGGTAATTATCATATTTGTGCAAATGTGTACCTTGATTTAGTATTTCATTTAATGGAGATCAGGTTGGGTGTGTTGGGGTGGTCCCAGGAGGGGTTGGAGGGTGGGTTGTGGTGGTCCCAGGAGGGGTTGGAGGGTGGGTTGGGGTGGTCCCAGGAGGGGTTGGAGGGTGGGTTGGGGTGGTCCCAGGAGGGGTTGGAGGTTGGGTTGATGCAGCTGAGGTGGGTGATTGTATATGTGGTTTATTATAATTGTATTTATCTGCAATAACTCGTTTCCATAATATACTGATATATATTTTAACAGTATTGTGTCTCTAGCTGTATAACCATTCCTGCTCGTCACGGTTTCGGCCGAGGCGGCTCCTCCTCCTTGTTCGGGCAGGTTTCGCCGGTCGTCGTCTCCGGAGTTCTAGCTGCCACCGCTCGATGTTTCTTGTTTGTTTGGTTTTGTCTGTTAGTCACACCTGTTTTGTGTTAGGTCTCATTTAGCACCCTATTTAGTTTCCTTGTTGTTAGGTTTGTGTGTGATTGTTCGTGTCGTGGTTGCGCTACCCGTGTCGGTACGCTATTTTTCCTGAGCTTCCTCTTGTTGTGTGAGGAGAGATTTACGCACCTGTGTGTGCGCTTGTATTTACGCCTGTGTGCGTCTTTTGCCTCCGGGCTGTTTTGGATTACTTTTCGTGCTAAGTAAAGTCTTGTTGGACTTACCCTTTGCTGCCTGCGCCTGATTCTACACCACACCATAATATGGAATCAGCAGGAGCACCCGTCGACCCCATGGAGGAGTGTTTCCTTGGACACGAGCACCGGATCAACCGTATCGGGCACGCCTTGGAGGGCGTCATGGACACCCTTCGTCGATGGGAGACCAGCGGGGTTCCCATAGCCCCACCTATCACACCATCACCTTCACCACCGGACAACCAGCCCGTCCATCGACCGGAACCCAGTGGGATTCGGCTCTCGCTCCCGAGGGCGTACGACGGCACCGCTGCCGGGTGTCAGGGGTTCCTTCTACAAGTGGAGCTCTACATTGCCACCATACACCCGGCGCCCTCGGGATACGAGAGCGTTTCCGCCCTCATCTCCTGTCTCACCGGCAAGGCGTTGGAGTGGGCCAACTCCGAGTGGAGGGGAATAGACGCCGCCACAGTCACCTATGTGGAGTTCTCCCGTCGCTTCCGTGCGGTCTTCGACCATCCACCAGAGGGGAGAGCGGCGGGGGAACGTCTATTCCACCTCCGACAGGGGATGAGGAGCGCTCAGGCGTTTGCGCTGGAGTTCCGGACTCTAGCGGCTGATGCGGGGTGGAATGAGAGGGCCCTCATAGACCACTTCAGATGTAGCCTTCGGGAGGACGTCCGCAGGGAGTTAGCCTGCAGGGACACTACTCTAACATTTGACCAGCTGGTGGACATGGCCATTCGACTGGACAACCTGCTGGCGACCCGCGGACGTCCCAGGTGGGGGCCCCCCATTCCACCCTCCAGCGCCTCCGAGCAGTGTCCGATGGAGCTTGGAGGTGCTGGCGCTAGAGGGAGAAGAGGTAGGAGCCCGAGGGGGGCAGTCTCCTGCACCAAGTGTGGGCGCGGAGGGCACACCGCGGCTAGGTGCTGGGGAGGGTCCCCTGGTGAGGGAGAGAGCAGGTCATACAGTGGGGAGTCCACCCAGGTGAGTAGGCGCCCTACTTACCCAGAGCTTTCTGTCGTTCACATTACCTTACCTGTTTGTTTCCCACAGGTTGCACCTCGGTCCCAGCATAAGGCGCTAGTCGATTCAGGCGCAGCTGGGAATTTTGTAGACCGGAGATTCTGTGTTAAGTTAGGGATTCCCCTCCTTCCAGTCGAAAAACCCTTTCCTGTACATGCCCTAGATAGTCGTCCGTTAGGATCTGGGTTGATTGGGGAGGTCACAGCGCCACTTAGGATGATGACGCAGGGGGGTCATGAGGAGACGATTCAACTCTATCTTATCGACTCTCCTGCGTATCCGGTGGTACTGGGGCTTCCCTGGTTGATGACCCATGATCCTACTATTTCGTGGCGAGAGAAAGCTCTTAAAGGGTGGTCTGCTCAATGTGAGGGGTTATGTCTGGGTGTTTCCGTAGGGGCGACCTCGGTGGAGAGTCCGAACCAGATGCCAGCACTGCACATTCCTCCTGAGTATGAGGATTTGGCGCTCGTGTTCAGTAAGACCAGAGCGGCACAGTTGCCACCTCATAGACAAGGGGATTGTACGATAGACCTCCAGACAGGAGCAGCGCTTCCGCGGAGCCATGTGTATCCTTTGTCACAGGAGGAGAAAAGGGCAATGGAGACTTACATTGCCGAGTCTCTGAGACAGGGATACATACGGGCCTCCACTTCTCCCGCGTCCTCGAGCTTCTTTTTTGTGAAGAAAAAGGATGGAGGTTTGCGTCCGTGTATTGATTACCGCGGTCTCAATCAGGTGACGGTGAAGTACAGCTATCCACTTCCTCTGATTGGGACCATGACGGAGTCCTTACGCGGGGCAAGGTTCTTCACAAAATTGGATCTCAGGAGCGCATATAACTTGGTGCGCATTAGGGAGGGCGATGAGTGGAAGACAGCATTTAGTACTACATCCGGCCATTACGAGTATCTCGTCATGCCATATGGGTTAATGAATGCTCCATCAGTCTTCCAATCGTTTGTAGACGAACTTTTCCGGGACATGCAGGCGCAGGGAGTAGTGGTGTACATAGATGATATTCTTGTGTACAGTGCTACTCGGGCCGAGCATGTAGCCCTGGTGCGCAGGGTATTGAGGAGACTGTTGGAGCATGACCTGTATGTCAAAGCTGAGAAATGTCTGTTCTTCCAGGAGTCAGTTTCCTTTTTGGGTTACCAGTTGTCTGCGTCAGGGGTGAGAATGGAGGTGGACCGAGTGTCCGCCGTGCGTAATTGGCAAACCCCAACTACGGTTAAAGAGGTGCAGCGGTTCTTGGGTTTTGCGAAATACTACCGGAGGTTTATCCGGGGTTTTGGACAGGTGGCAGCTCCCATAACGTCTCTTCTGAAGGGGGGTCCGGTGCGCTTGCAGTGGTCAGCTGAGGCGGACAGGGCCTTTGGGAGACTGAAGGACCTGTTTACCTCGGCTCCGGTGTTGGCGCACCCGGATCCCACTTTACCCTTCCAAGTTGAGGTGGACGCGTCTGAGGCCGGTATCGGGGCAGTTCTTTCTCAACGATCCGGTACACCACCTAAGCTCCGCCCCTGTGCTTTTTATTCTAAGAAGCTCAGTCCGGCGGAGCGGAATTATGACGTAGGGGACAGGGAGCTGTTAGCCGTAGTACAGGCCCTAAAGGTGTGGAGGCATTGGCTTGAGGGGGCTCAGCACCCTTTCCTCATTCTGACCGACCATTGTAACCTGGAATACATTCGGGCAGCTAGGAGACTGAATCCTCGCCAGGCTCGATGGACTATGTTTCTCGCCCGGTTTGTGTTCAAGATCACTTACATCCCTGGGTCCCAGAACGGGAAGGCAGATGCTCTGTCCCGTCGGTATGACACGGAGGAGAGGTGCGTGGAGTCCATTCCCATACTACCGGAGTCTTGTCTGGTGGCACCGGTGGTGTGGGAGGTCGATGCGGAGATCGAGCGGGCGTTACGCACCGAGCCTAGTCCTCCACAGTGTCCGGTGGGCCGGGTGTACGTCCCGCTCGAGGTCCGGGATCGGCTGATTTATTGGGCTCACACGTCCCCCTCCTCTGGACATCCGGGTATTGGCCGGACAGTGCACTGCCTTAGTACGAAGTACTGGTGGCCAACGTTAGCCAGGGATGTGAGGGTTTATGTCTCCTCCTGCTCAGTGTGTGCCCAGTGTAAGGCGCCCAGACACTTGCCCAGGGGTAAATTACAGCCCCTGCCCGTTCCACAACGACCCTGGTCTCACCTCTCGGTGGATTTTGTTACCGATCTTCCCTCCTCACAGGGGAATACCACCATCCTGGTCGTTGTGGATCGGTTCTCGAAGGCCTGTCGTCTCCTTCCCATGCCGGGTCTTCCTACGGCCCTACAGACCGCTGAGGCTCTATTTACTCACGTCTTCCGGCATTACGGGGTGCCCGAGGATATAGTGTCCGACCGAGGCCCCCAGTTTACCTCCAGAGTCTGGAGAGCATTTATGGAACGTTTGGGGGTCTCGGTGAGCCTTACCTCGGGTTACCACCCGGAGAGTAATGGGCAGGTTGAACGAGTCAACCAGGATGTGGGTAGGTTTCTGAGGTCATATTGTCAGGGCCGGCCGGAGGAGTGGGCGAGATATGTGCCCTGGGCCGAGATGGCACAGAACTCTCTCCGCCACTCCTCCACCCAACTAACCCCTTTTCAGTGTGTATTAGGGTACCAGCCGGTTCTGGCACCGTGGCATGAGAGCCAGATCGAGGCCCCCGCTGTGGATGAGTGGGTGCGGCGCTCGGAGGAGACGTGGGACGCTGCACACGTCCATCTGCAGCGTGCCATACGTCGACAGAAGACGAGCGCCGACCTACACCGCAGTGAGGGGCCAGTGTACGCACCTGGAGATCGAGTCTGGCTCTCAACCAGAAACCTGCCCCTCCGCCTGCCCTGCCGGAAGCTGGGTCGGCGGTTTGTGGGGCCTTTTAAAGTCCTGAGGAGATTGAACGAGGTGAGTTACAGGTTAGAACTACCTATTGATTACAAGAATATTAACCCCTCGTTCCATGTGTCTCTCCTCAGGCCAGTGGTAGCTGGTCCACTCCAGGACTTTGAGATTGAGGAGACTCCTCCGCCCCCGTTGGACATCGAGGGGGCACCGGCGTACACTGTTCGGACCATCCTGGATTCGAGACGCCGGATGGGGGGTCTCCAATATCTCGTGGAGTGGGAGGGGTACGGTCCGGAGGAGCGGTGCTGGGTGCCGAGGAGGGACATTCTGGATCCGTCCCTGATGACCGAATTCCATCGTGGTCATCCTACGCGCCCTGCTCCGCGTCCTCCTGGTCGTCCCCGCGCGTCAGGGGGGGGGGTACTGTCACGGTTTCGGCCGAGGTGGCTCCTCCTCCTTGTTCGGGCAGGTTTCGCCGGTCGTCGTCTCTGGAGTTCTAGCTGCCACCGCTCTATGTTTCTTGTTTGTTTGGTTTTGTCTGTTAGTCACACCTGTTTTGTGTTATGTCTCATTTAGCACCCTATTTAGTTTCCTTGTTGTTAGGTTAGTGTTGTGTGTAATTGTTCATGTCGTGGTTGCGCTACCCGTGTCGGTACGCTATTTTCCATAGCTTCCTCCTTGTGTGTTAGGAGAGTTTTACGCACCTGTGTGTGCGCTCGCTAATTACGCCTGTGTGCGTCCTTTTGCCTCCGGGCTGTTTTGGATTTATTTTGTGTGCTCAAGTAAAGTCTTGTTGGACTTATCCTCTGCTGCCTGCGCCTGATTCTACACCACACCTATACACAGCAACGTGACAGGGACAGCCAAAGAACCATTTTACAAACTGCAAATGCATCCATCGAGTTTGAAGAGTCCCAAGCTTGATGTATCCATTGCGTGCTAGGAACATGGGATACATACTACACTTTGGAAGTGAAACAAGTGAAAACAAGCCCCAAAATGGCTACTGCACAAGTATCCCAAACACATTTCCCTAACACAAGTGGTTAGTACCTGTGCAAGAATGAAATAATCACAGCCATTTTGTGTTGAGATATAAGGGGTTGGGGTCAATTCCATTTAAATTCCATTCAATTAAAAAAGTTAACCAAATTCCAATTCCACATTTTCCTAATTGAAAACTATTGAAGAGAATTGGAATTTCAGTGTACTTCTTGAATCGACTGGAATTGAAATGGAATTGACCCCAACCCTGTGTGATATACTGTGCATTGATATTTACAAATACACTCTCTGTTCTTTCCAGTTGCGGAACCACTTCTCTGGTTGAAACAGATGTATTGTCAATTTTTGGGCTCGACTGAAAAATAAATCAAATAAGAACCATTTCAAGTAATGAAATGACAATCCTCATGTCAGTGACTTGGATCTTATGAGAGGTTGAATTGACTGGCTTCCAAAATAAAAACAGAAGGAAGCAAAGTTCTAGCAAACACATGTCTAAACATCTAGGTCAGGGCTATTCAACTGGCAGCCCACAGCCAAGATCCATACCATTTATCAATTTAGAATGGCCCTTTGATAAATGCTGAACATTAATTAAAAAGAATCTGCAAAACAATCCCAGTAAAAATGGAATGTCTAGGGCCAAAATGAGCCCTCGTTCAATATTCTCCAATGGGAGAATCTGTTTTCCTATAGTCTTGCCCATTAAGTGCTGTCAATCAATATAAGTAACATACCAGTTACAGCCAATCAGAGCTGCTAACAGGGGTACAGGGACTGTCTGCCCGCCTACTGGCTCTTTCGTCACTGATAAGACTACACTGCCAGAGCGTGCTTTGGCTAAACTCAGCATTGACTTAAAAAACAATGGACTCAGTTATGGCTATCATAAACTTTATCCGATCAACATTTATCCTTCAACATTGATGTTTCGTGGTCTGCTGAGCATCATGATATACTTTTACATAATGAGGTTGGGTAGCTAAGTAAGGGTAGGCCTAATTCTCTCTAGAGAGTATGGGAGTTTAGGGAGGAGATCATTGCTTTGCTGTAATGACAGTGGTGAATTATCATTAAGTGATAACAGTCTGGGGGAACAAGGTATGAGGATACCTCTTTCCAAAACATGTCCCCTGGTCACTCCCACTACATATGATTAAAGGAGCCCAAGGCACCTTGATTACATAGATCACACAGAGGAGCGGTTGTGATTCTATTAAATGATGTTTTCTAGGTGGAAGGTTTACCCTGTGTATGAGATTAAAATGTATCAGCTGATAATTAGGATTGTTAGATGAACCCACTAAGTTCCTGATGAACTCAACTGGTGAGCCTCTTTAGCAGCTAGTTCCATGGACACACTGATTCCAATGTCCTTTGCCAAGGTCAGATGACTTTCAGTCAACAGTCTCTTTTGTGTACCTTCAGTCCGTAGCCCACAGAGCTCACACCCAGTGGCTCTCCAGGACCAGGTTCAGAGAACACCTGACTCACTTCAACAACACAGTAATTCAGTATATCTGGTCCTCCATTATGGAAAGAGTTGTTCAGCTGTAGAGACACAACAACACAGTAATTCAGTATATCTGGTCCTCCATTATGGAAAGAGTTGTTCAGCTGTAGAGACACATCAACACAGTAATTCAGTATATCTGGTCCTCCATTATGGAAAGAGTTGTTCAGCTGTAGAGACACATCAACACAGTAATTCAGTATATCTGGTCCTCCATTATGGAAAGAGTTGTTCAGCTGTATAGACACATCAACACAGTAATTCAGTATATCTGGTCCTCCATTATGGAAAGAGTTGTTCAGCTGTAGAGACACATCAACACAGTAATTCAGTATATCTGGTCCTCCATTATGGAAAGAGTTGTTCAGCTGTAGAGACACATCAACACAGTAATTCAGTATATCTGGTCCTCCATTATGGAAAGAGTTGTTCAGCTATATAGACACAACAACACAGTAATTCAGTATATCTGGTCCCCCATTATGGAAAGAGTTGTTCAGCTGTAGAGACACAACAACACAGTAATTCAGTATATCTGGTCCTCCATTATGGAAAGAGTTGTTCAGCTGTAGAGACACATCAACACAGTAATTCAGTATATCTGGTCCTCCATTATGGAAAGAGTTGTTCAGCTGTAGAGACACATCAACACAGTAATTCAGTATATCTGGTCCTGGTTGCCATAGTTACAGTAGGAGCCCATGTTGACGAGCTACAGGGATTTAGAATTTTAACACAAAAGCTTAAATGAAGAGAAAAGTTTCCTGTTTCAGGTCAGGGGCCGTATCCTCAAATAATCTCAGAGTAGGAGTACTGATCTGGGATCAGTTTAGCCTTTTAGATCATAATGAATAAGATTATATGGACAGATCCTAGATCAGCACTCCTACTATGAGGCCCAGTATCCTGTTTCAGGTCAGTTCTACCTTTCTGTCTGGAAATGGAATGTTCTGAACATCCTGAAATCATAGCTTCATACTAGACTTGGGTAAAGGGATTCATAATGTTAGGTACTGTATTTTAGATGAACTTGATTTCCACTGATCTTTGCACCTTTGGGACTATTCCATTCCATTTAAACAATAACTCGTAGTTGTGGTAAGAATAAATTGTGGTGTGACAGTGGCACTCTGTCTCCACCTAGTGGTGTCCCCACAGAGTTATATATGGGGATCCCTCTCCACCTGCCGTATCATATCAACAAATATGGTTGAGGGTTTGCATCACTGGGTTCCCTCAGGTGCTGTAGTACAGGACGTGTTCTGGATCTCTTTCTACACTGAGGACAGTCATAGTCTCCTGAAGGAGCAGGTTTCTCCCAGTATCTGGTGATGCACTGTCTGCAGAACCCGTGTCCACAGGTGATAGAGACTGGATCCCCCAGCACCTGCTGACACACTGCACAACCGGACTGATCCTCTGGCAGAGAGCTGAAGGAACATTATAAAAACATAAGGACATTGAGATTGTTCACTGCTATTTCTCAATGAATGTGATGTCATGATGAACTTTTTAACAGAGCAGAGTAAGCAACAGGTACTGATATAACAGAGTGAGTTCTGTCCCTTTCTCCCCGACCCAGGAAGTGAACTCAAACCCTCTGAACAATAAAAGTACTGTTGAAAGTACCGTCTCACTCATACTAACCTTTAATCAAAGGGCGTCGTTCTGCTGATAAAATGTGGAGACTGACAATGGACCAGTTACTCTTCATAGAGACAGCTGGGTACTGGAGACTCTACTCTCTGGGTCTGGTTGGAGTCTCTGACAGCTGGGTACTGGAGACTCCACTCTCTGGGTCTGGTTGGAGTCTCTGACAGCTGGGTACTGGAGACTCTACTCTCTGGGTCTGGTTGGAGTCTCTGACAGCTGGGTACTGGAGACTCTACTCTCTGGGTCTGGTTGGAGTCTCTGACAGCTGGGTACTGGAGACTCTACTCTCTGGGTCTGGTTGGAGTCTCTGACAGCTGGGTACTGGAGACTCTACTCTCTGGGTCTGGTTGGAGTCTCTGACAGCTGGGTACTGGAGACTCTACTCTCTGGGTCTGGTTGGAGTCTCTGACAGCTGGGTACTGGAGACTCTACTCTCTGGGTCTGGTTGGAGTCTCTGACAGCTGGGTACTGGAGACTCTACTCTCTGGGTCTGGTTGGAGTCTCTGACAGCTGGGTACTGGAGACTCTACTCTCTGGGTATGGTCGGAGTCTTTGACAGCTGGGTACTGGAGACTCTACTCTCTGGGTCTGGTTGGAGTCTCTGACAGCTGGGTACTGGAGACTCTACTCTCTGGGTCTGGTTGGAGACTCTGACAGCTGGGTACTGGAGACTCTACTCTCTGGGTCTGGTTGGAGTCTCTGACAGCTGGGTACTGGAGACTCTACTCTCTGGGTCTGGTTGGAGTCTCTGACAGCTGGGTACTGGAGACTCTACTCTCTGGGTCTGGTTGGAGTCTCTGAAAGCTGGGTACTGGAGACTCTACTCTCTGGGTCTGGTTGGAGTCTCTGACAGCTGGGTACTGGAGACTCTACTCTCTGGGTCTGGTTGGAGTCTCTGACAGCTGGGTACTGGAGACTCTACTCTCTGGGTCTGGTTGGAGTCTCTGACAGCTGGGTACTGGAGACTCTACTCTCTGGGTCTGGTTGGAGTCTCTGACAGCTGGGTACTGGAGACTCTACTCTCTGGGTCTGGTTGGAGTCTCTGACAGCTGGGTACTGGAGACTCTACTCTCTGGGTCTGGTTGGAGTCTCTGACAGCTGGGTACTGGAGACTCTACTCTCTGGGTCTGGTTGGAGTCTCTGACAGCTGGGTACTGGAGACTCTACTCTCTGGGTCTGGTTGGAGTCTCTGACAGCTGGGTACTGGAGACTCTACTCTCTGGGTCTGGTTGGAGTCTCTGACAGCTGGGTACTGGAGACTCTACTCTCTGGGTATGGTCGGAGTCTTTGACAGCTGGGTACTGGAGACTCTACTCTCTGGGTCTGGTTGGAGTCTCTGACAGCTGGGTACTGGAGACTCTACTCTCTGGGTCTGGTTGGAGACTCTGACAGCTGGGTACTGGAGACTCTACTCTCTGGGTCTGGTTGGAGTCTCTGACAGCTGGGTACTGGAGACTCTACTCTCTGGGTCTGGTTGGAGTCTCTGACAGCTGGGTACTGGAGACTCTACTCTCTGGGTCTGGTTGGAGTCTCTGAAAGCTGGGTACTGGAGACTCTACTCTCTGGGTCTGGTTGGAGTCTCTGACAGCTGGGTACTGGAGACTCTACTCTCTGGGTCTGGTTGGAGTCTCTGACAGCTGGGTACTGGAGACTCTACTCTCTGGGTCTGGTTGGAGTCTCTGACAGCTGGGTACTGGAGACTCTACTCTCTGGGTCTGGTTGGAGTCTCTGACAGCTGGGTACTGGAGACTCTACTCTCTGGGTCTGGTTGGAGTCTCTGACAGCTGGGTACTGGAGACTCTACTCTCTGGGTCTGGTTGGAGTCTCTGACAGCTGGGTACTGGAGACCCCACTCTCTGGGTCTGGTTGGAGTCTCTGACAGCTGGGTACTGGAGACTCTACTCTCTGGGTCTGGTTGGAGTCTCTGACAGCTGGGTACTGGAGACTCTACTCTCTGGGTCTGGTTGGAGTCTCTGACAGCTGGGTACTGGAGACTCTACTCTCTGGGTCTGGTTGGAGTCTCTGACAGCTGGGTACTGGAGACTCTACTCTCTGGGTCTGGTTGGAGTCTCTGACAGCTGGGTACTGGAGACTCTACTCTCTGGGTCTGGTTGGAGTCTCTGACAGCTGGGTACTGGAGACTCTACTCTCTGGGTCTGGTTGGAGTCTCTGACAGCTGGGTACTGGAGACTCTACTCTCTGGGTCTGGTTGGAGTCTCTGACAGCTGGGTACTGGAGACTCTACTCTCTGGGTCTGGTTGGAGTCTCTGACAGCTGGGTACTGGAGACTCTACTTTCTGGGTCTGGTTGGAGTCTCTGACAGCTGGGTACTAGAGACTCTACTCTATGGGTCTGGTTGGAGTCTCTGACAGCTGGGTACTGGAGACTCTACTCTCTGGGTCTGGTTGGAGTCTCTGACAGCTGGGTACTGGAGACTCTACTCTCTGGGTCTGGTTGGAGTCTCTGACAGCTGGGTAATGGAGACTCTACTCTCTGGGTCTGGTTGGAGTCTCTGACAGCTGGGTACTGGAGACTCCACTCTCTGGGTCTGGTTGGAGTCTCTGACAGCTGGGTACTGGAGACTCTACTCTCTGGGTCTGGTTGGAGTCTCTGACAGCTGGGTACTGGAGACTCTACTCTCTGGGTCTGGTTGGAGTCTCTGACAGCTGGGTACTGGAGACTCTACTCTCTGGGTCTGGTTGGAGTCTCTGACAGCTGGGTACTGGAGACTCTACTCTCTGGGTCTGGTTGGAGTCTCTGACAGCTGGGTACTGGAGACTCTACTCTCTGGGTCTGGTTGGAGTCTCTGACAGCTGGGTACTGGAGACTCTACTCTCTGGGTCTGGTTGGAGTCTCTGACAGCTGGGTAATGGAGACTCTACTCTCTGGGTCTGGTTGGAGTCTCTGACAGCTGGGTACTGGAGACTCTACTCTCTGGGTCTGGTTGGAGTCTCTGACAGCTGGGTACTGGAGACTCCACTCTCTGGGTCTGGTTGGAGTCTCTGACAGCTGGGTACTGGAGACTCTACTCTCTGGGTCTGGTTGGAGTCTCTGACAGCTGGGTACTGGAGACTCTACTCTCTGGGTCTGGTTGGAGTCTCTGACAGCTGGGTACTGGAGACTCTACTCTCTGGGTCTGGTTGGAGTCTCTGACAGCTGGGTACTGGAGACTCTACTCTCTGGGTCTGGTTGGAGTCTCTGACAGCTGGGTACTGGAGACTCTACTCTCTGGGTCTGGTTGGAGTCTCTGACAGCTGGGTACTGGAGACTCTACTCTCTGGGTCTGGTTGGAGTCTCTGACAGCTGGGTACTGGATACTCTACTCTCTGGGTCTGTTTGGAGTCTCTGACAGCTGGGTACTGGAGACTCTACTCTCTGGGTCTGGTTGGAGTCTCTGACAGCTGGGTACTGGAGACTCTACTCTCTGGGTCTGGTTGGAGTCTCTGACAGCTGGGTACTGGAGACTCTACTCTCTGGGTCTGGTTGGAGTCTCTGACAGCTGGGTACTGGAGACTCTACTCTCTGGGTCTGGTTGGAGTCTCTGACAGCTGGGTACTGGAGACTCTACTCTCTGGGTCTGGTTGGAGTCTCTGACAGCTGGGTACTGGAGACTCTACTCTCTGGGTCTGGTTGGAGTCTCTGACAGCTGGATACTGGAGACTCTACTCTCTGGGTCTGGTTGGAGTCTCTGACAGCTGGGTACTGGAGACTCTACTCTCTGGGTCTGGTTGGTGTCTCTGACAGCTGGGTACTGGAGACTCTACTCTCTGGGTCTGGTTGGAGTCTCTGACAGCTGGGTACTGGAGACTCTACTCTCTGGGTCTGGTTGGAGTCTCTGACAGCTGGGTACTGGAGACTCTACTCTCTGGGTCTGGTTGGAGTCTCTGACAGCTGGGTACTGGAGACTCTACTCTCTGGGTCTGGTTGGAGTCTCTGACAGCTGGGTACTGGAGACTCTACTCTCTGGGTCTGGTTGGAGTCTCTGACAGCTGGGTACTGGAGACTCTACTCTCTGGGTCTGGTTGGAGTCTCTGACAGCTGGGTACTGGAGACTCTACTCTCTGGGTCTGGTTGGAGTCTCTGACAGCTGGGTACTGGAGACTCTACTCTCTGGGTCTGGTTGGAGTCTCTGACAGCTGGGTACTGGAGACTCTACTCTCTGGGTCTGGTTGGAGTCTCTGACAGCTGGGTACTGGAGACTCTACTCTCTGGGTCTGGTTGGAGTCTCTGACAGCTGGGTACTGGAGACTCTACTCTCTGGGTCTGGTTGGAGTCTCTGACAGCTGGGTACTGGAGACTCTACTCTCTGGGTCTGGTTGGAGTCTCTGACAGCTGGGTACTGGAGACTCTACTCTCTGGGTCTGGTTGGAGTCTCTGACAGCTGGGTACTGGAGACTCTACTCTCTGGGTCTGGTTGGAGTCTCTGACAGCTGGGTACTGTAGACTCTACTCTCTGGGTCTGGTTGGAGTCTCTGACAGCTGGGTACTGGAGACTCTACTCTCTGGGTCTGGTTGGAGTCTCTGACAGCTGGGTACTGGAGACTCTACTCTATGGGTCTGGTTGGAGTCTCTGACAGCTGGGTACTGGAGACTCTACTCTCTGGGTCTGGTTGGAGTCTCTGACAGCTGGGTACTGGAGACTCTACTCTCTGGGTCTGGTTGGAGTCTCTGACAGCTGGGTACTGGAGACTCTACTCTCTGGGTCTGGTTGGAGTCTCTGACAGCTGGGTACTGGAGACTCTACTCTCTGGGTCTGGTTGGAGTCTCTGACAGCTGGGTACTGGAGACTCTACTCTCTGGGTCTGGTTGGAGTCTCTGACAGCTGGGTACTGGAGACTCTACTCTCTGGGTCTGGTTGGAGTCTCTGACAGCTGGGTACTGGAGACTCTACTCTCTGGGTCTGGTTGGAGTCTCTGACAGCTGGGTACTGGAGACTCTACTCTCTGGGTCTGGTTGGAGTTTCTGACAGCTGAGTAATTGGTGACTACAAAGGGAAGCACAGCCGCGAGCTGCCCAGTGACACAAGACTTCCAGACGAGCTAAACCACTTCACTGCTCCAACAGTGCAGTAGTATTTAACAATTCACAACAATACACACAAATCTAAAAGTAGAAGAATGGAATTAAGAAATACATAAATATTAGGACGAGCAATGTCGGAGTGGCATAGACTAAGATACAGTAGAATAGAATAGAATACAGTATATACATATGAGATGAGTAAAGCAGATTGTAAACATTATTAAAGTGGTTAGTGTTCCATTATTAATGTCGCCAGTGATTCCATGTCTGTGTATATCGGGCGGCAGCCTCTAAGGTGCAGGGTTGAGGAACCGGTTAGTGTTCCATTATTAATGTGGCCAGTGATTCCATGTCTGTGTATATCGGGCGGCAGCCTCTAAGGTGCAGGGTTGAGGAACCGGGTGGTAGTGTTCCATTATTAATGTGGCCAGTGATTCCATGTCTGTGTATATCGGGCGGCAGCCTCTAAGGTGCAGGGTTGAGGAACCGGGTGGTAGTGTTCCATTATTAATGTGGCCAGTGATTCCATGTCTGTGTATATCGGGCGGCAGCCTCTAAGGTGCAGGGTTGAGGAACCGGTTAGTGTTCCATTATTAATGTGGCCAGTGATTCCATGTCTGTGTATATCGGGCAGCAGCCTCTAAGGTGCAGGGTTGAGGAACCGGCTGGTAGTGTTCCATTATTAATGTGGCCAGTGATTCCATGTCTGTGTATATCGGGCGGCAGCCTCTAAGGTGCAGGGTTGAGGAACCGGGTGGTAGTGTTCCATTATTAATGTGGCCAGTGATTCCATGTCTGTGTATATCGGGCGGCAGCCTCTAAGGTGCAGGGTTGAGGAACCGGTTAGTGTTCCATTATTAATGTGGCCAGTGATTCCATGTCTGTGTATATCGGGCGGCAGCCTCTAAGGTGCAGGGTTGAGGAACCGGGTGGTAGTGTTCCATTATTAATGTGGCCAGTGATTCCATGTCTGTGTATATCGGGCGGCAGCCTCTAAGGTGCAGGGTTGAGGAACCGGGTGGTAGTGTTCCATTATTAATGTGGCCAGTGATTCCATGTCTGTGTATATCGGGCGGCAGCCTCTAAGGTGCAGGGTTGAGGAACCGGCTGGTAGTGTTCCATTATTAATGTGGCCAGTGATTCCATGTCTGTGTATATCGGGCGGCAGCCTCTAAGGTGCAGGGTTGAGGAACCGGGTGGTAGTGTTCCATTATTAATGTGGCCAGTGATTCCATGTCTGTGTATATCGGGCGGCAGCCTCTAAGGTGCAGGGTTGAGGAACCGGCTGGTAGTGTTCCATTATTAATGTGGCCAGTGATTCCATGTCTGTGTATATCGGGCGGCAGCCTCTAAGGTGCAGGGTTGAGGAACCGGGTGGTAGTGTTCCATTATTAATGTGGCCAGTGATTCCATGTCTGTGTATATCGGGCGGCAGCCTCTAAGGTGCAGGGTTGAGGAACCGGCTGGTAGTGTTCCATTATTAATGTGGCCAGTGATTCCATGTCTGTGTATATCGGGCGGCAGCCTCTAAGGTGCAGGGTTGAGGAACCGGCTGGTAGTGTTCCATTATTAATGTGGCCAGTGATTCCATGTCTGTGTATATCGGGCGGCAGCCTCTAAGGTGCAGGGTTGAGGAACCGGGTGGTAGTGTTCCATTATTAATGTGGCCAGTGATTCCATGTCTGTGTATATCGGGCGGCAGCCTCTAAGGTGCAGGGTTGAGGAACCGGGTGGTAGTGTTCCATTATTAATGTGGCCAGTGATTCCATGTCTGTGTATATCGGGCGGCAGCCTCTAAGGTGCAGGGTTGAGGAACCGGCTGGTAGTGTTCCATTATTAATGTGGCCAGTGATTCCATGTCTGTGTATATCGGGCGGCAGCCTCTAAGGTGCAGGGTTGAGGAACCGGCTGGTAGCCTCCTAGTCATGGCATGTAGCATTGGTCACAGGCTGCATGCTGGCAGGAGCATTCAGCATTTCAACAACACATGAACAACAGCACTTCAACAACATGCCTATACATTGAGCATTTAGGCTGTATAAAATGCATGCCTTATTAAGCTATACAGTGCCTTTGAATTTACTTTTTAGAAACACGAGTTTGGCCAGTCTTTGGTTTGAGGATCATGTGGTGAGTTATAAATGCCTAGTTTGTTAATTTAGCCTAGCAGAGGCTAGTGTATTCCCATGCCCTAATCACAGTCAACACAAATATATTTTGTAACAACAATATCATGGAATGAAATAGAATAAATTAGAAAATGATAGTTTCCCAAAAAATAATTTACAAGTGCACATTTGCCCACCTGATGATTTGCGGCTGCTGTGTTGAAAAATGAATAACTTTTTCTCTAATTCATTGATGATCAGATACTTCAGTTGTAACTGGTTCTGTTGCATTCCATGTTTACAGTTGATGGACATAATGTAGAATAATAGTGAAGACATCAAAACTATGAAATAACACATATGGAATCATGTAGTAATGAAAAAAGTGTTTTTAGCAACCCTTTGCCTTCATAACAGCTTTACACACTCTTGGCATTCTCTCAACCAGCTTCACCTGGAATGCTTTTCCAACAGTCTTGAAGCAGTTCTCACATATGCTGAGCACTTGTTGGCTGCTTTTCCTTCGCTCTGCGGTCCAACTCATCCCAAACAATCTCAAACGGGTTGAGGTCGGGTGATTGTGGAGGCCAGGTCATCTGATGCAGCACTCCATCACTCTCCTTCTTGGTCAAATAGCCCTACACAGCCGGGGGATGTGTTGGGTCAGTGTCCTGTAAAACAAATGGTAGTCCCACTAAGCGCAAACCAGATGGGATTGCGAATCGCTGCAGAATGCTGTGGTAGCCATGCTGGTTAAGTGTGCCTTGAATTCTAAATAAATCACAGACAGTGTCACTAGCAAAGCACCCCCACACCATCACTCCTCCTCCTCCATGCTTCACGGTGGGAACCACACATGCAGAGATCATCTGTTCACCTTCTCTGCATCTCACAAAGACACGGCTGTTGGAACCAATCCAAAGAAAAGGATAGACGGGAGCTTTGTGGACAACAACACCCATTGTGAGGGCAGAGAGACAGATCTTGTCAGTGTATCCATAATCTTTGATTGCACTGAATTAAATTTGACTTTCTGTTACTCAAATTCAAATTCCTGTGGGATGTGGCCAATTAGAATTTCAACTCATGAGCAATGTTCTCTCCAACTTGATAGTTTTCCCGATTAGTTAACACTATCAACATTTGCCTCTACTGTGGGAATTCTGATGGAATCAACACAATATTAGTCACTTTCAGTCCAACATATTGAAATAAAACAAACTATGCAAGACTTAGTATACAAAATTAACTATGCAATAGATTTTGTAGGCAGAGCGCATCAGAGAAGGATGCTGTAGCATTGCCAGGCACGACTCAGGTCTGTACTCTGAGCCATAGTACTCATGCATAAGAAAACAACAAAGGAAAGAAAAGCATTGCAAGTTTACATTTTGCAAAGTTAGTGTGGGAGAGGTAGAATTGTTTTTGTTATCGATCAATAATGAAAAACCTCCTGGCATTGACAACTTAGATGGGAAGCTACTGAGGATGGTAGCTGACTCTATAGTCACTCCTATCTGTCATATCTTTAATCTGAGCCTAGAGGAAAGTCTTTGTCCTCAGGCCTGGAGGGAAGCCAAAGTCATTCCGCTATCCAAGAGTGGTAAAGCAACCTTTACTGGTTCTAACAGCAGACCTAGCAGCTTGCTACCAGCTCTTAGCAAACTGTTGTTTGACTGAATACAATGCTATTTCTCTGTAAACAAATTAACAACAGACTTCCAGCATGCTTCTAGAGAAATGAATATACTTGGCCACTGTTAAAACTGTAACTTCCAGCTGGGACAGCCTCAGTGTTCACAATAAACGGGTGCTGAAAGTTGTACAGAATTTTCACAACATTCAAGTTTGCGCTCAGCAGACCTGAAATTTGCTCAATGCCGATTAATCTTCCTCATGAGTTGAATGGGAGTCAATTCCACAATTCTGAATTGAGCCCAACCCTGATTTCTACAGATATTATGACCTGTGTCTTTATCTAAACCAAAGCAGTTTGACTTCTTAGCAATGGAGTTGCAACTGTGAGCTGCTGTAAACCTATGTGATTGGGTACAAAGGTTGAGTCTCTAGATTCCCTTGCTGCACTGGGGAAATAATGAAATGGTTGTCATGGTGATTTAAACTGGGCCTGGTTATCTCCCAACTCGGAGGCCATGTCATTTGTTACATTTCAGCCAATTGATAAAAGCAGCTACAAGGCTGAACCTAAAAGACAACTCTAAATTGATACTTATTTATATTATCCTAAAATCCTTTATCTCATTCTATTGAGTCTCTTTGTTCAACAGGTAGCCTACGCTATTAATATTGTAGCAAACAGCGGGGCAGGGAAGTGAACCCGGGTCGCTGGCGAGAAAGGCAAACACCCTACACATGGCAATAGGGTTAACCCACATGGTGGGAATTGGAACGTGGCTCATTACACAGCCCCCTCCAAAACAGGAAGGTATTGGGGATTTTTCAGTAGACTATAGTTCAATCCTTTTAGACTCAGTAGACTATAAGTTAAACAGTTAATCACAACATGACAAGCACGGAGCCAGGGTTAAACATAGTTACATCTCTGTTGCTAGGCAGGAACCTCATTGGTTCCTCTCGCTGGTGTAGTCATGGCCCTGCCTGATGCTAGAACCTTCGTGGGCGTGGAAGTTTCTTCTCTCGTCATCTGATCTGACTTCGGGTCGAATTCCTCGCTCCTCCCTAATCCACGGCTGTCCTGCCTTATCAGTGACTGAAACCAGACTGTTGCCCTTTGCCTCCCTCCTTAGGCATATTCCTGGAACGGAGCCAGGGGTTAAACATAGTTCAGACTATAAGTTAAACATGGTTAATCACAGCATGACAGGTGTTGGGACTGAGTGGTACAGAAGGAAGAGGCTTGGAAGAATGCCTGCAATGTGTGAGAACTGCCTGCTATGTGTGGGAACTGTATATGATTGAGAAATTGATTATGGACCTGCCATGTTTAAGCCATGTTTAAGTACCGATTGATAGGTATGGGAATCAATTAGGGGGTCAGAATGGAGCCAGGAAATGGCTCTGCTATTTTTACAGGACAGGGCTGTTATTTTTACAGGACAGGGCTGTTATTTCTACAGGACAGGGCTGTTATTTCTACAGGACAGGGCTGTTATTTTTACAGGACAGGGCTGTTATTTCTACAGGACAGGGCTGTTATTTTTACATGACAGGCCTTGGTCCCGCCACTAATGTTTCCAGACACTGAATTAGAAGGGAGAGAAGTCAGATACCGCCATTATTATAAAATAAGGAAGTGGGCGGAGTGGTCAAGAGGTGAAAACTGGAGACAATGGTGGAGGAACCAAACAGGGAGGGATTAAGCTAGCATGTATGTAAAATGAGTAAGGATGAAACTGTATATAAACTGAGAGCTGAGAGGTGGAAAGTTAGATGTTCTGCAGACTACCTCGGCTATATTATATGTGTAATAAAGTCTATCTTAATTCTACAAAAACTCTGAAAGTACTTTTTGTTTTACTGCACACATACCATTTTCTACATCAAAGGCACTACTCAGCCCCCTCACACGTCCAGGCTTTCTGATGGCCACCATCCCACTTCTGACACCAATGTAGCAAACGTCGAGGCAGGGAAGCAAACCCGGGTCGCTGGTGTGAAAGGCAAACACCCTACACATCATGCCATTGGCACTAAGAGGGTTAACCCACTTGGTGGGAATTGTAACGTGGCTCATTTACTGAGGATCGTCGCAATATAGTGGAACAAATATGATACAATTACATATTTCATACGAAATGTGAAATGTAGAACTATGATATATTCATATGCTATATGTTTTAGAATTTGACTTACCCAATCCCAGTTAGCGCCTGTCCCAGGATTCACTATACTATAATTACACCATACATATAATTTCTCTACACACTTCACAATAATCTCACCTTGTAGCCTGAATTCACTACCAGAACATGTCAAATCATTGAGATGTTTCCCATTCTGCTCAGAGAGCAACTTCCTGATGACGAGCGGTCTGTATCTATATTCTAGGTGCAGTTGATCTCCCATTCTGCTCAGAGAGCAACTTCCTGATGACGAGCGGTCTGTATTTTTTGGTCATTTAGCAGACGCTCTTATCCAGAGCAACTTACAGGAGCAATTAGGGTTAAGTGCCTTGCTCAAGGGCACATCGACAGATATTTCACCTAGTCGGCTCGGGGATTAGAACCATCGACCTTTCGGTTACTGGCACAATGCTCTTACCCACTAAGCTACCTGCCGCCCTATCTATGTTCTAGGTGCAGTTGATCTCCCGTTCTGCTCAGAGAGCAACTTGTATTTGCCACATGCGCCGAATACAACAGGTGTAGACATTACAGTGAAATGCTTACTTACAAGCCCTTAACCAACAATGCAGTTTTTGAGTAGTATGAGAAATCACCCTGGATCATTATTAAACCCCATAGTATTTCATACAGTAATGATGATCAGTAGTATGAGAAATCACCCTGGATCATTATTAAACCCCATAGTATTTCATACAGTAATGATGATCAGTAGTATTAGAAATCACCCTGGATCATTATTAAACCCCATAGTATTTCATACAGTAATGTTGATCAGTAGTATGAGAAATCACCCTGGATCATTATTAAACCCCATAGTATTTCATACAGTAATGATGATCAGTAGTATCAGAAATCACCCTGGATCATTATTAAACCCCATAGTATTTCATACAGTAATGATGATCAGTAGTATCAGAAATCACCCTGGATCATTATTAAACCCCATAGTATTTCATACAGTAATGATGATCAGTAGTATGAGAAATCACCCTGGATCATTATTAAACCCCATAGTATTTCATACAGTAATGATGATCAGTAGTATTAGAAATCACCCTGGATCATTATTAAACCCCATAGTATTTCATACAGTAATGATGATCAGTAGTATCAGAAATCACCCTGGATCATTATTAAACCCCATAGTATTTCATACAGTAATGATGATCAGTAGTATGAGAAATCACCCTGGATCATTATTAACTCTTCCGAGTCGGCGAACGCTTCGGCGCGTTCAAATCGCGGGCCGGCTTTAGGACCGCGCAGCATCCAAACCAAGTGACGCAGAGGGCTGCCGTCGATTTCATGCAGAAATGGAGACCCGAAGCTACGTTTTGAGTGTTTGTTTCATGTAAATACACCAACTAAAACCAAAGTTATGATAATTTCAATTCCATGAAAAAAGTGCGTCAAAATATGCGCTCTTTTATGAGCGCTTTGCATTTATTATAATAACTTTGTCGTCTTTTGTGATAAAAAGGAACGGAAAAAAACGTGTGCTTGTGCTAACCCGGTTCTTCAGGATGCACACGAGTATATAAACATTCATTCCCATGACAACTAGCCATTGCGAAAGAACGAACGAGAGGAATTAGTTCAGTTCATGAGTAGTTTTGGAGAGTTTTTCACGAGTTAGTAGCACCAGCCATGTTCCTGTGGCCATTGCCAATGTTGCAGAGGCCAAAGACAAAGCCACAGCAGGCCGCAGGGTTTGTCAACGCTGTAAACAAGTTGACAAGAAGAGGTTTGTCACACCATGGAAGTGCAAGGCCTGTGATGTGGCTCTCTGTGTCATTGTGGACAGGAACTGTTTTGAAGAGTGGCACAAATAGGGTAAAGGCCAGTGGCTATACCTACTTTTTTTGTAAATAGTTGTGTATTGCTTGTATATATCTCAAGAATACTTTTATATGTTCATATTTGCACTTTGTGGTTCAATTTGAAGCTTTTTTTTTCATTTTGGACAGAAACTGTTTTGAGGAGTGGCACAAAAAGGTTTAGGGTTAGAATAGAAGAAAAACGCCAGTGGTTATACCTACTTTTTATTGTAAATAGTTATTTATTGCTTGTATATATCACCAAAATACTTTTATATGTTCATATTTGCACCTTGTGGTTCAATTTGAAGCTTTTTAAATGCTTGGTTCACCATGTTTGAGGGTTTTACAATAAAAAAACCATCTTTTTTCTAAACGGACTTTGTGTTTTCTGTGTGTGTTTGGGTCCAGTGTGTTGAAATAGTATGTCAAAGTGAAAAACTTACTAACAGATCATATAGGTGAGGTTGTGCTGAAAAAAAAGATACCCAACATTGGTCTGGTAAACATTTCTTTATGTAGTATATCAGGGCAAAATTGAAGGTACCCAAAAACGGCCAAAAAAGCTCCAGACTCCGAAGAGTTAAACCCCATAGTATTTCATACAGTAATGATGATCAGTAGTATTAGAAATCACCCTGGATCATTATTAAACCCCATAGTATTTCATACAGTAATGATGATCAGTAGTATGAGAAATCACCCTGGATCATTATTAAACCCCATAGTATTTCATACAGTAATGATGATCAGTAGTATCAGAAATCACCCTGGATCATTATTAAACCCCATAGTATTTCATACAGTAATGATGATCAGTAGTATCAGAAATCACCCTGGATCATTATTAAACCCCATAGTATTTCAAACAGTAATGATGATCAGTAGTATCAGAAATCACCCTGGATCATTATTAAACCCCATAGTATTTCATACAGTAATGATGATCAGTAGTATGAGAAATCACCCTGGATCATTATTAAACCCCATAGTATTTCATACAGTAATGATGATCAGTAGTATTAGAAATCACCCTGGATCATTATTAAACCCCATAGTATTTCATACAGTAATGATGATCAGTAGTATGAGAAATCACCCTGGATCATTATTAAACCCCATAGTATTTCATACAGTAATGATGATCAGTAGTATCAGAAATCACCCTGGATCATTATTAAACCCCATAGTATTTCATACAGTAATGATGATTAGTAGTATGATAAATCACCCTGGATCATTATTAAACCCCATAGTATTTCATACAGTAATGATGATCAGTAGTATCAGAAATCACCCTGGATCATTATTAAACCCCATAGTATTTCATACAGTAATGATGATCAGTAGTATGAGAAATCACCCTGGATCATTATTAAACCCCATAGTATTTCATACAGTAATGATGATCAGTAGTATGAGAAATCACCCTGGATCATTATTAAACCCCATAGTATTTCATACAGTAATGATGATCAGTAGTATGAGAAATCACCCTGGATCATTATTAAACCCCATAGTATTTCATACAGTAATGATGATCAGTAGTATCAGAAATCACCCTGGATCATTATTAAACCCCATAGTATTTCATACAGTAATGATGATCAGTAGTATCAGAAATCACCCTGGATCATTATTAAACCCCATAGTATTTCAAACAGTAATGATGATCAGTAGTATCAGAAATCACCCTGGATCATTATTAAACCCCATAGTATTTCATACAGTAATGATGATCAGTAGTATGAGAAATCACCCTGGATCATTATTAAACCCCATAGTATTTCATACAGTAATGATGATCAGTAGTATTAGAAATCACCCTGTATCATTATTAAACCCCATAGTATTTCAAACAGTAATGATGATCAGTAGTATCAGAAATCACCCTGGATCATTATTCAACCCCATAGTATTTCATACAGTAATGATGATCAGTAGTATTAGAAATCACCCTGGATCATTATTAAACCCCATAGTATTTCATACAGTAATGATGATCAGTAGTATTAGAAATCACCCTGGATCATTATTAAACCCCATAGTATTTCATACAGTAATGATGATCAGTAGTATCAGAAATCACCCTGGATCATTATTAAACCCCATAGTATTTCATACAGTAATGATGATCAGTAGTATGAGAAATCACCCTGGATCATTATTAAACCCCATAGTATTTCATACAGTAATGATGATCAGTAGTATCAGAAATCACCCTGGATCATTATTAAACCCCATAGTATTTCATACAGTAATGATGATCAGTAGTATCAGAAATCACCCTGGATCATTATTAAACCCCATAGTATTTCATACAGTAATGATGATCAGTAGTATCAGAAATCACCCTGGATCATTATTAAACCCCATAGTATTTCATACAGTAATGTTGATCAGTAGTATCAGAAATCACCCTGGATCATTATTAAACCCCATAGTATTTCATACAGTAATGATGATCAGTAGTATCAGAAATCACCCTGGATCATTATTAAACCCCATAGTATTTCATACAGTAATGATGATCAGTAGTATCAGAAATCACCCTGGATCATTATTAAACCCCATAGTATTTCATACAGTAATGATGATCAGTAGTATCAGAAATCACCCTGGATCATTATTAAACCCCATAGTATTTCATACAGTAATGATGATCAGTAGTATCAGAAATCACCCTGGATCATTATTAAACCCCATAGTATTTCATACAGTAATGATGATCAGTAGTATCAGAAATCACCCTGGATCATTATTAAACCCCATAGTATTTCATACAGTAATGTTGATCAGTAGTATCAGAAATCACCCTGGATCATTATTAAACCCCATAGTATTTCATACAGTAATGATGATCAGTAGTATTAGAAATCACCCTGGATCGTTATTAAACCCCATAGTATTTCATACAGTAATGATGATCAGTAGTATCAGAAATCACCCTGGATCATTATTAAACCCCATAGTATTTCATACAGTAATGATGATCAGTAGTATCAGAAATCACCCTGGATCATTATTAAACCCCATAGTATTTCATACAGTAATGATGATCAGTAGTATCATAAATCACCCTGGATCATTATTAAACCCCATAGTATTTCATACAGTAATGATGATCAGTAGTATCAGAAATCACCCTGGATCATTATTAAACCCCATAGTATTTCATACAGTAATGATGATCAGTAGTATCAGAAATCACCCTGCATCATTCATCATGTCAGACATTTCCCTCTATTTCTCCCCACATGGAACTGCTGATGTAAAAGGGCTTCATAAATAAATGAATGATATAACGTTGAACTCCCAACCTCCCAACCAGACTACAGTCTGTTACATTGTCACATTCTCCACAGATCTTTGAGGAATTCCCCTTTTATAATCTATAATGTATGGCAGTAATCTTACTTTGGGTCAAAGGGCATTGGTCCACTGATAACATTGAGAGGATTGTACATGGACCAGTCATAGACAGACAGCTGGGTATTGGAGACTGCTCTCTGGGTCTGGGGGTTGGCAGTGCCCCCCTCCTCTCTCTCCTCAGAGACACTCATCTTAGGAGTGTGTTCCAACTTCCAGAATTACAGTGTGATAAAAAGACTCACACACCATTTAGGAGACACACACTTCCTTGATTAAACATATACTTACTAGAGTTTACAGGATATCCTGCTCTGTCCTCTCTCCAGTTTAGAGTTTATAGGATATCCTGCTCTGTCCTCTCTCCAGTTTAGAGTTTATGGGATATCCTGCTCTGTCCTCTCTCCAGTTTAGAGTTTATAGGATATCCTGCTCTGTCCTCTCTCCAGTTTAGAGTTTATAGGATATCCTGCTCTGTCCTCTCTCCAGTTTAGAGTTTATAGGATATCCTGCTCTGTCCTCTCTCCAGTTTAGAGTTTATAGAATATCCTGCTCTGTCCTCTCTCCAGTTTAGAGTTTATAGGATATCCTGCTCTGTCCTCTCTCCAGTTTAGAGTTTATAGGATATCCTGCTCTGTCCTCTCTCCAGTTTAGAGTTTATAGGATATCCTGCTCTGTCCTCTCTCCAGTTTAGAGTTTATAGGATATCCTGCTCTGTCCTCTCTCCAGTTTAGAGTTTATAGAATATCCTGCTCTGTCCTCTCTCCAGTTTAGAGTTTATAGGATATCCTGCTCTGTCCTATCTCCAGTTTAGAGTTATAGAATATCCTGCTCTGTCCTCTCTCCAGTTTAGAGTTCATATAATATCCTGCTCTTTCATCTACAAATATGTAATGGCTGGACAAGAACAAAAATACTTTTATATAGGTATGCTTTCTACACACCATGAGGATAAACCATTAACCATGAGGTGTAGCTAACTGTTTTCTTTACTGACAACTGGGGTTAGAGACAGACTGAGAGAGACACAGACATCAAATACTCATGATCTTTGACCTTCCACCATTTCAGGCTTTTTTCACAGAAATTGCATGGTAACACTTTACATGGCAGATTATAGGCATTAAAATACATTCATAAAGCCCTTGACAATTTTAAATAATAGTATTTACATTTTCGTCTTTAATATACGCTCTTATCCAAAGATACTCAAGGGCACATCAACAGATTTTTCACCTAGTCGGCTCGGGGATTAGAACCAGCGACCTTTCGGTTACTGGCATAACTTTCTTAACCACTAAGCTACCTGCTGCCCATTAAAATACATTCATAAAGCCCTTGACCATTTTAAATAATAGTATTTACATTTTCGTCATTTAACATACGCTCTTATCCAAAGATACTCAAGGGCACATCTACAGTTTTTTTACCTAGTCAGCTCAGGGTTTCGAACCAGCGACCTTTCGGTTAATGGTCCAACACCCTTATCCGCTAGGCTACCTGCCACCAGTGTATGATGGGCATCTTACAACAACTACAGCTGACATTATTGTGGTCATGTTAAGTATTTAGTTTTTTATTGGGATCCCCAAATAGACGTTGCCAAGGCAATAATTTTTTTATTCAGGCTGCAAAGTAAGGATCCTACCAGGGATTATTTATGTATGATATTGGTAGAATGTATACATTGGGATAGTAGTAAGGATCCTACCAGGGATTATTTATGTATGATGTTGGTAGAATGTATACATTGGGATAGTAGTAAGGATCCTACCAGGGATTATTTATGTATGATGTTGGTAGAATGTATACATTGGGATAGTAGTAAGGATCCTACCAGGGATTATTTATGTATGATGTTGGTAGAATGTATACATTGGGATAGTAGTAAGGATCCTACCAGGGATTACATTTTAGTCATTTAGCAGATGCTCTTATCCAGAGCGATTTACAGTTAGTGCATACATTTTTATTATTTTTTATACTGGAATCGAACCCACAACCCTGGCGTTGCAAACACCATGCTCTGCCAACTGAGCCATGAGTCCCCATGTCACGGCCAGTCTACGACAGAGCCTGGATTCAAACCAGGATCTCTAGTGGCACAGTTAGCACTGCGATGCAGTGCCTTAGACCACTGCGCCACTCGGGAGTATTATTTATGTATGATGTTGGTAGAATGTATACATTGGGATAGTAGTAAGGATCCTACCAGGGATTATTTATGTATGATGTTGGTAGAATGTATAAATTGGGATAGTAGTAAGGATCCTACCAGGGATTATTTATGTATGATGTTGGTAGAATGTATAAATTGGGATAGTAGTAAGGATCCTACCAGGGATTATTTATGTATGATGTTGGTAGAATGTATACATTGGGATAGTAGTAAGGATCCTACCAGGGATTATTTATGTATGATGTTGGTAGAATGTATACATTGGGATAGTAGTAAGAGGCCGGTGGGTAAATGACTAAGATTCAAGCCTCCCGTCAGTTAAGGAGATTTGTTTCTTCATTGTGTGTTTAGTTGTACCTTTACCTTCCTGTAGTTGGTCATTTGGAAGGATTCTGAATGGAGGAATGGTCTAATATCACTCCAACTCAAAACATTTTAGAAAAAGGCTCAGTGCCGTTATCCTTGCAAGGGAGGTATTGAAAGGGAGAGCCAATTTTGACCCCTACCTTTTTGAGAAAAAAAGTATTACTTGTTAAACAAAATCTCTTTCTCTGAGCAATTGTATTAGCATAAAATCATTGAATTTAATAATTTGGGACCCCACTATATACTTCAAAGTTAGAGATATGTTGAAACTGGATCCCACATAATGATTCTACATTTTATAGTATGCCATGGCCATTACTGGCCAAAGGTTAAACTACTGTTATGTTAATGCTATACTATGGTGTTGTGCCACTAGACTTTAACCAGATATTATTGCATCCAAAGATCAACTGTACCTAGAACACAGATACAGAGCCACTTGTCATCAGGAAGGTGCTCTCTCAGCAGAACGGAAAATATCTCAAAGATTTGACATGTTCTGGTTGTGAATACAGGCTACAAGGTAAGACTCTTCCAAGGGATTATTGTAAAGTGTGTAGGGAAATTAAATATATGGTGTTATTATAGTATAGAGAATGACAGTAAAACACTCAGATCTAACAGTCCATTTCACCTGGGACAGGTACGTGACAGTTCAATCATACAAAATGGCGCTAACTGGGCGTAGGCAAGTCAGATTCAAAAACATATTGTTGTTCATATCTCGTATTATAGGATTCGTATATCGTGGTTATTTTACAATTTATACAAATGTTATGTATCATAGTTCTGAATCATCTTTCAGAATATCAGAACATTTGTTGTTTTCAAAATTACAATGAGCTCCTGCTTCCTGTGTAATTTGGTATGAAACCTGAACGTACTTTTCTTAACATTGATATTATGAATTAAATTCAATAATATCATAATAATATCAGACCTGTTGAACAAAGCAACACACTAGAATGAGTGGAATTATTACAAGAGAAAGTGAGACATTATTATCATTTTTATTTTATTTTATTTTAGTTTTAGATCAGCTTTAATATTTCAGATAGATTGTAACTTCCATCAATCCCCCATTATTATTATTATTACTATTATTATTATTAGTTCCACTACATGGAGAAAAGGTTAACAATATCAGTCATGACATTTACCAGACGCTCTTATCCAGAGCGACTTACATGAGCAATTAGGGTTAAGTGCCTTGCTTAAGGGCACATCGACAGATTTTTCACCTAGTCGGCTCTGGGATTAGAACCAGCGACCTTTCGGTTACTGGCACAACGCTCTTACCCACTAAGCTACCTGCTCACTAACCTACGTGTTGATGTGATTGCATTAAATCACCTGACTGTTTGGACGTGTCTGTTAGTAAATGTTTTATTTCTAAGAGATAATGAATAAAATAGAACAATTGACCTTCAATAATTAGTTGTCACTGTGTTAACCACAACCAAACTGTTGGATCTCTGTTTAGGGGTCAGTGCTCTAAAATGAGTCTCTCTGGGGAGAGAGAGGAGGGGGTCCCTGCCTCTAAAACAAGTCTCTCTGGGGGACATGACATCAAAGCTAAGAGGTGAGATGACAATGTTGTTTAAGAATTTATAAGGAGTTTATTTCTAAAACGTTATATCCACCATTTTTAGCACACACACACACACACACACACACACACAGAGACACATCTTTACCAGCATACACACACATCTATAGAAGTTCTGCATGACACAATCATTTATCCTACTCTTAGTTATTGTCTAATATGTTGTCATGCAGAACCTTATTGTTGTTACTAATTCTGATCGTTGTTCCAAGCGGAATTTTGACAATACTACCGTCAAATCAACACACTCTTCACTCCTGTTTTAAACAACAAGGGTTCTATCGCTTGCTTAATATATGGAACCACTAAAAGTTATATATAGAAATCTTTTATAGGGTTCTTTGATCAGAACTCTAGAGGTTCTTCTTCACTGAACCAAAATGGTTCCATATAGAACCCTGCATGGTGTCATTTATGAATTATGGCTACTACTATTAAATAGGAATACTTTTTGCGAATAATATAATTTATAGGACAATAGGAATGGTTGAAAAATCCCAATATTCATTTAAAATGATCCTTAGAAATAGCAGTGCTGGGGGTTTGGAAAGCCATAGTCAGTCAATCAACAATAGAACAATACTCTTATGGAAAATATTGATCTTTAACTTACAGTCTGTGGATACTATGCGACTAGAAAAGTTAAAAATGCATGTATGACATCACAGCACAGTTGAAAAAAATATGGCAGGTGGAAATCAAAAGAGGATGTTCTACGGAGATAGGTGGGCGGGGCTGAGAGTAGCAGAGGGGTGGGATTAAAAAAGATCATGATTGGTAATAGTCATTACTGTAAACACTATAGATGTCTGAGTACTATCTATCCAAAATGTAATGTGTATAATTAATTATTATTATTATAATATGTATATATATATATATATAAAAAGTAATTACTGTGTATTAAAGTATTGTATGGGGGGTAGAATTGATCTTGGTTATATGCAAACACACTGGTGGCCAGGGAGGCATCTTTTTGTTTTAACAATGGCCCAACTCTGGCTGACTTCTTTACAATACAATACATTACAATACAGTACAACTTTGTCCATTAGTTACAGCAAACAACAAAAACATGTATTCTGCTCCGTTCTTAACCCCCCCAAACAGCAGACCTCACACATACAGTTGAGACCAGCACAGGTTCAAGCTGCAGTGCAGCGCCCCTGGATGGAGAGCATGTTGTGGGGTTAAGGGCCTTGCTCAAGGGCCCAATGAAAGGTGATTGTTTTGAGTATGTGAACCCATTAGCTCTCCAGGGGTCAGATCAATTCCGCCTGTTTTTTCCAGCGCCCGGCCCGGGATTCAAACTGGACACTTTTCTGCCATAGGTCCAACTCCTGCCACAGCTCCAACTCATTTGCCGCTGAGCGAAAACCTGAGTTAATATTCAGAAATAAGCATGAGTTAATCTGCCAAAATGAAGACAAAATGTTATGCAGACATCATTATTATGATAACATACATGCAGTTGTCATCAGCAGCAGCCACAAGAGAGAGCATCTGATAGTTCTGGGTAACTGCCAGACTGAGCAAAACATAGATAGTGTGTTAAAAGTCATGTAATGATTAACTAGGATATTGAATCACCAACACTTATTATACATAATTATTATACAGAAATCATTGCCAAAAGCACAAGACATACGGTTGCATGTAGGTCTATATTATTTATGGATTGATCATATAGAAATATAAAAATATTATTTTAACTACTCCAAAGCAAATTACATGTGGCGCAGGAACCACTGACTCACTGCATTATTCTATAGTATTATCAAGACACCTGCTGTTAACCCAGGGTTAGGTTTAAGCCAACATGTGGATGGACATGAGTCTAAGGTTTGAGGATATATCATTAATTACCTGGCTGTATTGACCTGATTGAACCCTATATCTAGTCCTGCAAACAGAGAGAGAAAGACATACATGGGAATGTGTTTATTTTATTTTAATGTATTTAAATGTGTTTCATGTATTTTATTTTATTTTTGTACAAAAACATTTTAATAATCTAAATTTGTGGCAGATTCTCAGTAGGTTTCCATAGTCCATTAACCTAACAGCCTGGCAGGACTAGAGAGAGAGAGAGATAGAGAGAGAGAGAGAGAGAGAGAGAGAGAGGTCAGAGTCTATGTTTGTGAGAGAGAGTGGAGTGTGGAGACTGTAGAGGGGGAGACAGAGAGGAGCGAAGAGAGAGAGAGGAGACTGGAGACATTATCACCACCTACCACTAGAGGGTGACTAATACACAGTTTTGTTAGTTAGTCATTCTTACATTCAAACTACTCCAAAGCAATTACATGTGACACAGGAACCACTGACTCACTGCATTATTTTATAGTATTATCAAGACACCTGCTGTTAACTCTTAACTGGTTAGGACAGCTCATGAGGTGTCCTAAATATCTGCCGACTAGGTGGGACTAGAGGCTTCATGCATAGCTTTAATTTATACCCATAAGTGTAAAATGTCTTTATTGTCAGCACTTATACCACCAATGTTCTACATTTTTTTTACATTTTAGTCATTTAGCAGACGCTCTTATCCAGAGCGACTTACAGTCGGGAAACAAACCCACAACCCTGGTGTTGCAAACGCCATGCTCTATCAACTCAGTTGCTCTACCAAGTGAGCTACATCCCTGCCGGCCATTCCCTCCTCTACCCTGGGCCAATTGTGCGCCGCCCCATGGGCCTCCCGGTCGCGGCCGGCTGCGACAGAGCCTGGATTCGAACCAGGATCTCTAGTGGCACAGTTTGCACTGCAATGCAGTGCCTTAGACCACTGCGCCACTCAGGAGTGAGTGGTCTCTACTCTGAGACATTTTGTGGTTATGGGCCCAGATCTCAAAATATTGTTTTACACACACATATATATCTATATATGAATATTACTAATGTAAGCCACTGTAAAGACTGGGTTTAGTTTATTGTGTGGCTCTGCTCATGTCCGCGTTCAGGAACTGTCCGCGTCCCGGTACAGAACTGTCTGCGTCCATGTACGGTTTGGTGCCAAGCATATTGTCCAGTTACGCGCAGAGTTGTCTGAGGTGATGTTGGGGAATAACGACTGAGTTCGTTACAGTGTTGAGACGCCGAAGTTTATTGTTCAATTTGCTTTTTTGCGTAATGGTCAGTGACAGTATGAGTGTAGCCAGATCCTTTTCACTCGCTATCCTTGTTTCATTTTGTGGTTAACCGGATTCTTCATCATCCTCGAGACGAGGGACAGACGAACGACCTGCTAGTTAGCCAAGCTAGTCGGTACAGCTAGCTAAGCTAGCTACTCTACCAGCAGCATCCTAGTTATCCTAGCTACCACTACATCATCACCGGCTGCCTGCATTTCTTGTGGACCGATGGAGCTCCCTGGTTGTTTCTTCCACCTGTTAAATACCGTGGAGGGCTTCTCCCTTTCTCGTTGACGGATGCTGGCCTACGCTCCCTCTGTGCGGTTCTCCTCTCCACTAGATGGACGGTAACTTTAGTGATTAACCCCTCTGTGTCCAAGGACCGAACTTTTGAAAATTATTTTCGAGGCGCCTCAAGTAGGCTGGACACATGACATTTTTTACGTTTTCTTCTAATAAAAAGTAGTTAATTGCATCTGCCATGGAGCCCAGTTTCATAATATTACCTTCTGTCCCTGGTTATGAAGTAATCGTGAAACAACAGGCCTTATTTTAGTTCTATTGAGCTCCGTGACACTGACTCGCCTTCAGAATGTTCTATTCCCAGCCCATTGTTCTGCGTCACAATGCCAGCTTCACTATTGTTATCAATGAGACCTGCCTGCGTTAACCCTGTAGGTTTACCTCAGGTAACTTACTATTAACAAGGTTACGGCTACTTATGGCTCACAGTTCACCTGTGTACACCTTGTGGTAACCCATAGCGCTAGCGATGGCTCGCGAAAAGCCATGAAACGTTAAACAGTTTCTGATCATGGTTAACCATGTTTTCAGAAAAAGGTGTACAACCTAAACAAAACGTATGTCCCTGTCCTCTTTTTCAAGAGGTGGCCGATTTAATCAGCCAGAATACATTTTTTTATTAAGAAATAACTATTTTTCTTTGATTTGTTGTTTCTAAATGGCCTCTGGGTAATTTGATATGCATCAAAATCTTTATTAGTAGGCATCAAATTGAGCGAATGCTGCACAGGTTCACAGAGTTGCAAACCAAATGGATATAATGGGGTGATTGTTGTCTAATCGGGTGGTCTAGCTCATTGATTTGTAGATCTGATGCAGTTGCTACCTCAGATTATGAGCCTAGCAAGTGTCATGAATGAGTTATGTAGTAACCACAGACGGCCACAGGGAGGCGCAAGAGAGCTATAAACAATACTGTTTTTTGCCATAAAAATCCTAAACCTAACAATCAATCAAATGTATTGATAAAGTCCTTTTTACACCAGCAGATGTCACAAAGTGCTATACAGAAACTCTTACACTACGTATTACCTATTTCAGCCTTAAGGGTAGGGTAGCCTAGAACACTTGTAGAAACTATTTTTGTAATAATATTATGTTAGTAAATAAAATTATAGTATTAAATAGCATTTTTTGGTTAATCAAAACCTGTCAAACATTTTGCTTTTTTGGTTGTTATTAGTTATTTTATGATATTTATTATTGCAAGGCAGAATGCTTGATAAACAAGACACATTTATTTTATTTTTCAAATGTGGTTTGAACTGGGTGACCTAGTCACCTCTATGTGAATGTCCAGAAATTGGCGTGGGATAGGTGGGGCAGGTTTGAGACTGATCTAAGGAATTAACTAGAAAAATACACTTTATTCTCAGCTGCCTCACCAATGTCTGTACTTGAATTAATCACTTTTAATTGCTAAATATTTCCAATAGATGGCAGCATATGACCACGAAGCATCAGTTATAGGCTACAAGCAGCAATATGATTCACATAAAATAGCATGCAACCAAAGACTATATGTCCCATGATTTTCTAAGATAGTCACTCATTAATTTAGTTAGCTATATATCTCGTATTAGGCCAGTGATGCTTTTGGAAGAGCAATTAAATAGTGACTATAGCAGGTGTTGAACCCCGGGTAAATAATCACTAGTCAGATGCTCCAACCTCAACCCTAGTATTCATGTATTATAAAACATGATCTTAATATCTGATATTGGGAGTAAACAACCTCGGAATAGATAAGACAAGAGTGCATCTTCCAGCCCGCCAATAAATTACATCATGCAAATGTACCTCAACATTCCCCTCGCTTGCGCTAGAAGGCAGAGTACTCGCTGCCGCTGACGGCACAAGCTTCTTATCAGGGCTGAGTTGGTTACTTGTTCGAGAAGGCAGAGTGCTCGCTGCTGGTTGATGAAATCTGACAATGAATGTACTAGGAAAATACATTTTTCTCTACCAGAGGTGACTCAATTAATGTTAATTGATTGGGTCTAATGGTCGTCTTGTGCTGAACTGCACATGTGCAGGCCGTCAAATCAAAGGCACTCCTTCCATATAAAGTTGTTTTTGACTAACATGAAAATGTGTCAGTTTGTTAAACTACTTAAGACAGAACATTTTCTAAATTAACAACTAAGGAAGTGATTTTGATCTCTCATTGACTTCTCAAACCCCAAACCCTTTACATCAGCAGTTGTCACAAAGTGCTTATATAGAAACCCAGTCTAAAACCCCAAACAGAAAATGCAAAAAAAACATTTGTCTCTCTGAAATGAAGCCATTAAGTGATCGATTTTAAACAAACACATGTCTGTCATTGAACAACACCATGCCATGATTAGCTAGTGAGAAAACACAACCATTTATTTGATAATTTCTTTAAACAATAGAAGGTAATTTACGAACATTTCTGAATATGGATATATAGCGTTTTGGAATGAAATTCTTGTTATGTTTCCAAATCTGAGCTCAGAGTAGATGAGACATGTAATGTTTGTCTCTGTTGTGTTGAAGTCCAATCAAGCAGGAGAGACCAGCCTCCCCTGTACCCAGCTGTGTGTCCATGAAGAGTGACCTGTCTATGAATCAACCTATAGTGTTTAGAGAGGGAGACTTTTCTAGTGAAAAAAGGTAAGAAGAACTCATGGGTCATGGTCAGTGAGTTAAACAACACTGTCTCTAGTCATTTCTCCTCTCCCATTTTACCATTTATTTTTGTTGTTTTCATAATCCATAGGCTAATAATTTTTTCAATTTTCATAGTCCTGAAACAATATTAAACAAACACAACATTCCCTGTGAGTGTGTGTGTGTGTGTGTGTCAGTGAGTGTGTGTGCACTCCCTGGATGAAGAGATGTAATCTCTATCCTGATTGCCTAGTCACTTTTAACCCTACCTACATGTACATATTACCTCAACTACCTGGTACCCCTGCACATTGACTCAGTACTGGTACTCCTTATAGCCTCATTATTACCTCAACTAACTTGTACCCCTGCACATTGACTCAGTACTGGTACTCCTTGTATATAGTCTAGTTATTACCTCAACTACCTGGTACCCTGCACATTGACTCAGTACTGGTACTCCTTGTATATAGTCTAGTTATTACCTCAACTACCTGGTACCCCTGCACATTGACTCAGTACTGGTACTCCTTGTATATAGTCTAGTTATTACCTCAACTACCTGGTACCCCTGCACATTGACTCAGTACTGGTACTCCTTGTATATAGTCTAGTTATTACCTCAACTACCTGGTACCCCTGGACATTGACTCAGTACTGGTACTCCTTGTATATAGTCTAGTTATTACCTCAACTACCTGGTACCCTGCACATTGACTCAGTACTGGTACTCCTTGTATATAGTCTAGTTATTACCTCAACTACCTGGTACCCCTGCACATTGACTCAGTACTGGTACTCCTTGTATATAGTCTAGTTATTACCTCAACTACCTGGTACCCCTGCACATTGACTCAGTACTGGTACTCCTTATAGCCTCATTATTGTTATTTTATTATGTTACTATTTCCTTTTTTTATTTAGCTAATTTTTGTTACTTTTTAACTAAATTGTTGGGAAAGGGCTCGTAAGTAAGCATTTCACGGTAAAGTGTACCACTGTTGTATTCGGCGCATGTGACATATACAATTTAATTTAATTTAATTTGAAGCTCATTCGTAAAAACATGTCATCAGGTCGAGCAGTCGTCTCACGCCGAACGGTCGTCTCACGCCGAACTGCGCATGTGCAGGCCGTCAAATCAAAGGCACTCCTTCCATATAAAGTTGTTTTTGACTAACATGAAAACGTGTCAGTTTGTCACTTTCATGAGGTTGAAGTAATAATGTGTTCAACTACTAAAGCCAGAACATTTATAAAATGAACAAATCAATCAATCCAAATTAGATTTGTCACATGCTCCTAATACAACAGGTGTAGACCTTACTGTGAAATGCTTACTTACGAGCCATTAACCAACAATGCTGAGTTAAAAAATGTTTTACTAACAACTAAGGAAGTCATTTTTACTTCTTTGACTTCTCAAACCCTAAACCCTGGCCTGGTCTGCTTCATATGCGTACCACAATTATATATATTTTTACATCAGCAGTGTTGTCACCAAGTGCTTATATAGAAACCCAGTCTAAAACCCCAAAGAGCAAACAATGCCGATGTAGAAACACGGTGGCTAGGAAAAACTCCCTAGAAAAGCAGGAACCTAGGAAGAAACCTAGAGAGGAACCAGGCTCTGAGGGGTGGCCAGTCCTCTTCTGGCTGTGCTGGGGGGAGATTATAAGAGTACATGGCCTTTAAGGCCAGATCATTCTTCAAGATGTTCAAATGTTAATAGATGAGCAGCAGGGTCAAATAATAATCACTGTGGTTATAGAGGGTGCAACACGTCAGCGCCTCAGGAGTTAATGTCAGTTGGCTTTTCATAGCCGAGCATTCAGAGTTCGAGACAGCAGGAGTGGTAGAGAGAGAGAAGGAGAGGGAGAGAGAGAGAGAGAGGGTCGAAACAGCAGGTTCGGGACAAGGTCGCACGTCCGTTGAACAGGTCAGAGTTCCATATCCGCAGGCAGACCAGTAGAAACTGGATCAGTCACGTCCGGTGGAGCATGTATCGACACTGATAGGATCGAAAGAAGGGGAGCGCAGCTCTCGGATCAGTTTTGTCCATTCAAATCTTTCCAGAACATTATAATTATTTCACAGTATTGACCACAGTTCAGCTTCTAGAAAGATATTACTACCTACGGCTGCAAATATTGAGGTAGTTTATTCTAATGCTTACCCAATAAAAATGCACTAAATCACAGATTCGGCACATCATTGGGCACATGTTAAGCTACACATCATGAAATATATTGAGACAAATTACAGACAGTAGCCTACAAGTAGCAAACTAAAACTAAATATATTGAACATGGAATATATTCCAATATGATTGAAATAGGCCTATAGCCTACTGTTTATATTGTAATGCAGTCATCTCGGTTTTCATTTGAAGCAAATTTTTATACGTCCCTTGTTTGAATCAATTGCAAAGACATTGGCAACTTTGTATTTGTAGTCAACTTTGTTCTGAATTTATCTGCGGTCACAAAGAGACGGATAAACCATGTGATTCTTTGTGTGGTCAAGTGGTCTGAGGCAGGTGTTAGAATATGAGCGTTTTCAAGTGCAACGTTAATAACGATGGTTTTGGGAAACAGCTCAGAGATTTAACAATGATCCTACGAAGGTTCTAATGATGAACTTGGCCTTATAATGCTTTTGGAAAACCGGACCCTGGATAAAAAACATCTGCTAAATGTTAAATGACTAAATGACTAAAAAATAAAATGTAAATGTTTTACATACAGATCTCATATTACTGTATTTATTATTATTTTTTAAATATATTTAAATATTGATGTCACAAGTGTATCATTTCTACTACTAAAAATGTAGTTATTGGTTACATTTAACTGTGTAAAATCTAATAGTACTACTTATTTCTCTGAGAGTGAGGCAGATATATAGCATTTTGCAAAAAAAAAAACATTTGTCTCTCTGAAATGAAGCCATTAATTGATAGAATTTAAACAAACACATGCCTGTCATTGAACAACACCATGCCATGATTAGATAGTGAAAAAACACAACCATTTATTTGATCATTTCTTTAAACAATAGAAGCTAATTTACTAACATTTCTGAAAATGGATATATAGCATTTTGGAATGAAACTCTTCTTATGTTTCCCCATCTGAGCTCAGAGTAGATGAGAGACGTAATGTTTGTCTCTGTTGTGTTGAAGCCCAATCAAGCAGGAGAGACCAGCCTCCCCTGTACCCAGCTGTGTGTCCATGAAGAGTGACTGGTCTATGAGTCGTCCTATATACTTCAGAGAGGGAGACTTTTCTAGTGAACAAAGGTAAGAAGAACTCATGGGTCATGGTCAGTGAGTTAAACAACACTGTCTCTAGTCATTTCTCCTCTCCCACTTTCCCATTTATTTTTGTTGTTTTCATAATCCATAGGCTAATTCTTTTTTCCAGTTTCATAGTCCTAAAACAATATTAAACTAACACAACATTCCCTCCCTGTGTGTGTGTGTGTGTGTGTGTGTGTGTGTGTGTGTGTGTGTGTGTGTGTGTGTGTGTGTGTGTATGTGTGTGTGTGTGTGTGTGTGTGTGTGTGTGTGCACTCCCTGGATGATGAGATGTAATCTCATGTTTTGTCCACAGAAACCAACAGGAGAGATCAGAGTCAGAGATTCTCAGTGGTCAGTCTTCCCAGAGTCATCAAACAGACCTGGCCTCCATATTCAGTGTATGTGGTCCTGTTATGTACATTTGTTTTTGTTTACCTCAAGTAAAGTTGATCTGTCAATCATTCAATAATGTGTTAATGAGAAAGCATTTAGTCTCTTGCTTAACTTATTAACTTTATTTATTTCAGTTGCTTGAAGAGAATATTATGACATTTGTGAAGAAGGAGCTGAAGATGTTCAAGAGGATTCTTTGTCCAGAACCCCCAGAAGGCTTTGGGAGTAAGAAGCAGGATAAGGAAGTGGTGGATGCTGAAGATGAGAAGCAGGAGAGCAGTGCCAGAGAGGGGGCTCTGAAGATCACACTACACGTCCTGAGGAAAATGAACCAGAAGGAGCTTGCTGACACACTGGAGAAAAGTAAGAGCTGTCTGCCTCATGTTGAATGCTGTTTTAGAACATTTAAAAGCTGTAGCTAAAGTACAGCTAAAGTAGCTGTGTAACTCAATGATATTGTAGCAGCCTTAACACAACACCTAGTGACCTCATCAAGTAGCAGCAGGAATGTGTTGTGTTGATTCATTTAGACAGAGAATAGAAGAAGAGAGAGAGAGAGAGAGCGAGAGAGAGAGAGAGAGAGAGAGATAGAGAGAGAGAGAGAGAGAGAGAGAGAGAGAATATAATCAGTCACTCCAGTCTGTAATGCATTATGAAAACATTTACACATTTATACAGTCAGTTAAGAGAATAGATTACTTTATTTAAAACTTTATAACAGCCCTACAATACTGTAGGCATTAAAACAGACTTAATATTAATATCCTCTGTGTTATTTCTTCATTCAGATGAGCTTGCTGTGATTTGCCAACGTGAACTCAAATCTAATCTAAAGAAGAAGTTTCAATGTGTATTTGAGGGGATCGCTAAACAAGGAAACCCAACACTTCTCAATAAGATCTACACAGAGCTCTACATCACAGAGGGTGGAACAGGAGAGGTCAATAATGAACATGAGCTGAGACAGATTGAGACAACAACCAGGAAACAAGCAAGACCAGAGACTGCAATCAAATGTAACGACATCTTCAAACCCTTAACTGGACAAGACAAACTTATCAGAACTGTGCTGACAAAGGGAGTCGCTGGCATTGGAAAAACAGTCTCTGTGCAGAAGTTCATTCTGGACTGGGCTGAAGGAAAAGCAAATCAGGATGTCCAATTTGTATTTTCATTCCCTTTTCGGGAGCTGAATTTGATGAAAAAGGAAAAACACACTTTGATTGAACTTCTCAGTCACTTCTCAATGGAAACCAAAGAATCAACAATCTCCAACTATGACAAGTACAAAGTTCTGTTCATCTTTGATGGTCTGGATGAGTGCCGACTGCCCCTAGACTTCCAGAAGAACAAGATCTGTTGTGACGTCACAGAGTCAACCTCAGTGGATGTTCTGCTGACAAATCTCATCAAGGGAAATCTGCTTCCCTCTGCTCTCCTCTGGATAACTACCCGACCTGCAGCAGCCAATAAGATCCCTTCAGGGTGTGTTGACCAGGTGACAGAGGTACGAGGGTTCAATGACCCACAGAAGGAGGAGTACTTCAGGAAGAGATTCAATGATGAGGACCTGGCCAGTAGAATCATCTCACACATAAAGACATCAAGGAGCCTCCACATCATGTGCCACATTCCAGTCTTCTGTTGGATTTCTGCAATAGTCCTTGAACACATGCTAAACATAAGACAGAAGAGATGCCCAAGACTCTGACTGAGATGTACACACACCTTGTGGAGTTTCATACCAAACAGAAGAATGAAAAGTATCTTGGGAAAGAAGAGACAGGTCCACACTGGAATAAAGAGAGCATTCTGTCACTGGGAAAACTGGCTTTTCAACAGCTTGTGAAGGGCAATCTGATTTTCTATAAAGAAGACCTGAAAGAGGCTGGTATTGATGTCAATGAAGCCTCAGTGTACTCAGGATTGTGCACACAGCTCTTTAAAGAGGAATGTGGGCTGTACCAGGACAAGGTGTACTGCTTCGTGCATCTGAGCATTCAGGAGTTTCTGGCTGCTGTATATGTGTTCCTCTCATTCATCAACAACAATGAGAATCTAATGGCCAAACCACAATCAATGTTCAGCTACTTTTTTGCGCTGTTCAGAGACTACAAGCCTGAAGTTACAGTCTTCAAGAGTGCTGTGGATAAAGCCTTACAAAGTGAGACAGGAAACCTGGACCTTTTCCTCCGCTTCCTTCTGGGCCTCTCACTGGAGTCCAATCAGAAGCACTTACGAGGTCTACTGACAAAGACAAGAAGCAGCTCACAGAGCCATGAAGAAACAGTCGAGTACATCAAGGAGAAGATCAGGGAGAATCCCTCTCCAGAGAGGTGCATCAATCTGTTCCACTGTCTGAATGAACTGAATGACCATTCTCTAGTGGAGGAGATCCAAAGCAACCTGAGATCAGGAAGTCTCTCAGAAGAAGAACTGTCACCTGCACAGTGGTCAGCTCTGGTCTTTGTGTTGCTGACTTCAGAAAAGGAGCTGGATGTGTTTGACCTGAAGAAATATACCAGATCAGAGGAAGGTCTTCTGAGGCTGCTGCCAGTGGTCAAAGCCTCCAGAGCTGCTCTGTGAGTACATAAAATGACATTTAAGTACTAATCATCAGGAAGAAATATTCAGTTTAGAGACATATGTATTATTGAATAACATATTGAATCAATGTATTGATGTTCACATTAGTCTAACAATATGACCATACAATTCTAGGAGACGGAAGATGAATCTATAAGTTGTTTAAGAGAATAAACCAAATGCATCTGCCATTGTCCTTCTACACTACTGGTGTTAAATTAACAGTTTGTGAAATCATGATGATCTATTTGCAGGCTGTCAGGCTGTGGAGTCACAGAGGAAGGCTGTGCTTCTCTGGTCTCAGCTCTGAGTTCAAACCCCTCACACCTGAGAGAGCTGGATCTGAGTAACAATGACCTGAAGGATTCAGGAGTGAAGCTGCTCTCTGCTGTCCTGGGGAATCCCCACTGTAAACTGGAGACTCTGAGGTCAGTATTCCTGTAGTTGGTCAACAAGTGATAACTGTTCACCAGATCCACATGTGTTTACCAGGCACACATAGTCCACACCATATGTGTTTGGACAGTGAAGCTTACAGTTTTACATTTGGTGCTATACTCCAGCATTTTGGATTTCAGATTGAATGGTTCATATCAGGCAACAGTACAGAATGTCACCTTTTATTTGATGTTAATGGTGAGAGTTAAGCATGTTTTGTTGTAGCCTCTGTAACTTTCTCACTCATAATTATTCATGATTCATTCATGATCTTTCTCAATCATGGCAGTCACAGGCTTGATTTAGTCATTGCATTCAAATAATATGGGACCAAATACTAAACTTTTGACTACTTTAATACACTATAAGTTAATTGGTCAAAATACTTGACTTCTTGAAAAAGGGGGACTAGATACATAAAGGGCTTTTATTTTTCTAAATGGTGAAACAGATATGTATAAAAATTCTCTCAAATTAAAGGTGACATTATATACTGTCACCTCATATAAAACATTTGATCTCAAATCCAAAATGCTGGAGTATAGAGCCACATTTAAAATGTTAGCTTTACTGTCAAAATAGATATGGTGTGGACTGTATACTCAATACAATCTAAATCTGATACCTCACTGTTTGTCTTTTGACTGATACTGCTTTTTAAACTGCTCTGGTCAGTCTACTCAAATATTCGTACTATACATGTTTCTCTCTACAATCAATATATGATCATTTCTAATAATGAAACATTCATTCATTTATGAATAGATATGGCAGGTTTCAGGACACTGATATATCTGAATATGTTGAAAAAATATATTGCCACTATTTTCACCACCAAAGAATAGCAGTGTGGTTTTAATATGATTTGACTCTTTACAGGCTGTCAGGCTGTCTAGTCACAGAGGAAGGCTGTGCTTCTCTGGTCTCAGCTCTGAAGTCAAACCCCTCACACCTGAGAGAGCTGGATCTGAGTAACAATGACCTGAAGGATTCAGGAGTGAAGCTGCTCTCTGCTGGACTGGGGAATCCCCACTGTAAACTGGAGACTCTGAGGTCAGTATTCCTGTAGTTGGTCAACAAGTGATAACTGTTCACCAGATCCACATGTGTTTACCAGGCACACATAGTCCACACCATATGTGTTTGGACAGTGAAGCTTACAGTTTTAAATGTGGTGCTATGCTCCAGCATTTTGGATTTGAGATATAATGTTTCATATTAGGCAACAGTACAGAATGTCACCTTTTATTTGAGGGTATTCATACATATCTGTTTTACCGTTTAGAAATGAAAGCATTTTATGTGTCTAGTTCTCCCATTTGAAGAAGTCGTAATTATTTGGACAAATTCATTTAGTCATAAGTTTAGTATTTGGTCCCATATTCCTTACCTGCAGTGATTACATCAAGCCTGTGATTCTACAATCTTGTTGAATACATTTGCAGTTTGTCTTGGTTGTGTTTTGGATGATGTTTTTCCCAATAGAAACTGAATGGTGAATTTTTTTTTACATTTTACATTTTAGCCATTTAGCAGACGCTCTTATCCAGAGCGACTCACAAAATGGTGCATTCACCCCATAGCCAGTGGGATAACCACTCCACAATTTTTTTTTTGGGGGGGGGGGGGGGGGTAGAAGGATTACTTTATCCTATCCCAGGTATTCCTTAAAGAGGTGGGGTTTCAAATGTCTCCGGAAGGTGGTGAGTGACTCCGCTGTCCTGGCGTTGTGAGGGAGCTTGTTCCACCATTGGGGTGCCAGAGCAGCGAACAGTTTTGACTGGGCTGAGCGGGAACTATGCTTCCGCAGAGGAAGGGGAGCCAGCAGGCCAGAGGTGGATGAACGCAATGCCCTCGTTTGGGTGTAGGGACTGATCAGAGCCCGAAGGTACAGAGGTGCCGTTCCCCTCACTGCTCCATAGGCAAGCACCATGGTCTTGTAACGGATGCGAGATTCAACTGGAAGCCAGTGGAGTGTGCGGAGGAGGGGGGTGACGTGAGAGAACTTGGGAAGGTTGAACACCAGACGGGCTGCGGCGTTCTGGATGAGTTGTAGGGGTTTAATGGCACAGGCAGGGAGGCCAGCCAACAGCGAGTTGCAGTAATCCAGACGGGAGATGACAAGTGCCTGGATTAGGACCTGTGCCGCTTCCTGTGTAAGGCAGGGTCGTACTCTCCGAATGTTGTAGAGCATGAACCTGCAGGAGCGGGTCACCGCCTTGATGTTAGCGGAGAACGACAGGGTGTTGTCCAGGGTCACGCCAAGGCTCTTCGCACTAATGTCCTGTCATTTTGGAGTCACTTCACTTGTATTGTCAGTAAGAATAGAAGATGTTTCTGAACACTTCTACATTCATGTGGATGCAACCATGATTATGAATAATCATGAATGAATCGTGAATGATGATGAATGAGAAAGTTACAGAGGCACAAGGATCATACCCCCTCTGTTATTGGTAATGGTGAGAGGTTAGCATGTTTTGTTGTAGCCTCTGTAACTTTCTCACTCATAATTTTTTATGATTGATTTATGATTTGTATTAATCATGTCATCATCAGGATTAATTTAGTAGTGTTTAGAAACCTTAGACAGAACATTACTCCCGTTATCATCGACCATTCAGTTATTATCGGGCAAAACATAACCCAAATCACAACCAAAACAAACTGCAAATGCAATCAATGAGTTTACAACCAAATACTCAACTTTGACTACTTTAATACACTATAAGTGAATTGGTCAGAATACTTATGACTTCTTCAAATGGGAGATACATAAAGTGATTAATTTCTAAATGGTGAAACAGATATGTATTAATACCCTAAAATAAAAGGTGACATTATATACTGTCACCTCATATGAAACATTTGATCTCAAATCCAAAATGCTGGAGTATAGAGCCACATTTAAAATGTTAGCTTCACTGTCAAAATAGATATGGTGTGGACTGTATACTCAATACAATCTAAATCTGATACCTCACTGTCTGTCTTTTGACTGATAATGCTTTTTACACTGTTTTGGTCAGTCTACTCAAATATTTGTACAATACATGTTTCTCTCTACAATCAATATATATACATTTTAATATCTACAAGCAATACATTCATAACATGTCATTTCTAATAATGATACATTAATTTATGAATAGATACGGCAGGTTTCAGGACACTGATATATCTGAATATGTTGAACAAAATATACTGCCACTATTTTTACCACCAAAAAATAGCAGTGTGATTGTAAAATGATTTGACTCTTTGCAGGCTGTCACGTTGTCTAGTCACAGAGGAAGGCTGTGCTTCTCTGGTCTCAGCTCTGAAGTCAAACGCCTCACACCTGGGAGAGCTGGATCTGAGTAACAATGACCTGAAGGATTCAGGAGTGAAGCTGCTCTCTGCTGGACTGGGGAATCCCCACTGTAAACTGGAGACTCTGAGGTCAGTATTCCTGTAGTTGGTCAACAAGTTATAACTGTTCACCAGATCCACATGTGTTTACCAGGCACACATATTCCACACCATATGTGTTTGGACAGTGAAGCTTACAGTTTTACATTTGGTGCTATGCTCCAGCATTTTGGATTTGAGATATAATGTTTCATATTAGGCAACAGTACAGAATGTCACCTTTTATTTGAGGTTTTTCATACATATCTGTTTTACTGTTTAGATAGGAAAGCATTTTATGTGTCTAGTTCTCCCATTTGAAGAAGTCGTAATTATTTGGACAAATTCATTTAGTCATAAGTTTAGTATTTGGTCCCATATTCCTTACCTGCAGTGATTACATCAAGCTTGTGATTCTACAAACTTGTTGAATGCATTTGCAGTTTGTATTGGTTGTGTTTTGGATGATGTTTTTCCTAATAGAAACTGAATGGTGAATAATGTCCTGTCAGTTTGGAGTCACTTCACTTGTATTGTCAGTAAGAATAGAATATGTTTCTGAACACTTCTACATTCATGTGGATGCTACCATGATTATGAATAATCATGAATGAATCGTGAATAAGGATGAATGAGAAAGTTACAGAGGAACAAGGATCATACCCCCTCTGTTATTGGTAATGGTGAGAGGTTAGCATGTTTTGTTGTAGCCTCTGTAACTTTCTCACTCATTATTATTCATGATTCATTCATGATCTTTCTCAATCATGGCATCATCAGGATTCATTTAGTAGTGTTTAGATACATGTTAATTACTCACTTAGACAGAAAATTACTCCAGTCATCATCCACCATTCAGTTACTATTGGACAAAACATAACCCTAAACACAACCAAAACAAACTGCAAATGCAACCAACGAGTTTGGGATCAAATACTCAACTTTTGACTACTTTAATGCTTTATAAGTCAAATGGTCAGAATACTTATGATTTCGTTACGTATTACTTCTTCAAATGGGGGGACAAGATACATAAAGTGCTTTCATTTCTAAATGTTGAAACATACTTGTATAAAAATACCCTTAAATTAAAGGTGACATTATATACTGTCACCTCATATGAAACATTTGATCTCAAATCCAAAATGCTGGAGTATAGAGCCACATTTAAAATGTTAGCTTCACTGTCAAAATAGATATGGTGTGGACTGTATACTCAATACAATCTAAATCTGATACCTCACTGTCTGTCTTTTGACTGATACTGCTTTTTAAACTGCTCTGGTCAGTCTACTCAAATATTTGTCATATGCATTTTTCTATCTACAAGCAATACTTTGATAATTTGTCATTTCTAATAATGATACATTCGTTTATGAATAGATATGGCAGGTTTCAGGACACTGATATATCTTAATATGTAGAAAATATATACTGCCACTATTTTCACCACCAAAGAATAGCAGTGTGGTTTTAATATAATTTGACTCTTTGCAGGCTGTCACGCTGTCTAGTCACAGAGGAAGGCTGTGCTTCTCTGATCTCAGCTCTGAGGTCAAACCCCTCACACCTGAGAGAGCTGGACCTGAGCTACAATCACCCAGGACATTTAGGAGTCAGACTGCTCTCTGCTGGACTGGAGGATCCACACTGGAGACTGGAGAAACTCAAGTATGTAGAGGGTTTATGTCAATGTTCATATCAGACATGTTGGTGTTATCAGGCTAGTTAAGACAAACATTCTGACCACCACTTGGACTAAGTTATATAAAGACTGTGTGTGTGTGTGTGTGTGTCCAGTGCATATGTCCTGTGTGTGTGTGTGTGTGTCCAGTGTGTGTGTGTCCAGTGTTTGTGTGTGCGTTTTTGTGTGTGTGTCCAGTGTGTGTGTGTGTGTGTGTGTCCAGTGTGTGTGGGGGTCCAGTGTGTGTGTGTGTATGTGTCCAATATGTGTGTGTTTGTGTGTACAGTACACATACTGGACAAACACACACACTGGACCCACACACACACACACACACACACACACACACACACACACACACACACACACACACACACACACACACACACACACACACACACTGGACACACACAGACACAAACACTGGACACACACACACAAACTGGACACACACACACACTGGACACACACACACACACTGTACACACACACAAAAACACACACACAAACACTGGACACACACGCACACACTGGACACACACACACTGGACACACACACACACACTGGACACACACACACACACTGGACACACACACACACACAAAAGGAAACACACACACAAACACTGGACACACACGCACACACTCGACCCACACACACTGGAAACACACACACACACACACACACACTGGACACACACACACTGGACATACACTGGACACACACTGGACACACACACGGACAAACATTCTTACCACCGCTTGTACAAAGTTATATGCTGAATGTGTGTGTGAGTGTGAGTGTGTGTGTGTGTGTGTGTGTGTGTGTGTGTGTGTGTGTGTGTGTGTGTGTGTGTGTGTGTGTGTGTGTGTGTGTGTGTGTGTGTGTGTGTGTGTGTGTGAGTTCAGGTGTATCCCTCAATGACTGTCTGTTCTTCTGCTTACCGCTACAGTGTGGAACATGGTGGAGAGAACACAATGAAACCTGGACTTAGAAAATGTGAGTGTTGACTGCTGTGAAGAATATGACTAAGAACAAGTCTTAATTCAAGTGAAGTCAAAGTCAAAGACCACCATCATTACTTACTTGGTCATATTAAATATCAGCTGTAGTTCTACAGAAGCACAAATCAGGGACACCAAAGTTTACAAAGAGTTGCTTTGACAATGTGTGTGTCTGTGTGTGACATGTTCGTGTTACGTTAGAAATGTGTGTGTGTGTGTGTATCCAGTGTGTGTGTATGTGTGTGTTCAGGATGTGTGTGTGTGTGTGTTCAGGATGTGTGTGTGTGTGTGTGTGTTCAGGATGTGTGTGTTTGTGTGTTTGTTCAGGTTGTGTGTGTGTTCAGTGTGTGTGTGTGTGTGTGTGTGTGTGTGTGTGTGTGTGTGTGTGTTCAGGATGTGTGTGTGTGTCCAGTGTGTGTGTGTGTGTGTGTGTGTGTTCAGGATGTGTGTGTGTGTCCAGTGTGTGTGTGTGTGTTCAGGATGTGTGTGTGTGTTCAGTTTGTCTGTGTATGTGTGTGTGTGTAATTAATGGGAATAAGTGTGTTTTATATTACCATACAGTATAACATATGATCATTCAACAAGTCTCAAGTTACCTTAACTTCTCCTTTTGATACATAGAAACATCTACATTAAATGAATTAGTGAAAAGTGAGTTAACATTCTAATGTGAATGATGATGATTTCTAATATTGTGTCTGGTTTCATCCATCAGATGTCTGTGATCTCACACTGGACCTAAACACAGTAAACAGACTCCTCTCTCTGTCTGAGGAGAACAGAAAGGTGACATGGAGGAGAGAGGAGCAGCCGTATCCTTATCACCCAGAGAGATTTGAGTTCTATAGTCAGGTGCTGTGTAGAGAGGGTCTGACTGGGCGCTGTTACTGGGAGGTAGAGTGGAGTGGGAGTTGGGCTGGTATAGGAGTGACATATAAAGGAATCAGCAGGAGAGGAAGGGGTGGTGACTGTTGGCTTGGATACAATGACAAGTCCTGGAGTCTGGTCTGCTCTGGCAACAGTTACTCTGCCTGGCACAATAATAAGTCCACTACCATAGACGTCCCCTCCTCCAGCTCCCACAGAGTAGGAGTGTATCTGGACTGGCCAGCCGGCACTCTGTCCTTCTACAGAGTCTCCTCTGACACACTGACCCACCTGAACACATTCCACTCCACATTCACTGAGCCCCTCTATCCAGTGTTTAGGGTTCATGATGTTTGTGGTTCCTCAGTAACTTTAACACACTGGACACACACACACACACACTAGATTCACACACACACACAATGGACACACACACACACACTGGACACACACACACACACTAGACACACACACACACACTAGACACACACACTAGATTCACACACACACACACACACTGGACACACACACTGGACACACACACACACTGGACACACACACACTGGACACACACACACTGGACACACACACACTGGACACACACAGACTGGACACACACACACACTGGACACACACACACACTGGACACACACACACACACACACACACACACACTGGACACACACACACATACTGGACACACACACACACTTGATACACACACATTGTACACACACACACACACACACACACTGAACAAACACACTGAACACACACACACCGGACACACACACACACACACTGGACACACACACACACACACACAGAGAGGACACACACACACTGGACACAAACAATGGACACACACACACTAGCCACACACACACACACTAGAATCACACACACACACACACTGGACACACCCACACACACACTGACACACACTGGACACACACACTGGACACACACACACTGGACACACACACACTGGACACACACACACACTGGACACACACACACACACACTGGACACACACACACACTGGACACACACACACTGGACACACACACACACTGGACACACACACACACACACACACACACACACACTGGAAACACACACACTGGACACACACACACATACACATACACACATATACTGAACACACACACACACTGTAGACACACACACACACACACACTGAACAAACACACTGAACACACACGCACCAGACACACACACACTGGACACACACACACACACACACACTGGACACACACACACACTGATCACACACACACACACACACACACACACACACACTGGACACACACTGAACACACACACACACTGGACAAACACACACACACAATGGACACACACACACACTGGACACACACACACACACTGAACACACACACACTGGGGACATACACACTGGACACACACACACACACACACACACTGGACGCACACACACACTGGACACACACACACACACACACTGAACACACACACACTGGACACACACTGGACACACACACACACACAAACACTGGACAAACACACACACACACACAGGACACACACACATACACACTGGACACACACACACACTGGACACACACACACACCTGACACACACAAACACAGGACACAACTACACACGCTGGACACACACACACACACACACACACACTGGACACAAACACACACACTGGGCACACACACACACACTGGACACACACTTACATACACACACACACACACACACTGGACATACTCACACACACAAACACATACACACACTGGACACACACACTGGACACACACACACAGGACACACACACTGGACACACACACACATACACACTGGACACACACACACACACACACACATACACACTGGACACAACTACACACACACACTGGACACAGACACACTGGACACACACACACACACACACACACACACACACACTGGACACAAACACACACACTGAACACACATACTCACACACACTGGATACACACACACTGGCCATATTTCCATGTGTTGGATTTTGATGAAAGGAAATCCCATATAGCCTACTGGACAGGACTTTGCTATGGCATCTTCTGTTTGGGTGTCTCAGGTCAGGTCTGAGCCATGATCAGAATGCGTCTCTGTGTCTATTTCCAGCCCTGCCATTTCTACCTGTCCTGATCTAGTGTTTCACCCCTGACCTCCTCACACCGTCTCACTGTCCATGTCTGCTTTTAGCTCCCACCTCTACTTCACTGTGTTATAATGGACCTTATGCTTGTTATGTCACCTCTGTAACCAGTTATCAAACATACTGACCTTTCTGACCCTATCCCATGGCCCTACTTTCTACCACTGAACATTTCAATTCCTCTATGAGTTTTGTTTAGTGTCCATTTACTTATTTAGGTATTTGTTGAATATTGGGGTTGTGCTGCAGAGCATCATGGGGGTTTGTATGTGTTGAGATGATCACGTTCCAGATAAATGGTTGAACTGATTCCTGTCTCCTGTCTCATCATTATTGAATTGTTGTACAGACGTGGTTATGAAACCCACGAGACATAACAACAGATTGGTGATGAGTAAGTCTGAATCTACAGGAACTATTCTGTGTGGAATAAGTGGGTTTTTACAACTGTTTAAAACTGTAATTTTCTGTGGTACAGAATAGGCTAATGTTAGCACAGTGTATTGCTAGCAGAGGCAAGTGCATAGTCGAGCTAGCTAAGAAAGAGTTAACATCGTCATGACGTCAGAAAAGGACTCGAGACGGACGTCGGAGCGGGAAAACAACTTGATTAAAAATATGGAATATACAGTGGGGAGAACAAGTATTTGATACACTGCCGATTTTGCAGGTTTTCCTACTTACAAAGCATGTAGAGGTCTGTAATTTTTATCATAGGTACACTTCAACTGTGAGAAACGGTATCTAAAACAAAAATCCAGAAAATCACATTGTATGATTTTTAAGTAATTAATTTGCATTTTATTGCATGACATACGTTTTTGATACATCAGAAAAGCAGAACTTAATATTTGGTACAGAAACCTTTGTTTGCAATTACAGAGATCATACGTTTCCTGTAGGTCTTGACCAGGTTTGCACACACTGCAGCAGAGATTTTGGCCCACTCCTCCATACAGACCTTCTCCAGATCCTTCAGGTTTCGGGGCTGTCGCTGGGCAATACTGACTTTCAGCTCCCTCCAAAGATTTTCTATTGGGTTCAGGTCTGGAGACTGGCTAGGCCACTCCAGGACCTTGAGATGCTTCTTACGGAGCCACTCCTTAGTTGCCCTGGCTGTGTGTTTCGGGTCGTTGTCATGCTGGAAGACACAGCCACGACCCATCTTCAATGTTCTTACTGGGGGAAGGAGGTTGTTGGCCAAGATCTCGCGATACATGGCCCCATCCATCCTCCCCTCAATACGGTGCAGTCGTCCTGTCCCCTTTGCTCTCTTCAGGTCATTGACCAGGTCCTGCCATATAGTTCTGGGCTGATCCCTCACCTTCCTCATGATCATTGATGCCCCACGAGGTGAGATCTTGCATGGAGCCTCAGACCGAGGGTGATTGACCGTCATCTTGAACTTCTTCCATTTTCTAATAATTGCGTCAACTGTTGTTGCCTTCTCACCAAGCTGCTTGCCTATTGTCCTGTAGCCCATCCCAGCCTTGTGCAGGTTTAGACTTTTATCCCTGATGTCCTTACACAGCTCTCTGGTCTTGGCCATTGTGGAGAGGTTGGAGTCTGTTTGATTGAGTGTGTGGACAGGTGTCTTTTATACAGGTAACGAGTTCAAACAGGTGCAGTTAATACAGGTAATGAGTGGAGAACAGGAGGGCTTCTTAAAGAAAAACTAACAGGTCTGTGAGAGCCGGAATTCTTACTGGTTGGTAGGTGATCAAATACTTATGTCATGCAATAAAATGCAAATTAATTACTTAAAAATCATACAATGTGATTTTCTGGATTTTTGTTTTAGATTCCGTCTCTCACAGTTGAAGTGTACCTATGATAAAAAATTACAGACCTCTACATGCTTTGTAAGTAGGAAAACCTGCAAAATCGGCAGTGTATCAAATACTTGTTCTCCCCACTGTACATTGATTACAGGAAAGACATTTATTAAACTGTGAAGACAAACCTTTTAATTAAAACTGCCTCTATGAGCGAACTTAGGAGGAAAAGTCAGTGAGTGAAGTGAATGAAGATCACGTGACTGAGGAAAATATTGCTTTGGTTGAGGACAATATTGAAGTGAGTGACAATCAGGAGCTTGTTGAGATACGAAAAATTATTGGAAATGTTGGAAACATTGGACAGTTTGATGAAAGTATTGAGCAGTGGAGCTCATATATAGAACAGTTTGAATATTTTGTTCTTGTAAATGACATGGATGAGGACAACATTGTGCCTCCATGTTTTTTGTTCAGAATTGTTTCCTTAAAGGACCAGTGCTGTCAAAAATGTGATTTTCCTGTTTTTTTATACATATCTCCAAGCTATGAGGTTGGAATAATACTGTGAAATTGTGAAAATTATGATACTGCCCTTTTAGTGTAAAAGCTGTTTGAAAAGACCTCCTGAAAAATCAGCGTGTTTTGGTGGGATGGAGTTAATAGCCAATAGCCAATAACAACTCGTTTTCAGTTTTCCCCTTCCCACTCAGACCACTCCCAGACAGTCCTAGCAAAATACTTGCTTGAAAAATTGCTCTTTGCTAAGAGAAGCTATTTTTTAAAACCATTTTAATTCAAACCAATCACAGTAAGGTACTTAATTGTTACGCTGAAATTATTTGATATAAAAATGGCTGCATTAGTTTTTGTATATATACTGTTTATAATTTACCTCCACAGCAACATGGACACCAGCATACTTGCACATACAAACCAGAGGAGGCTGGTGGAGGAGCTATAGGAGGATGGGCTCCTTGTAAAGACTGGAATGGAATTATGGAATGGTATTTAACGCATTATTTATTTATTCCATTCCAGCCATTACAATTAACCTGTTCTCCTATAGCTCTTCCCAACAGTCTCCTCTCGGAAACTTCTCGGTTCTGGTAAAAGATAAGTTGAGAGTATCACATCATGTTTTATCTCAGCGAAGCTGTACAACAGCATATTTAAGAAGCATAAACTGCAACCATGTGATGTTGTTTTGAGAACTTACTCAGCTCAGCCTATTCAGTTATTGGGAAAGCTGGAGGTTAAAGTGAAATGTGGTGCTCAGGTGTTACCACTACCCCTATTAGTGTCAATAGGGAAGGGGTCCTACGATAATGGGGAGAAACTGGATTCAGCACCTAAAATTAGATTGGTCAAGAGTGAACCATGTGTCAGACCCAGTTGCACAGCTGTGCGATAAATATGCTGAGGTGTTTAGTGGTGAAATGGGTGTGGTAAAGGGAGTTAAAGGTGTTTAGTGGTGAAATGGGTGTGGTAAAGGGAGTTAAAGGTGTTTAGTGGTGAAATGGGTGTGGTAAAGGGAGTTAAAGGTGTTTAGTGGTGAAATGGGTGTGGTAACGGGAGTTAAAGGTGTTTAGTGGTGAAACGGGTGTGGTAAAGGGAGTTAAAGGTGTTTAGTGGTGAAATGGGTGTGGTAACGGGAGTTAAAGGTGTTTAGTGGTGAAATGGGTGTGTGGTAAAGGGAGTTAAAGGTGTTTAGTGGTGAAATGGGTGTGGTAAAGGGAGTTAAAGGTGTTTAGTGGTGAAAGGGTGTGGTAAAGGTGAGTTAAGGGTTTAGTGGTGAATGTGTGGGTACGAGAGTGTAGTGAGAGACGAGGGAGAAGTCCATGTTATAAGCTAGACCTTGCACTCAGAGAGGCAGTACAACAGAGATAGAAACAAGGAGGGATCACACCATTAGAATATAGTGAATGGGCAGCACCTATAGTTTGCCTTCCAAAGACAAAACGGGGGTGTCAGAATATGTCATGATTACAAGGTGACTGTAAATGCATGGGTGGATGTGGACCAGTACCCCTTACCAAAGACCCAGGACTTGTTTGCTACTCTAGCTGGGAGGTAAACAGTTCACAGAGTTAGAGCTTACACAGGAACTACCAGCAAGTGGAGGTAGATCAAGAGTCAAAGCATTTCCTGACTATAAACAAGGGTTTCTACCAGATGAATAGACTGCCTTATGGAGTATCAAGCGCTACAGCTATATTCCAACGTATTATGGACCAGGTCTTACAGGGTTGACCTGGGGTTGGGTGCTTTCTGGATCACATTCTCATCACAGGGAAATCGGCAGAGGACCACTTCCAGAACGTAGAAGCAGCAGTGTTACAGAGACTGCAAGAGCCTGGGTTAAGAGTAAAACGGGAAGTTTATGGAGAATCTCTCTACTCTCATCAAACCTGTGACAGAGCTCTTCCAGAGAGATAGACCTTGGGTGGGGTCAGAACAATGTCAGCAGGCATTTGAAACGACGAAGACGCAGCTGTCTTCCTCCTCAGTGTTAGTGCACTACGACCCTCACATGCCAGTAATATTGGCTTGTGATGCCTCACCAAATGGGGGGTGGGGTGTGCTGTCATCTCACATACAATGCCCCACGGTAGTGAGAGGCCTATTGCATATGCTTCACCCACACTCAAATAGAGAAGACAGAGGTGAAGTATGCCCCAATAGAGAAGACAGAGGTGAAGTATGCCCCAATAGAGAAGACAGAGGTGAAGTATGCTCCAATAGAGAAGACAGAGGTGAAGTATGCCCCAATAGAGAAGACAGAGGTGAAGTATGCCCAATAGAGAAGACAGAGGAGAAGTATGCCCCAATAGAGAAGACAGAGATGAAGTATGCCCAAATAGAGAAGACAGAGGTGAAGTATGCCCCAATAGAGCCGACAGAGGTGAAGTATGCCCAAATAGAGAAGACAGAGGTGAAGTATGCCCAAATAGAGAAGTTAGAAGTGAAGAATGCCCCAGTAGAGAAGACAGAGGTGAAGTATGCCCAAATAGAGAAGACAGAGGTGAAGTATGCCCCAATAGAGGAGACAGAGGTGAAGTGTGCCCCAATAGAGAAGACAGAGGTGAAGTATGCCCCAATAGAGAAAACAGAGGTGAAGTATGCCCCAATAGAGAAGACAGAGGTGAAGTATGCCCCAATAGAGAAGACAGAGGTAAAATATGCCCCAATAGAGGAGACAGAGGTGAAGTGTGCCCCAATAGAGAAGACAGAGGTGAAGTATGCCCCAATAGAGAAAACAGAGGTGAAGTATGCCCCAATAGAGAAGACAGAGGTGAAGTATGCCCCAATAGAGGAGACAGAGGTGAAGTATGCCCCAATAGAGAAGACAGAGGTGAAGTATGCCCAAATAGAGAAGACAGAGGTGAAGTATGCCCCAATAGAGAAGACAGAGGTGAAATATGCTCCAATAGAGAAGACAGAGCTGAAGTATGCCCCAATGGAGAAGACAAGGGTGAAGTATGCCCCAATAGAGCCGACAGAGGTGAAGTATGCCCCAATAGAGAAGACAGAGGTGAAGTATGCCCCAATAGAGAAGACAGAGGTGAAGTATGCCCCAATAGAGAAGACAGAGGTGAAGTATGCCCCAATAGAGGAGACAGAGGTGAAGTATGCCCCAATAGAGAAGACAGAGGTGAAGTATGCCCAAATAGAGAAGACAGAGGTGAAGTATGCCCCAATAGAGAAGACAGAGGTGAAATATGCCCCAATAGAGAAGACAGAGCTGAAGTATGCCCCAATAGAGCCGACAGAGGTGAAGTATGCCCCAATAGAGAAGACAGAGGTAAAATATGCCCCAATAGAAAAGACAGAGGTGAAGTATGCCCAAATAGAGAAGACAGAGGTGAAGTATGCCCCAATAGAGAAGACAGAGCTGAAGTATGCCCCAATGGAGAAGACAGAGGTGAAGTATTCCCCAATAGAGAAGACAGAGGTGAAGTATGCCCCAATAGAGAAGACAGAGGTGAAGTATTCCCCAATAGAGAAGACAGAGGTGAAGTATGCCCCAATAGAGAAGACAGAGGTGAAGTATGCCCCAATAGAGAAGACAGAGGTGAAGTATGCCCCAATAGAGCAGGAGGCCCTAGGGATCATATTTGGGGTAATGAAGTTCCATGACTACCTATATGGTGGTAAGTTTCCATTGACAGACCATCAGCCTCTTGTTAAAATACTAGGACCAACAACAGACGACCCAGCTCCAGCAGGAGCCAGACTCCAGAGGAGGGCGTTAATACTAGCAGCATATCAGAATGACATACAATACAAGTCCTCTCAGCAGCATATCAGTATGACATACAATACAAGTCCTCTCAGCAGCATATCAGAATGACATACAATACAAGTCCTCTCAGCAGCATATCAGAATGACATACAATACAAGTCCTCTCAGCAGCATATCAGAATGACATACAATACAAGACCTCTCAGCTGCATATCAGAAAGACATACAATACAAGACCTCTCAGCAGCATATCAGAATGACATACAATACAAGTCCTCTCAGCTGCATATCAGAATGACATACAATACAAGTCCTCTCAGCTGCATATCAGTATGACATACAATACAAGTCCACTCAGCAGCATATCAGTATGACATACAATACAAGTCCTCTCAGCAGCATATCAGAATGACATACAATACAAGTCCTCTCAGCAGCATATCAGAATGACATACAATACAAGACCTCTCAGCTGCATATCAGAATGACATACAATACAAGTCCTCTCAGCAGCATATCAGTATGACATACAATACAAGTCCTCTCAGCAGCATATCAGTATGACATACAATACAAGTCCTCTCAGCAGCATATCAGAATGACATACAATACAAGACCTCTCAGCTGCATATCAGTATGACATACAATACAAGTCCTCTCAGCAGCATATCAGAATGACATACAATACAAGTCCTCTCAGCTGCATATCAGAATGACATACAATACAAGTCCTCTCAGCAGCATATCAGAATGACATACAATACAAGTCCTCTCAGCTGCATATCAGTATGACATACAATACAAGTCCTCTCAGCTGCATATCAGAATGACATACAATACAAGTCCTCTCAGCTGCATATCAGAATGACATACAATACAAGTCCTCTCAGCAGCATATCAGAATGACATACAATACAAGACCTCTCAGCAGCATATCAGTATGACATACAATACAAGTCCTCTCAGCTGCATATCAGTATGACGTACAATACAAGACCTCTCAGCTGCATATCAGTATGACATACAATACAAGTCCTCTCAGCTGCATATCAGTATGACATACAATACAAGACCTCTCAGCAGCATATCAGTATGACATACAATACAAGACCTCTCAGCAGCATATCAGTATGACATACAATACAAGTCCTCTCAGCAGCATATCAGTATGACATACAATACAAGTCCTCTCAGCAGCATATCAGAATGACATACAATACAAGTCCTCTCAGCTGCATATCAGTATGACATACAATACAAGTCCTCTCAGCAGCATATCAGAATGACATACAATACAAGTCCTCTCAGCAGCATATCAGAATGACATACAATACAAGTCCTCTCAGCAGCATATCAGTATGACATACAATACAAGTCCTCTCAGCTGCACATCAGAATGACATACAATACAAGTCCTCTCAGCAGCATATCAGAATGACATACAATACAAGACCTCTCAGCAGCATATCAGAATGACATACAATACAAGACCTCTCAGCAGCATATCAGAATGACATACAATACAAGACCTCTCAGCTGCATATCAGTATGACATACAATACAAGGCCTCTCAGCAGCATATCAGAATGACATACAATACAAGTCCTCTCAGCAGCATATCAGAATGACATACAATACAAGACCTCTCAGCAGCATATCAGAATGACATACAATACAAGACCTCTCAGCAGCATATCAGAATGACATACAATACAAGACCTCTCAGCTGCATATCAGTATGACATACAATACAAGTCCTCTCAGCAGCATATCAGTATGACATACAATACAAGTCCTCTCAGCAGCATATCAGAATGACATACAATACAAGTCCTCTCAGCTGCATATCAGTATGACATACAATACAAGTCCTCTCAGCAGCATATCAGAATGACATACAATACAAGTCCTCTCAGCTGCATATCAGAATGACATACAATACAAGTCCTCTCAGCTGCATATCAGAATGACATACAATACAAGTCCTCTCAGCAGCATATCAGTATGACATACAATACAAGACCTCTCAGCTGCATATCAGAATGACATACAATACAAGTCCTCTCAGCTGCATATCAGTATGACATACAATACAAGTCCTCTCAGCAGCATATCAGAATGACATACAATACAAGTCCTCTCAGCTGCATATCAGAATGACATACAATACAAGTCCTCTCAGCAGCATATCAGAATGACATACAATACAAGTCCTCTCAGCTGCATATCAGTATGACATACAATACAAGTCCTCTCAGCTGCATATCAGAATGACATACAATACAAGTCCTCTCAGCAGCATATCAGAATGACATACAATACAAGTCCTCTCAGCTGCATATCAGAATGACATACAATACAAGTCTTCTCAGCTGCATATCAGTATGACATACAATACAAGTCCTCTCAGCTGCATATCAGTATGACATACAATACAAGACCTCTCAGCTGCATATCAGAATGACATACAATACAAGTCCTCTCAGCTGCATATCAGTCTGACATACAATACAAGTCCTCTCAGCTGCATATCAGTCTGACATACAATACAAGTCCTCTCAGCTGCATATCAGTATGACATCCAATACAAGACCTCTCAGCAGCATATCAGATTGACATACAATACAAGTCCTCTCAGCAGCATATCAGAATGACATACAATACAAGACCTCTCAGCTGCATATCAGAATGACATACAATACAAGACCTCTCAGCTGCATATCAGAATGACATACAATACAAGACCTCTCAGCAGCATATCAGAATGACATACAATACAAGACCTCTCAGCTGCATATCAGTATGACATACAATACAAGTCCTCTCAGCTGCATATCAGTCTGACATACAATACAAGTCCTCTCAGCTGCATATCAGTCTGACATACAATACAAGACCTCTCAGCTGCATATCAGTATGACATACAATACAAAGCCTCTCTGCTGCATATCAGTCTGACATACAATACAAGTCCTCTCAGCTGCATATCAGTATGACATCCAATACAAAACCTCTCAGCAGCATATCAGAATGACATACAATACAAGTCCTCTCAGCAGCATATCAGAATGACATACAATACAAGACCTCTCAGCTGCATATCAGAATGACATACAATACAAGACCTCTCAGCTGCATATCAGAATGACATACAATACAAGACCTCTCAGCAGCATATCAGAATGACATACAATACAAGACCTCTCAGCTGCATATCAGAATGACATACAATACAAGACCTCTCAGCTGCATATCAGAATGACATACAATACAAGTCCTCTCAGCTGCATATCAGAATGACATACAATACAAGTCCTCTCAGCTGCATATCAGTATGACATACAATACAAGACCTCTCAGCAGCATATCAGAATGACATACAATACAAGTCCTCTCAGCTGCATATCAGAATGACATACAATACAAGTCCTCTCAGCTGCATATCAGAATGACATACAATACAAGTCCTCTCAGCTGCATATCAGAATGACATACAATACAAGTCCTCTCAGCTGCATATCAGAATGACATACAATACAAGTCCTCTCAGCTGCATATCAGAATGACATACAATACAAGACCTCTCAGCAGCATATCAGAATGACATACAATACAAGTCCTCTCAGCTGCATATCAGAATGACATACAATACAAGACCTCTCAGCAGCATATCAGTATGACATACAATACAAGTCCTCTCAGCTGCATATCAGTATGACATACAATACACGTCCTCTCAGCTGCATATCAGTATGACATACAATACAAGTCCTCTCAGCTGCATATCAGTATGACATACAATACAAGTCCTCTCAGCAGCATATCAGTCTGACATACAATACAAGTCCTCTCAGCAGCATATCAGTATGACATACAATACAAGTCCTCTCAGCAGCATATCAGTATGACATACAATACAAGTCCTCTCAGCAGCATATCAGTATGACATACAATACAAGTCCTCAGCTGCATATCAGAATGACATACAATACAAGACCTCTCAGCTGCATATCAGAATGACATACAATACAAGACCTCTCAGCTGCATATCAGAATGACATACAATACAAGTCCTCTCAGCTGCATATCAGTATGACATACAATACAAGTCCTCTCAGCTGCATGCTATCCAGTGTCAAACTATCCAGGGTCATTTGTAGATGTACTTCCCATTTCAGAGCAATCCAAACTATCCAGTGGCATTTGTAGATGTACTTCCCATTTCAGAGCAATCCAAACTATCCAGTGGCATTTGTAGATGTACTTCCCATTGTAGCTAAGGACACAGCCAGGGAAACTACCAAGGACAAGGGTTTGGCTAAAGTGAAGCACTTCCCACTTACAGGGTGGCCTAACCACTGATCCTGAACTAAAGCCTGATTGGGTGAGAAGGGATGAGCTCACTGTAGACAGTGATTGTGTGTTATGGGGTATGAGAGCGGTGGTGCCGGCTACTCTACAGAGGAACCTACTGAAGGAGCTACATGAAAACCACTGGAGCCTGGTTCAAATGGAAGCTCTGGCAAGGAGACACTTTTAGTGGCCCAGGTTAGACTCAGACATAGAAGACATGGTAAGGAGATGGCCCAGGTTAGACTCAGACATAGAAGACATGGTAAGGAGATGGCCCAGGTTAGACTCAGACATAGAAGACATGGTAAGGAGATGGCCCAGGTTAGACTCAGACATAGAAGACATGGTAAGGAGATGGCCCAGGTTAGACTCAGACATAGAAGACATGGTAAGGAGATGGCCCAGGTTAGACTCAGACATAGAAGACATGGTAAGGAGATGGCCCAGGTTAGACTCAGACATAGAAGACATGGTAAGGAGATGGCCCAGGTTAGACTCAGACATACAAGGTTATCACTGGTTAAACCCAGCTTTTCAGCTGACATGCAGTCTAAGATACAGGACAAGGGGTTGGGCAAGAGGCTTCGTTTTTTACAGTCGGAACAAACAGTGCATGTCCCAGATTACCGGGGAGGAGAGAGAGAGAGAAATGGAGACCCGGGGTTGTGAAAAGGCTACTTGGTCCTGTAACCTACTGAGTGGCGCAGTGGTCTAAGGCACTGCATCGCAGTGCTAGCTGTGCCACTAGAGATCCTGGTTCGAATCCAGGCTCTGTCGCAGACGGCCGCGACCGGGAGACTCATGGGCGGCGCACAATTGGCCCAGCGTCGTCCAGGGTAGGGGAGGGAATGGCCAGCAGGGATGTAGCTCAGTTGATAGAGCATGGTGTTTGCAACGCCAGGGTTGTGGGTTCGATTCCCACGGGGGGCCAGTATAAAAAAAAAAGATGTATTCACTAACTGTAAGTCGCTCTGGATAAGAGCGTCTGCTAAATGACTAAAATGTAAAATGTTAGTGCAGACTGAGGGAAAAACTGTGTAAGAAGCATGTGGATCAAATGATGATGCAACCCAATGAAAGAGAAGACCTGAATGTGTCAGAGTGGAACATCTCTGATTGGGACTTGGACACTACGACTGGGACGGGCACCAATACAGACACACAGATGGTTCCAGGCCGTGAGCCTGAGGGTCCAGAGCATCATGAGAGGCCAAAAAGGGTCAGAAGGCCTCCGGACCGATTGGATCTGTAAACAGGTTGTATATGAGTTGAGAAGTGAAAAACTGTTTTGGAAAACTCATGATGTTCGTCGAGGATGTTTTCAGAGGAAGTGAGAATTTCCTGGGAGGAGTTTGGTGTATTGAGAAATGTATTATGTGTTAATGAGTTTAGATTTAAAATGGTTGCAAATAGCCAATGGGATTTGTATGCAGGAGTTATTTGAATTAACAAATGACATTGGGTTTTCCATTCTTGCATCGAAGTGATTGGATTACAAGATGCAGGGCAGTAAAAAGTTTAATGATGTATTGGGGAGTTGGGCTGAAGACACTGTAGAGAGTGGTCCACTGGAATGTGTTAAGGAGAACATGAAATAAATCTGTTCAGTTTATTATAAGTACGCTTCGGAGTCTTCAGTAAAATAACCCAGCATCTTAGGATGCAACAATGATCCTTTATCACGTTTACAAAATAACAGATTGAAAGACAACAAATAGCCTAATTTTAATTAATTAAAAATATGTTAGAGAAATGGGACATGGCCTTGTGTTGCTGCACTGTCTAAATATGTTAGAGACATGGGACATGGCCTTGTGTTGCTGCACTGTCTAAATATGTTAGAGACATGGGACATGGCCTTGTGTTGCTGCACTGTCTAAATATGTTCGAGACATGGGACATGGCCTTGTGTTGCTGCACTGTCTAAATATGTTAGAGACATGGGACATGGCCTTGTGTTGCTGCACTGTCTAAATATGTTAGAGACATGGGACATGGCCTTGTGTTGCTGCACTGTCTAAATATGTTAGAGACATGGGACATGGCCTTGTGTTGCTGCACTGTCTAAATATGTTAGAGACATGGGACATGGCCTTGTGTTGCTGCACTGTCTAAATATGTTAGAGACATGGGACATGGCCTTGTGTTGCTGCACTGTCTAAATATGTTAGAGACATGGGACATGGCCTTGTGTTGCTGCACTGTCTAAATATGTTAGAGACATGGGACATGGCCTTGTGTTGCTGCACTGTCTAAATATGTTAGAGACATGGGACATGGCCTTGTGTTGCTGCACTGTCTAAATATGTTAGAGACATGGGACATGGCCTTGTGTTGCTGCACTGTCTAACTATGTTAGAGACATGGGACATGGCCTTGTGTTGCTGCACTGTCTAAATATGTTAGAGACATGGGACATGGCCTTGTGTTGCTGCACTGTCTAAATATGTTAGAGACATGAGACATGGCCTTGTGTTGCTGCACTGTCTAAATATGTTAGAGACATGGAACATGGCCTTGTGTTGCTGCACTGTCTAACTACCTTAACAAACAGTGACACATTATATTATTATTCATATTATTATTGACATTTAACATGGAAAAGAGGTGACTCCTTGACTTTTTCCACATTTTGTTACGTTACGGCCTTATTATAAAATTGATTAAATAAAATAATGTCCTCATCAATCTGCACACAATAACCCATAATGACAAAGCGAAAAACAGGTTTATAGAAATGTTTGCAAATGTATAAAAATTCAAAATGAAAAAAACATGTGTACATAAATATTCAGACCCTTTGTTATGAGACACTAAATTGAGCCCAGGTGCATCCTGTTTCCATTGATCATCCTTGAGATGTTTCTACAACTTGATTGGAGTCCACCTGTGGTAAATTCAATTGTTAGGACATGATTTGGAAAGGCACACACCTGTCTATATAAGGTCCCAGAGTTGACACACCCTTCTCTATTGTCATGGTTGCACTAATTGAACTGTTTGTCTACATAACCTGGTTCAATCATTCATGACATCAGTTGATATACAGAGTGTGAGACTCTCTATATATTTTTATATCTTCCAGTTCATTCTCCGTTAGTCAGCACCTCTACACTAAATAATGTTCTCTGGGGGTGCGCCAGCTCATGCTTTTTATTAGAGACTTTAGTCCCCAGAGGTCTTGACCTGGAAAAGGACTATAGTATGTTTTAGATACTTTAGTCCCCAGAGGTCTTAACCTGGAAAAGGACTATAGTATGTTTTAGAGACTTTAGTCCCCAGAGGTCTTAACCTGGAAAAGGACTATAGTATGTTTTAGAGACTTTAGTCCCCAGAGGTCTTAACCTGGAAAATGACTATAGTATGTTTTAGAGACTTTAGTCCCCAGAGGTCTTAACCTGGAAAAGGACTATAGTATGTTTTAGAGACTTTAGTCTCCAGCGGTCTTAACCTGGAAAAGGACTATAGTATGTTTTAGAGACTTTAGTCCCCAGAGGTCTTAACCTGGAAAAGGACTATAGTATGTTTTAGAGACTTTAGTCCCCAGACGTCTTAACCTGGAAAAGGACTATAGTATGTTTTAGAGACTTTAGTCCCCAGAGGTCTTAACCTGGAAAAGGACTATAGTATGTTTTAGAGACTTTAGTCCCCAGAGGTCTTAACCTGGAAAAGGACTATAGTATGTTTTAGAGACTTTAGTCCCCAGAGGTCTTAACCTGGAAAAGGACTATAGTATGTTTTAGAGACTTTAGTCTCCAGCGGTCTTAACCTGGAAAAGGACTATAGTATGTTTTAGAGACTTTAGTCCCCAGAGGTCTTAACCTGGAAAAGGACTATAGTATGTTTTAGAGACTTTAGTCCCCAGAGGTCTTAACCTGGAAAAGGACTATAGTATGTTTTAGAGACTTTAGTCCCCAGAGGTCTTAACCTGGAAAAGGACTATAGTATGTTTTAGAGACTTTAGTCCCCAGAGGTCATAACCTGGAAAAGGACTATAGTATGTTTTAGAGACTTTAGTCCCCAGAGGTCTTAACCTGGAACCACTAAAACAATTTGGGAGACAGGGCAATCATATTTTTTGTGAAGAGTCCATTCCCTTGGTAGTCCAGTCCCCCCCCCCCCCCAACCCCCCCCTTCCCAACTTGTTGTTGTTTATTTCCAATACCTAACATATTTAACATGTGTTATATAGCAGTGGTTTTACATCAATGATATCTACTGCAGTTGAAATATGATTGCCCTGTCTCCCAAATGGTTTTAGTGGTTCCATTTGTGTAATTGACCACTAGGTGGAGACATTGACCACAGTACCGCTCACCCTGAGGACCAACCTGTATAGTCCACCACACCCTCTCTCATTAGCACCACCAGCTGAAGACAGTTTCTCCCTAATTGTGTTCCCCATGCAGGCCCTGCGCCACGAGGGTGCAAAAGGGGGAAATGGCATTGTGTGCATGGAGCACTTTAACAATTCCATGTCCAAGGAGGTCTGGGTGCAGTGTTGGGAATGATGGGCTCACCAAACCTGAACCCCAGGACAGCCATACCACTGTCACCAAGCCTGAACCCCAGGACAGCCATACCACTGTCACCAAACCTGAACTCCAGGACAGCCATACCACTGTCACCAAGCCTGAACCCCAGGACAGCCATACCACTGTCACCAAGCCTGAACCCCAGGACAGCCATACCACTGTCACCAAGCCTGAACCCCAGGACAGCCATACCACTGTCACCAAGCCTGAACCCCAGGACAGCCATACCACTGTCACCAAGCCTGAACCCCAGGACAGCCATACCACTGTCACCAAGCCTGAACCCCAGGACAGCCATACCACTGTCACCAAGCCTGAACCCCAGGACAGCCATACCACTGTCACCAAGCCTGAACCCCAGGACAGCCATACCACTGTCACCAAGCCTGAACCCCAGGACAGCCATACCACTGTCACCAAGCCTGAACCCCAGGACAGCCATACCACTGTCACCAAGCCTGAACCCCAGGACAGCCATACCACTGTCACCAAGCCTGAACCCCAGGACAGCCATACCACTGTCACCAAGCCTGAACCCCAGGACAGCCATACCACTGTCACAACTGTGACTCTGATTAAATGAACATGTCGAACATTCAGTCACACACACTCACTCACACACACACACACACACACACATACAGACACACACACACAGACACGCACATACAGACACACACACATACACACAGACACACACATACAGACACACACACGCACACACACACCACAAACGTTCAGGTGTATAGTTTTGCCTAGATGTTGTTTGTTTGAGAAAGACCATTTAGTGGAGGGGGAAATAATACAATATTTATTATTATTTCTGCCAAATGAAATGTTGAACATGGCAATGTTGCTCTCATGGTCTCAATAAAGTTGTACAATATTTAGTTGCATGTCATGATCTATGCCCTTTTTCATTCTGTTCCAATTCAGCCCAAGCACTGTTACAATTAAGCCAGACCATGGGGTAAATTGTAACACTTCACTCCTTGTAGTTAAGACACCACCATGCGTTTGCAGTTTGATTTACATATATAATAACCACACCAATTTGTAAAGGACAGACGTAGGTTGTTTGTATCAAGTTTTGAATACACCACCATAAAGGATCTCTGAGAAACTGACAAAAAGGTGAAAAGTGTTACAACCATCTCCGGTCTCCCCTACATGTTCAACTTAATAGACATGTTTTCCATCTCAAGAGGTCAAATAAAACAAATGTCTATAGTGCCTGTTAAGTGCAGGCCCGGCGCCACCAGGGGGCAGAAGAGGGCAATGCCCCCTTAGTTGGAATATTGTGCCTCAGTTCTGTATCCATATTCTGTCCCACAATCTGCCCCCTCCGTAATGCCCAACCCATTTGTTGTGTATGCTTCGTTCATGCAAATCCCTTGCACGCATCATACCTACGTCATACACATTTTACCGGTTAGAAGAGCGGGGTCAATCTGACCGTTTAGGTTTACTTTCAAAGTTATGTACTACAAAAAAAAAAAAAACATTCACTGCGCAGCTGGATGGAATGTAGCTAACGTTAACAGTTAGGTAGGTAGCTGATAGTATGATGGATATTAGAAAGTGGCTTCTCCAGGGCACAACAGCAGCATCGGATCAAAGCAGCAGGGAGGAGGAGAAGCCTGCCATAGAGGCCAAAGGCAAAGGCTGCTGGTCGACGCTAATCACCGAGGCCAAGGCCGCTGAGCCGACGCTAATCACCGAGGCCAAGGCCGCTGAGCCGACGCTAATCACTGAGGCCAAGGCCGCTGAGCCGACGCTAATCACCGAGGCCAAGGCTGCTGAGCCGACGCTAATCACCAAGGCCAAGGCTGCTGAGCCGACGCTAATCACCGAGGCCAAGGCTGCTGGTCGACGCTAATCACCGAGGCCAAGGCTGCTGGTCGACGCTAATCACCGAGGCCAAGGCTGCTGGTCGATGCTAATCACCGAGGCCAAGGCCGCTGAGCCGACGCTAATCACCGAGGCCAAGGCCGCTGAGCCGACGCTAATCACCGAGGCCAAGGCCGCTGAGCCGACGCTAATCACTGAGGCCAAGGCCGCTGAGCCGACGCTAATCACCGAGGCCAAGGCCGCTGAGCCGACGCTAATCACCGAGGCCAAGGCCGCTGAGCCGACGCTAATCACAGAGGCCAAGGCTGCTGAGTGGTTTGTGGGGCTGTTTAAAGTCCTGAGGAGGGTTAATGAGGTAACCTACCGTTTGCAACTCCCTGTTGATTACAGTATTAACCCGACTTTTCATGTGTCTCTCCTCAGGCCAGTGGTGCCTGGTCCCCTCGCTGAGGCTGGACACCATCAGTAAGAATGGAAGGGATGGAGTCCATCTACACTACTAACTATAGCAGGACACCATCAGTAAGAATGGAAGGGATGGAGTCCATCTACACTACTAACTATAGCAGGACACCATCAGTAAGAATGGAAGGGATGGAGTCCATCTACACTACTAACTATAGCAGGACACCATCAGTAAGAATGGAAGGGATGGAGTCCATCTACACTACTAACTATAGCAGGACACCATCAGTAAGAATGGAAGGGATGGAGTCCATCTACACTACTAACTATAGCAGGACACCATCAGTAAGAATGGAAGGGATGGAGTCCATCTACACTACTAACTATAGCAGGACACCATCAGTAAGAATGGAAGGGATGGAGTCCATCTACACTACTAACTATAGCAGGACACCATCAGTAGGAATGGAAGGGATGGAGTCCATCTACACTACTAACTATAGCAGGACACCATCAGTAAGAATGGAAGGGATGGAGTCCATCTACACTACTAACTATAGCAGGACACCATCAGTAAGAATGGAAGGGATGGAGTCCATCTACACTACTAACTATAGCAGGACACCATCAGTAAGAATGGAAGGGATGGAGTCCATCTACACTACTAACTATAGCAGGACACCATCAGGAAGAATGGAAGGGATGGAGTCCATCTACACTACTAACTATAGCAGGACACCATCAGTAGGAATGGAAGGGATGGAGTCCATCTATACTACTAACTATAGCAGGACACCATCAGTAAGAATGGAAGGGATGGAGTCCATCTACACTACTAACTATAGCAGGACACCATCAGTAAGAATGGAAGGGATGGAGTCCATCTACACTACTAACTATAGCAGGACACCATCAGTAAGAATGGAAGGGATGGAGTCCATCTACACTACTAACTATAGCAGGACACCATCAGTAAGAATGGAAGGGATGGAGTCCATCTACACTACTAACTATAGCAGGACACCATCAGTAAGAATGGAAGGGATGGAGTCCATCTACACTACTAACTATAGCAGGACACCATCAGTAAGAATGGAAGGGATGGAGTCCATCTACACTACTAACTATAGCAGGACACCATCAGTAGGAATGGAAGGGATGGAGTCCATCTACACTACTAACTATAGCAGGACACCATCAGTAAGAATGGAAGGGATGGAGTCCATCTACACTACTAACTATAGCAGGACACCATCAGTAAGAATGGAAGGGATGGAGTCCATCTACACTACTAACTATAGCAGGACACCATCAGTAAGAATGGAAGGGATGGAGTCCATCTACACTACTAACTATAGCAGGACACCATCAGTAAGAATGGAAGGGATGGAGTCCATCTACACTACTAACTATAGCAGGACACCATCAGTAAGAATGGAAGGGATGGAGTCCATCTACACTACTAACTATAGCAGGACACCATCAGTAAGAATGGAAGGGATGGAGTCCATCTACACTACTAAATATAGCAGGACACCATCAGTAAGAATGGAAGGGATGGAGTCCATCTACACTACTAACTATAGCAGGACACCATCAGTAAGAATGGAAGGGATGGAGTCCATCTACACTACTAACTATAGCAGGACACCATCAGTAGGAATGGAAGGGATGGAGTCCATCTACACTACTAACTATAGCAGGACACCATCAGTAAGAATGGAAGGGATGGAGTCCATCTACACTACTGACTATAGCAGGACACCATCAGTAAGAATGGAAGGGATGGAGTTCATCTACACTACTAACTATAGCAGGACACCATCAGTAAGAATGGAAGGGCTGGAGTCCATCTACACTACTAATTATAGCAGGACACCATCAGTAAGAATGGAAGGGATGGAGTCCATCTACACTACTAACTATAGCAGGACACCATCAGTAAGAATGGAAGGGATGGAGTCCATCTACACTACTAAGAATAACTACCTAGTTATTCTTCTGTTGTTGATATCAGGTAACGTGCAACCTAACCCTGGCCCTGATATGCAATGTCTCCAAACCCCCTCTGATTTTAAATCTAGATCTGGTTTTGGTATTTTTCATTTAAATGTACGCAGCCTGTTGTCAAAAATTGATGGGGTTAGGATTTGGGCTAAATCAACTGATGCTGATGTAATTGTGTTTTCGGAAACCTGGCTCAGCAAGTCTATTTGTGATAAGGATATTTGTATAAGTGGTTACAATGTTTATCGTACAGATCGGGTTAAGAAAGGTGGGGGTGTGGCTATATATGTAAAATCTAAATTCCATGTAAGTGTGGCAAAGTCTGAAACTATTTGTAAACAATTGGAATTTCTTGCTTTGAATATTGAGGTTTCAAAGGGCCTCTCTATAACTGTGATTGGCTGTTATAGACCCCCCTCTGCTCTTGGTGATGCATTTTCTTCATTGACGCACCTTATGTCTAAACTTCTTTACAGTGAAATGATCTTGATTGGTGATCTCAACTGGTGTTGGTTAAAGCCGGTGTCTGATGATTTAAAAATGTTTTGTAATTCTATGAATCTTACCCAGTTGATTAATTCACCCACTCGCCCAAATCTTAAATGCCGTGATAAATCTACCCTGATTGATTTGATATTGACAAATGTTCCACATAAATATTCTGCGGTTGGTGTTTTTTGTAATGATTTAAGTGACCATTGTGCTGTTGTTGCTGTTAGAAATACTAAGGTTCCAAAGACAAATCCACGTTTTATTCATAAGAGAAATTTGAAGTGTTTTAATGAGCAGGCTTTCTTTCATGATTTGTTTTATTTTGACTGGAGCAAGATTGAGCTTATCCCTGATGTGGAAACTGCCTGGATATTCTTTCATGATGTTTTTTTCCAAATAGTAAACAAACATGCACCATTCCGCAGGTTCAGGGTTAAAGGGCGGGATAATCCATGGTTTTCTTCTGAGCTGTCTTGTATTATTCACGACCGTAATCTAGCCTGGGCTAAAGCAAGGAAATCTTGTTCTGATGCTGATTGGCTTATTTTTAGGCAGTTAAGAAACAAGTGTTCTTTTCTTCTCAGGAAGGCCAAGTCTGAATATTTTATGTCTGTTACCACTGATAACCTGAATGACCCTAGAAAGTTTTGGAATGCTATTAAGTCTATGTCTGGTAACAGTAATGTTAATGAATTACCGTCATGTGTTTTGAAGGACTCTGTTGCTATATATGACAAAACTGAAATGCTGAATTGTTTCAATGAGCACTTTGTATCATCTGGTAGGCTGTTTGATTCAGTGTCCTCTGTCTCTGTACAACCCTGTGTGGATGAACCAGTGTCCTCTGTCTCTGTACAACCCTGTGTGGATGAACCAGTGAGAGCTGGTCAAACTTTTAGTTTTCTGCCATTCTCAGTGCAGGTGGTACATAAAGCCCTGAAATCCTTAGATCAAAGAAAGCCTGCAGGTCCTGATCTTTTGGATCCCTGCTTTTTAAATCTGGCAGCTGATTTCATAGCTGAACCACTTACATATCTGTTCAATCTAACCCTGGAATGTAATGAAATTCCAAAGATCTGGAAATCAGCATTTGTCCTACCACTTTTAAAAGTGGGAGATCCAACTATTTTAAATAATTATAGGCCAATCTCAAAGCTGTCACCCCTGGTGAAAATACTTGAAACCCTTGTAAGTGAACAGCTAAAATAGTTTTTATTTACTAACTCTATTTTATCAATGTATCAATCGGGCTTCAGGAAGAAGCATAGCACAATTACAGCAGCCATGAAGGTTTTAAATGATATCACTGAAGCCCTTGACAAAAAACAGCACTGTGTCTCACTTTTTATTGATCTCTCTAAGGCTTTTGATACAGTTGATCATGCTATACTAAGGCAGAGATTGTTGAGTGTAGGTCTTTCGGAGCATGCAGTTGCATGGTTTGCTAACTATCTGTCTGATAGAACTCAGTGCACTCAATTTGATGGGCTTATGTCTGTTAAATTGTCTGTCCTGAATGGTGTGCCCCAGGGCTCTGTACTTGGTCCTCTCTTATTCACTATTTATATTAATGATTTAGACAAAAATGTCCAAAATGCACAACTTCATTTTTATGCTGATGATACTGTTATTTACTGTTGTGCCTCATCTCTTACAAAAGCTTTCCAGAACTTGCAAACTGCTTTTTATACTGTTCAACATACCTTGTGTCAATTGAAGCTTATCCTCAACACTGACAAAACTAAACTAATGGTGTTTTCTAATGCAAGAAATAGACCTCTGAACCTTTCACCTGTTATTACCTGTCAGGGCAAGGAGATTGAGGTTGTAACCTCATATAAATATCTTGGAATTCTAATTGATGACGGCCTCTCTTTTAAATTGCATATTCAACAACTTACAAAAAAATTGAAGCTGAAATTGGGATTTTATTTTAGGAATAAGGCCTGTTTTTCTTTTGAAGCCAGAAGGAGGCTAGTATCAGCTACATTTATGCCTTTACTAGATTATGGGGATATTTTATATATGAATGCTTCCGCTCAGTGTTTGAGATCAATTGACACTCTTTATCATGGTACTTGAGATTTATTTTAAACTGCAAAACCCTTACGCACCACTGTACTTTGTATACCAGGGTTGGCTGGCCTTCTCTAGTCACTCGTAGGCTCAGTCACTGGTATACTTTTATTTACAAAGCCATTTTGGGTTTACTACCTTTTTATTTGGGCATTTTTATTGTTCAGAAATGTGGTGGGTACTCTCTTCGTTCACTGGACTTTATCCTGCTAACTGTTCCAAATGTCAGAACTGAATTTGGTAAAAGGTATTTTATGTACTCTGCGCCATCGTCTTGGAACACCTTACAAAATAACTTTAAACTGGAAGAACTTGTCCCGATTGGTGTTTTTAAATCTCTGATGAAGGATTTTGAGGCTGATTCCCTGACCTGTCAATGTTTTTAATTTGCTGTTTTTGATATTGTTATACTCTTGTGAATTCATGAATGGTTTTTTACTAGATTACTTGTAGTTTTTCATGTTGTCTGTCTGTAATTTTTTGTAATGACTTGGTGCTGCCTATCTTGGCCAGGACGCTCTTGAAAAAGAGATTTTAAATCTCAATGAGCCCTTCCTGGTTAAATAAAGGTTAAATAAAAAATAAAAAACTATAGCAGGACACCATCAGTAAGAATGGAAGGGATGGAGTCCATCTACACTACTAACTATAGCAGGACACCATCAGTAAGATTGGAAGGGATGGAGTCCATCTACACTACTAACTATAGCAGGACACCATCAGTAAGAATGGAAGGGATGGAGTCCATCTACACTACTAACTATAGCAGGACACCATCAGTAAGAATGGAAGGGATGGAGTCCATCTACACTACTAACTATAGCAGGACACCATCAGTAAGAATGGAAGGGACGGAGTCCATCTACACTACTAACTATAGCAGGACACCATCAGTAAGAATGGAAGGGATGGAGTCCATCTACACTACTAACTATAGCAGGACACCATCAGTAAGAATGGAAGGGATGGAGTCCATCTACACTACTAACTATAGCAGGACACCATCAGTAAGAATGGAAGGGATGGAGTCCATCTACACTACTAACTATAGCAGGACACCATCAGTAAGAATGGAAGGGATGGAGTCCATCTACACTACTAACTATAGCAGGACACCATCAGTAAGAATGGAAGGGATGGAGTCCATCTACACTACTAACTATAGCAGGACACCATCAGTAAGAATGGAAGGGATGGAGTCCATCTACACTACTAACTATAGCAGGACACCATCAGTAAGAATGGAAGGGATGGAGTCCATCTACACTACTAACTATAGCAGGACACCATCAGGAAGAATGGAAGGGATGGAGTCCATCTACACTACTAACTATAGCAGGACACCATCAGTAAGAATGGAAGGGATGGAGTCCATCTACACTACTAACTATAGCAGGACACCATCAGTAAGAATGGAAGGGATGGAGTCCATCTACACTACTAACTATAGCAGGACACCATCAGTAAGAATGGAAGGGATGGAGTCCATCTGCACTACTAACTATAGCAGGACCCCATCAGTAGGAATGGAAGGGATGGAGTCCATCTACACTACTAACTATAGCAGGACACCATCAGTAAGAATGGAAGGGATGGAGTCCATCTACACTACTAACTATAGCAGGACACCATCAGTAAGAATGGAAGGGATGGAGTCCATCTACACTACTAACTATAGCAGGACACCATCAGTAAGAATGGAAGGGATGGAGTCCATCTACACTACTAACTATAGCAGGACACCATCAGTAAGAATGGAAGGGATGGAGTCCATCTACACTACTAACTATAGCAGGACACCATCAGTAAGAATGGAAGGGATGGAGTCCATCTGCACTACTAACTATAGCAGGACCCCATCAGTAGGAATGGAAGGGATGGAGTCCATCTACACTACTAACTATAGCAGGACACCATCAGTAAGAATGGAAGGGATGGAGTCCATCTACACTACTAACTATAGCAGGACACCATCAGTAAGAATGGAAGGGATGGAGTCCATCTACACTACTAACTATAGCAGGACACCATCAGTAAGAATGGAAGGGATGGAGTCCATCTACACTACTAACTATAGCAGGACACCATCAGTAAGAATGGAAGGGATGGAGTCCATCTACACTACTAACTATAGCAGGACACCATCAGTAAGAATGGAAGGGATGGAGTCCATCTACACTACTAACTATAGCAGGACACCATCAGTAAGAATGGAAGGGATGGAGTCCATCTACACTACTAACTATAGCAGGACACCCTCAGTAGGAATGGAAGGTCCTCATTTGGGTACCGGTCACAGGAGCTAACTATAGCAGGACACCATCAGTAAGAATGGAAGGTCCTCATTTGGGTACTGGTCACAGGAGGAGCAAGAAAGGCTGCCTTTCTAATGACTTCTGGAGTCACACTCCTCTTACACATACAGAGAGAAAAACAACATGGATGCTGTTTAAATGAACTGTAGAGTACTATTAAAAACAATCAGGTTGAATAACAGGGATAGAGGACATAACCAGAAACTATTATCTACAAACTACAATATACTACCAGTGATGTTATAACAACCAGTACACTACTAAATGAAGTATAAAACAGGAGACCGTGAGCAGAAACCCAACTCCAGCAGATGATGCCAAATGTAGTTCAGGTGGTCTGCAGGAGGTTCAGGTGACAGGAGTTGTCCTCAGACTCACAAGCATCTAAAGGATGATTTAACACTTCAGTGTAGCGTGTAGAGGTACAAGAGAACAAGGATTGAGAACACAACCATAAACCTTAAACTAAACACTGGCCTATATACACACACACAATGGCTGGGAGTCCCAGAGAAGAGGTTAGAAAATAACTGATGTTGTAGATTCTCAGAAACTGCTGAGGCCTCTTCTGATCCTGGAAAAGGTAGAAGCTGCTCTTGCAGGCCTCGAGAGAAGAGTCAGTCATATTTCCATAAAATGGAAAACAAAGCCTGTAATTACAAAAAAATTGTGAATTCAATAAAATGTGAGATTAAACCTTACACACTTTTGCAATTACTCAGGAGGAAGATATGGCTGAGAAACATCAGGCGTAGGGACATCAGTCTGCAGAAGTCCTTCGAGGACCTTAAGAAAGTGGGTTATGCTGTGTGCGAGGATCACTTTCAAGAGTGTTTTATTCTGATTAAGGTCCAGCTACTATCTTTGTCAATAGAAATACATGTAAGTCACATGATACTTTTCTGGTAAGAATGTCTCTTTCAACAGTGTTCACGGAAGACCCTGTCCTCCGAGGCAGCACCTACCAGAATAAATAGCATGAATCCACCCCCTCAATCTGCAACAGATGCACGGCGTTGTGGAAAAAGCAGTAAGCCAACTACAAAGTTCGTAGCAATTAAAGATGCACCGTTGTTGTTTTATATCAACACAACAGGTTTAAAGTCTTGAATTGTCTATTTTTGAAGGAGAGGACAGGGAAGCAGATGGAGGAGTTTTAGGTGAGAAAGACAGAGAGAACAAGAGAGTGAAGGAGAGCGTAGACCCAGCTCCAGCAGAGACCCAGCTCCAGCAGAGACCCAGCTCCAGCAGAGACCCAGCTCCAGCGTAGACCCAGCTCCAGCAGAGACCCAGCTCCAGCAGAGACCCAGCTCCAGCAGAGACCCAGCTCCAGCAGAGACCCAGCTCCAGCAGAGGAAGCAGCAGATGCTATATTTAGTTCAACGGTCTGCAGGAAGGGGGTCTGTCAGGTGACAGAGGTGGCAGGAGGCTTCCTCACAAGCATACAGGAGGAGCCTCAGATGACAGGAGGAGGCATCCTCACAAGCATACAGGAGGAGGCTCAGGTGACAGAAGGAGGCGTCCTCACAAGCATACAGGAGGAGGCTCAGATGACAGAAGGAGGCGTCCTCACAAGCATACAGGAGGAGGCTCAGATGACAGAAGGAGGCGTCCTCACAAGCATACAGGAGGAGGCTCAGGTGACAGAAGGAGGCGTCCTCACAAGCATACAGGAGGAGGCTCAGATGACAGAAGGAGGCGTCCTCACAAGCATACAGGAGGAGGCTCAGGTGACAGAAGGAGGCGTCCTCACAAGCATACAGGAGGAGGCTCAGATGACAGAAGGAGGCTTCCTCACAAGCATACAGGAGGAGGCTCAGGTGTCAAAGTCAAATCTCATACAGATGTTTGGTTTTCTAAATGAATACAACTCCTGGAAAAGAAGCTGTCAAAATCACAAAACAACTACAGGCAAATGCAAACCAGGCATGCCGCAAAACTAAAAGCCATCAAAACCAAGTACGTCGTCATCTTAGAGATTGGAATAACACATATGTTGACTTCTAATACACAACATTAGGATTGATTATACAATGATATGGTGATTTCATCATGCAGCTATCCTCTTTATAATGTGTAGAACACAACAAGATCCAATGTTGGAGGCCATGGAGTCACTACCTCCACATCTAAATGACTTCTTTAAACTACAGTGTTGGAGGCCATGGAGTCACTACCTCCACATCTAAAGGACTTCTTCAAACTACAGTGTTGGAGGCCATGGAGTCACTACCTCCACATCTAAAGGACTTCTTCAAACTACAGTGTTGGAGGCCATGGAGTCACTACCTCCACATCTAAAGGACTTCTTCAAACTACAGTGTTGGAGGCTATGGAGTCACTACCTCCACATCTAAAGGACTTCTTTAAACTACAGTGTTGGAGGCCAGGGAGTCATTACCTCCACATCTAAAGGACTTCTTCAAACTACAGTGTTGGAGGCCATGGAGTCACTACCTCCACATCTAAAGGACTTCTTCAAACTACAGTGTTGGAGGCCATGGAGTCACTACCTCCACATGTAAAGGACTTCTTCAAACTACAGTGTTGGAGGCCATGGAGTCACTACCTCCACATCTAAAGGACTTCTTTAAACTACAGTGTTGGAGGCCATGGAGTCACTACCTCCACATCTAAAGGACTTCTTTAAACTACAGTGTTGGAGGCCATGGAGTCACTACCTCCACATCTAAAGGACTTCTTCAAACTACAGTGTTGGAGGCCATGGAGTCACTACCTCCACATCTAAAGGACTTCTTCAAACTACAGTGTTGGAGGCCATGGAGTCACTACCTCCACATCTAAAGGACTTCTTCAAACTACAGTGTTGGAGGCCATGGAGTCACTACCTCCACATCTAAAGGACTTCTTCAAATACAGTGTTGGAGGCCATAGAGTCACTACCTCCACATCTAAAGGACTTCTTTAAACTACAGTGTTGGAGGCCATGGAGTCACTACCTCCACATCTAAAGGATTTCTTCAAACTACAGTGTTGGAGGCCATGGAGTCACTACCTCCACATCTAAAGGACTTCTTCAAACTACAGTGTTGGAGGCCATGGAGTCATTACCTCCACATCTAAAGGACTTCTTTAAACTTCAGTGTTGGAGGCCATGGAGTCATTACCTCCACATCTAAAGGACTTCTTTAAACTACAGTGTTGGAGGCCATGGAGTCATTACCTCCACATCTAAAGGACTTCTTCAAACTCCAGTGCAGTGTGTAGAGAAATAAGAGAGGGCGGAGGTTCTCTGTGGAGATAAAACAACTTGGAATACAGCTGTACCAACACAGTCCTTCCACTTACAGATTTCTGTGTAAAAATATTCTCCTGTCATCCCTGAGTACCCTCCATCGCTACCTTCCCCGCACCATCGGTTTCTTTTCTGTAGGAATAAATACTGCATTTTGCTCTTACAGGAGGATTAATTTGTTGGACTGCATGTTTTCATAAATTATATAAAAGATGGTATTAATTATTATTTTATTTTGAAGCCCGGATTCCTCAACTGTGTCATGGAGAAGATGGAACTCCTGGTCTGACATATGAGCACAACAGAAAGAAATGTGTCTCTAATGTTTGATGAAATGGCAATATTTTTTTAAAATCTAGATTACAATCACGAAAGGGCTTAACCATCAAGGGAGATATCTGTTGCCAATCAGGCAATGGTTGTTATGGTTAGGAGTGTCACATCGAAATGGAAACTATCAGACAATACATTCTGACCACTAGACACTATCTGGACTCCCATTCTGACCACTAGATACTATCTGTACTCCCATTCTGACCACTAGACACTATCTGGACTCCCATTCTGACCACTAGACACTATCTGGACTCCCATTCTGACCACTAGACACTATCTGGACTCCCATTCTGACCACTAGACACTATCTGGACTCCCATTCTGACCACTAGACACTATCTGGACTCCCATTCTGACCACTAGACACTATCTGGACTCCCATTCTGACCACTAGACACTATCTGGACTCCCATTCTGACCACTAGACACTATCTGGACTCCCATTCTGACCACTAGACACTATCTGGACTCCCATTCTGACCACTAGACACTATCTGGACTCCCATTCTGACCACTAGACACTATCTGGACTCCCATTCTGACCACTAGACACTATCTGGACCCATTCTGACCACTAGACACTATCTGGACTCCCATTCTGACCACTAGACACTGTCTGGACTCCCATTCTGACAACTAGACACTATCTGGACCCATTCTGACCACTAGACACTATCTGGACTCCCATTCTGACCACCACTAGACACTATCTGGACCCATTCTGACCACTAGACACTATCTGGACTCCCATTCTGACCACTAGACTCTATCTGGACTCCCATTCTGACCACTAGACACTATCTGGACTCCCATTCTGACCACTAGACACTATCTGGACTCCCGTTCTGACCACTAGACACTATATGGACTTCCATTCTGACCACTAGACACTATCTGACCAGTGGAGGCTGCATCCTGGAAGGCCATGTCCAGCAGTGGTGTGGTGTTATCTGACCATTACTTTATCCCAGGGATCATCAACTAGATTCAGCCCTTTATCCCAGGGATCATCCACTACATTCAGCCCTTTATCCCAGGGATCATCCAGTAGATTCAGCCCTTTATCCCAGGGATCATCAACTAGATTCAGCCCTTTATCCCAGGGATCATCCACTAGATTCAGCCCTTTATCCCAGGGATCATCCACTAGATTCAGCCCTTTATCCCAGGGATCATCCACTAGATTCAGCCCTTTATCCCAGGGATCATCATCTAGATTCAGCCCTTTATCCCAGGGATCATCATCTAGATTCAGCCCTTTATCCCAGGGATCATCCACTAGATTCAGCCCTTTATCCCAGGGATCATCATCTAGATTCAGCCCTTTATCCCAGGGATCATCCACTAGATTCAGCCCTTTATCCCAGGGATCATCAACTATATTCAGCCCTTTATCCTAGGGATCATCAACTAGATTCAGCCCTTTATCCCAGGGATCATCAATAGATTCAGCCCTTTATCCCAGGGATCAACTAGATTCAGCCCTTTATCCCAGGGATCAACTAGATTCAGCCCTTTATCCCATGGATCATCCACTAGATTCAGCCCTTTATCCCAGGGATCATCAACTAGATTCAGCCGCGTGAAGTTTTTCTCTTGAGCGGATAGTTGGGGGGCCGGAATATAATTACAAATAATTTGTAGACTGCAAATTGACTGCAAGAAGCCGAACAGATATAATGTTTGACTAAAATATAATCACTCAAACCTTGCTTACAATCAGGTACCTCTATTATGCATGGGGATACTTGAACAGATTTCTTACATACAAATCACTTGGAGCTGATTTCCTGGTCTTTTTACAGTCTTTTATGTCCAACAAGAAAAATAATTTCATTAAATAAATAAAAATGCCTCACAAAATGCCCCGCGAGTTGGGGGAACCCTGCTTTGTCCTCACTGTCACTTAGAAACTAATTCCAATGTTGCCTGGTAATGGTTCTCCTCACTGTCACTCAGAAACTAATTCCAATGTTGCCTGGTAATGGTTCTCCTCACTGTCACTCAGAAACTAATTCCAATGTTGCCTGGTAATGGTTCTCCTCACTGTCAATTAGAAACTAATTCCAATGTTGCCTGGTAATGGTTCTCCTCACTGTCACTCAGAAATTAATTCCAATGTTGCCTGGTAATGGTTCTCCTCACTGTCACTCAGAAACTAATTCCAATGTTGCCTGGTGATGGTTCTCCTCACTGTCACTCAGAAACTAATTCCAATGTTGCCTGGTAATGGTTCTCCTCACTGTCACTCAGAAACTAATTCCAATGTTGCCTGGTAATGGTTCTCCTCCCTGTCACTCAGAAACTAATTCCAATGTTGCCTGGTAATGGTTCTCCTCCCTGTCACTCAGAAACTAATTCCAATGTTGCCTGGTAATGGTTCTGTTCAAAACAATACGATGTTGCAGGCAGCGGATGTTGAGGCCTGGAAGGGGTTGAGGGAGCTACTCCACATGCCTGCAGTGGAGCTGGAATGTCCTCCACCCAACGCCGTCTGCAGTGGAGCTGGAATGTCCTCCATCCAACGCCGTCTGCAGTGGAGCTGGAATGTCCTCCACCCAACGCCACCTGCAGTGGAGCTGGAATGTCCTCCACCCAACGCCATCTGCAGTGTGTGTAGAGTTTTGGAGGAGGCTGAGCTATGTCGCGGTGGGGATTGTGGCTCAGATAAATATTTCTGTGCCACTTGTGCCGTGAGAACACACAGCACTCCCAACATTGTCCACCAGTTGGAGTTACTGAAGGTAATACATTTTATGTTATGTCAACAAACCTGTCAGCTTCTGGCTAAATAAATGTGCTTCCCAGTCAAAGATGTTGACCAGAGCTTTTAAGCCCCAACTTAGATGAGAATTGCCCTCATGATGTATTTGAGACGGGGACTGATCCCATTGAAGATGACATGAGCGATGTAGAGAGTCTGCCAGAGGCTGAATATGTTCAAGCCATAGAGATCAACACTGAGCAGCTAATTGAAGGTCTCAAAATCAATATCTGTCTTTTTATTTAGAACATCAGTGAAGAACACTGCATCCCAGTTACGGTACAGAATAGCATTGTTGAGGACCTCAGAACCATTTTTGATGCATTGATGACACACTACAGCGATCCCCTCAGGTTTCATCTTACAAAAAAAGTAAATAAACGTTGTTGAACATGACGATCTCAGGGACTTGCTCAACAACTCTGCAGTATTTGAGGAATGCATTAGATGCATAAGCTCTGAGTGGATGCTGGAGCATTACTGTGTGAAAGAATTGGGCATGGTCAGGCCAATTGAAGTACAACTGAGCAACAAAGAAGGTTATAAAACAAGGTCATTTCAATACAGCTACATGGTCCCCAGGGTATATTAATATAAAGAGACATGAGACAAAACAATCATAATGAATAAGATTACATGGACAGGGAGACCTGATCCTAGGTCAGCAATCCTCCTCTGAGACACTTCCCAGGAGTCACCAGGACCAAGAAACATAACACTTACTGTTGTAAAGTCTAGTTACAGCAGGTTTTTACTGCCATCTAGTGGAAGATACCAATAAAACACTTTATTATCAGGGTGGGGAGACTGCTGAGTGAAACAGAAAGTAAATGTGTTCTTTTTTTACAGGATCCATTTTGAGACGACAGAGCAGAAAACACGATATGGAGAGAACTAAAAAATAAAGTGAGTATTTCTTCTAAGTATTTCTGAACAATAATCTATTCTAAAGGACAGAGTAAGAATTAATACCTGGAATGCGATATTACTAGTTAGTAGAACTGCTACTTGAGCTGAGTTGCTGACAGACAGCAGTTTTCAAAGTGGAAACTAATCAGTAGGCCCACATGTTATGAGGTAGGCTATTATCATTGTCATTAAAGTAAGCCTATAACTTTTTTTACACATGCTCAGTTCTTGGGTCTCTCGAGTGGAAATTTCAAATGGAAGTTATGGAACTCCATCATGTGCTTCTGTTATGAGAAAAACTCCACAATGAAACTGACATTAAATGTGGAGAATGATAGATATGTTGGCCATCAAGTAGCCTATTCATTGTTATGCCTGTCTAGGCTACTGTAGCCTGCCATTTTATACTATAAATATGTTGAAATGACTGGAGTCGTTGCAAATCATTTTGTGCCACTTGTGTAGCCAACCTGGAGCTGGCAAACAGATGTAATAAATAGCCTATAACTTCAGTTTATTGTTGTTGTAGCCTTGTGTTATTATGTAATTATTAATGGCCGTGTTTAGTTAATTCAATTGGAAGTTATCAAGTGTCACCATGGTCACAGTTCTATTTCAATTGCTGATCAGATGTTAGAATGCATTAGATTGAAGGTAACAGTCAGCCAGATTAGGCTACACGTAAAGAAATAACCTGGCTGTTGTTGACAAGCATGGACCTATTCAGTTCATATCCATATTATTAATATTTCATTCAGAGATTGAAATTATGACCCCATCCTCAGTAGCCTATTCCAGCAGGCTACTGGGCAACAGAAGCACTTCCTACCTCAAAATCGCCTTGCTATTCATGTTAAATAAATTAATATGTCAATTTGAACTAAGCAAGCTGCTAAATCGTTCAGCTTACATCTTGCCTACATCTTGCCCAGGCTACTGGAGGCTATCTGAAATAAGATGTAGGCCTATCAGGGTCTATGTTTTGGCCTAGTTTTCAGGCCTTGTTGGTGGGTTTTGAGGAGTCATTGGGCTAGAAAAAGTCATTGCATTAAATCACCTGACTGTTTGGATGTATCTATTAGTTAATGTTTTATTTCTAAGAGATAATGAATAAAAGAGAACAATTGACATTCAATAATTAGTTGTCACTGTGTTAACCACAACCAACATGCTGGATCTCTGTTTAGGGGTCAGTGCTCTAAAATGAGTCTCTCTGGGGAGAGAGAGGAGGGGGGCCCTGCCTCTAAAATGAGTCTCTCTGGGGAGAGAGAGGAGGGGGGCCGTGCCTCTAAAATGAGTCTCTCTGGGGAGAGAGAGGAGGGAGGCCCTGCCTCTAAAATGAGTCTCTCTGGGGGACATGACACCAAAACTAAGAGGTGAGCTGACAATATTGTTTAAGAATTTATATTCCAAAACGCTATATACAAAAAAAAATCACATTTGTGTTTTTTCATCAGAAATTATTGCTTATGGGTACCTTCAATATAACTGTTCTAGATTGTATGAAAATGATAATTTTTTCTGCACAACGCTATATATCCATTGTTTAGCTGGAATGGAATGTTCGTATCCTGTATATTTGACTGTGATATGTTGTTGTCTCACCTAGCTATTAGAAGATTAATGCATTTACAGATGACATCTTAATTTGACCCAGTTTCTCACAGCAGGAAAATAATCCTGCAAGAACAGCAAATGTGCATTATTATGTGGATTATAATTAATGGAAATGTGTTGTAGGGGTTGGTAAATTTTTCATTAGGGCAAATCAAGTCTGAAATGTTTAAGTGTAAAACACCTTATAAAGCCTTGTAGTGGTTTCATAATTTATTTAAACAATAAAAGCTAATTGACCAACATTTCTGAAAATGGATATGAAGTGTTTTGGAATGAAACTCTTCGTATGTTTCCCCATCTGAGCTCAGAGTAGATGAGATATGTAATGTTTGTCTCTGTTGTGTTGAAGCCCAATCAAGCAGGAGAGACCAGCCTCCCCTGTACCCAGCTGTGTGTCCATGAAGAGTGATTGGTCAATGAGACCCCCTTTACACTTTGGAAAGGGAGACTTTTCTACTGAACAAAGGTAAGAAGAACTCATGGGTCATGGTCAGTGAGTTAAACAACACTGTCTCTAGTCATTTCTCCTCTCCCATTTTCCCATTTATTTTTATTGTTTTCATAATCCATAGGCTAATCCTTTTTTCAATATTCATAGTCCTAAAACAATATTAAACAAACACAACATTCCTTCCCTGTGTGTGTGTGTGTGTGTGTGTGTGTGTGTGTGTGTGTGTGTGTGCTTGTCAGTGAGTGTGTGTGCACTCCCTGGATGAGGAGATGTAATCTCTATCCTGATTTCCTAGTCACTTTTACCCCTACCTACATGTACATATTACCTTAATTACCTCAACTACCTGGTACCCCTGCACATTGACTCGGTACTGGTACTCCTTGTATATAGTCTAGTTATTACCTCAACTACCTGGTACCCTGCACATTGACTCAGTACTGGTACTCCTTGTATATAGTCTAGTTATTACCTCAACTACCTGGTACCCCTGCACATTGACTCAGTATTGGTATTCCTTGTATATAGTCTAGTTATTACCTCAATTACCTGGTACCCCTGCACATTGACTCGGTACTGGTACTCCTTGTATATAGTCTAGTTATTACCTCAACTACCTGGTACCCTGCACATTGACTCAGTACTGGTACTCCTTATATATAGTCTAGTTATTACCTCAACTACCTGGTACCCCTGCACATTGACTCAGTACTGGTACTCCTTGTATATAGTCTAGTTATTACCTCAACTACCTGGTACCCCTGCACATTGACTCAGTACTGGTACTCCTTATAGCCTCATTATTGTTATGTTATTGTGTTACTATGTCCTTTTTTTTATTTAGCTAATTTTTCGTACTTTTTAACAGCATTGTTGGGAAAAGGCTCATAAGTAAGCATTTCACGGCAAAGTTTACACCTCTTGTATTCGGCGCATGTGAGAAATAAAATTTGATTTGAAGCTCCTTGGCAGAGACACGTCATCGGGTCAAACGGTCGTCTCGTGCCTGACAGCACATGTGCAGGCCGTGAAATCACTACTTTGATATAAAGTTGTTTTTGACAAACATGAAAACGTGTGAGTTTGTCCCTTTCATGAAGTTGGAGTAATAACGTTAAATGTTAAACTACTTAATTCAGAACAATTAGAAAATTAACAAGTAAGGAAGTCATTTTTACTTCTTTGAGTTCTCAAACCCCAAACCATGGCCATGTCTTTTTCCATTCAAATCTTTCCTTAACATTATAATTATTTCACAGTACTGACCACGGATCAGCTTCTAGGGAGATTGAGGCGGCTTATTCTTACCCAATAAAAATGCACTAAATCACAGATTTGGCACATCATTTCAGACATGTTAGGCTACACATGAAATATATTTAGTCAAATTACAGATAACCCTACAAGTAGCAAAATATAACTCAATTGATTGAACATGAAGTGTATTTCAATACGATTGAAATAGGACTATAGCCTACTGTTTATATTTTAATGCAGTCATCTCGGTTTTCATTTGAAGCATCATTTCATACATTGCTTGTTGTATCAACTGCAAAGACATTGGCAACTTTGTATTTGTAAGTCAACTTTGTTCTGAATTTATCTGCGGTCACAAAGAGACGGATAAACCATGTGATTCTTTGTTTAGCGGGGATCTTCTGTGTATAAAGTGACGTGGGAGGGCAAAAAAGCATCTAACGACACACTTGGCTGTTCTACAAGTGGTCTGAGGCAGGTGTTAGAATACGAGCGTTTCCAAGTGCAACGTTAATAACAATGGTTTTTTGAAACAGCTCAGAGATTTAACAATGCTCCTACGAAGATTCTAATGATGAACATTTGTTATATTTTTTAAGGGGGTAGATCAGCTTTAATATTGCAGATAGATTGTAACTTCCATCAATGTAATTGTCTGAATCACTTCCAATCCCCCATGTATTTTTTTGGCAAATTTATATATATATATATATATCCTTTAAAAATATTTATATATCCTTTTTAAAAATATATACCCCTTCCCTAATTGGAGTAAACTAGTGAACAACAATGCTTAGGCCTCTACTTCCAGCTTATAGATACAGTGAGGGAAAAAAGTATTTGATTCCCTGCTGATTTTGTACATTTGCCCACTGACAAAGAAATGATCAGTCTATAATTTTAATGGCAGACAATGACTAATGAGGGAATAAGGACCAGGAGTGTGTGATTGAAGACAAGACAAATGGAGTGATGATAAATGGATCAGCAGTAGCTAGTAAGCCGGTGACGCCGAACGCCTAATCCTGCCCGAACAAGGAGGGGAGGCAGCCTCGGCGGAAGTCGTGACAGTACCCCCTCCATGACGCACGGCTCCAGCAGCGCGCCGACCCCGGCCTCGAGGACGGCCAGGAGATCGCGGAGCAGGGCGAGCCGAATGGTGACGGTAAAAATCCCGTAACATGGAGGGATCGAGGATATCCCTCACCGGGACCCAGCATCGTTCCTCTGGACCGTACCCCTCCCACTCCACGAGGTACTGAAGGCCCCCCACCCGATGCATCGAATCCAGGATGGAACGGACAGAGTACGCCGGGGCACCCTCGATGTCCAGAGGAGGTGGTTAATGCGGTAATCAGAGGGAAGTAATAACCTATAAGTGACCTCGTTGACTCTCCTCAGGACTTTGAACGGCCCCACAAACCGCGGGCTCAGCTTCCGGCAGGGCAGGCGGAGAGGCAGATTCCGGGTCGAGAGCCAGACCCGATCACCCGGTACGAAGACCGGGGCCTCACTGCGGTGGAGGTCAGCGTTGGCCTTCCGACGACGCACGGCGCGTTGGAGGTGAATGTGGGCAGCATCCCACGTCTTCTCTGCGCGCCGAAACCAGTCATCCACCGCAGAAGCCTTGGTCTGGCTCTGGTGCCACGGTGCCAGAACCGGTTGGTAACCTAGAACACACTGGAAAGGAGTTAGGTTAGTGGAGGAGTGGCGGAGAGAGTTCTGGGCATATTCTGCCCACGGTAAGAACACCGACCACTCCCCCGGCCAGTACAGTAGGACCGCAGGAACCTACCCACGTCCTGATTTACCCGTTCCACCTGCCCATTACTTTCGGGGTGGAACCCAGAGGTCAGGCTGACCGAGACCCCCAGACCCCGGTCAGACACTATATCCTCTGGTACCCCGTAGTGCCGGAAGACGTGTGTAAACAGGGCCTCCGCAGTCTGCAGGGCCGTGGGGAGACCGGGCAGAGGAAGGAGGTGGCAGGCTTTAGAAAAGTGGTCCACAATGACCAGGATGGTGGTGTTACCTTGGGAGAGGGGAAGATCAGTTAGAAAATCAACACTTAAGTGAGACCATGGTTGTTGTGGAACTGGTAAAGGTTGTAAGCTACTTTACCAACCTTTATGAAAATGGATATGTAGCGTTTTGGAATTAAATTGTTCTTATGTTTCCCCGTCTGAGCTCAGAGTAGATGAGAGATGTAATGTTTGTCTCTGTTGTGTTGAAGCCCAATCAAGCAGGAGAGACCAGCCTCCCCTGTACCCAGCTGTGTGTCCATGAAGAGTGACTGGTCTATGAGACCTCCTTTATACTTTGGAGAGGGAGACTTTTCTACTGAACAAAGGTAAGAAGAACTCATAGGTCATGGTCAGTGAGTTAAACAACACTGTCTCTAGTCATTTCTCCTCTCCCATTTTACCATTTATTTTTGTTGTTTTCATAATCCATAGGCTAAACCTTTTTTTCCATTTTCATAGTCCTGAAACAATATTAAACAAACACTACATTCCCTCCCTATGTATGTGTGTGTGTGTGTGTGCGTGTGTGTGTGTGTGCACTCCCTGGATGAGGAGATGTAATGTTATGTTTTGTCCCCAGAAACCAACAGCAGAGATCAGAGTCAGAGTCAGAGATTCTCAGTGGTCAGTCTTCCCAGAGTCATCAAACAGACCTGGCCTCCATATTCAGTGTATGTGGTCCTGTTATGTACATTTGTTTTTGTTTACCTCAAGTAAAGTTGATCTGTCAATCATTCATTCATGTGTTAATGAGAAAGCATTTCTTCTCTTGCTTAACTTATTTACTTTATTTATTTCAGTTGCTTGAAGAGAATATTATGACATTTGTGAAGAACGAGCTGAAGATGTTCAAGAGGATTCTTAGTCCAGAACTCCCAGAAGGCTTTGAGAGTCAGAAGCAGGATATGGAAGTGGTGGATGCTGAAGATGAGAATCAGGAGAGCAGTGCCAGAGAGGGGGCTCTGAAGATCACACTGCACGTCCTGAGGAAAATGAACCAGAAGGAGCTTGCTGACACACTGGAGAAAAGTAAGAGCTGTCTGCCTCATGTTGAATGCTGTTTTAGAACATTTAAAAGCTGTAGCTAAAGTACAGCTAAAGTAGCTGTGTAACTCAATGATATTGTAGCAGCCTTAACATAACACCTAGTGACCTCATCAAGTAGCAGCAGGGATGTGTTGTGGTGATTAATTCAGACAGAGAAGAGGAGAGAGAGAGAGACAACATTAATAATACCATCAAAAAAAAACAATAATAATATAATCAGTCACACCAGTGTTTAATGCATTATGAAAACATTTACAGATTTATACAGACAGTTAAGAGAATAAATTATTATAATGTACAACTTTATAACACAGTCTTACAATACTGTAGGCATTAAAACTGATTTAATATTAATATCCTCTGTGTTAGTTCTTCATTCGGATGAGCTTGCTGTGATTTGCCAACATGAACTCAAATCTAATCTAAAGAAGAAGTTTCAATGTGTATTTGAGGGGATCGCTAAACAAGGAAACCCAACACTTCTCAATAAGATCTACACAGAGCTCTACATCACAGAGGGTGGAAAAGGAGTGGTCAATAATGAACATGAGCTGAGACAGATTGAGACAACAACCAGGAAACAAGCAAGACCAGAGACGGCAATCAAATGTAACGACATCTTCAAACCTTTAACTGGACAAGACAAACTTATCAGAACTGTGCTGACAAAGGGAGTCGCTGGCATTGGAAAAACAGTCTCTGTGCAGAAGTTCATTCTGGACTGGGCTGAAGGAAAAGCAAATCAGGATTTCCAATTTGTATTTTCATTCCCTTTTCGGGAGCTGAATTTGATGAAAGGGGAAAAACACACTTTGATTGAACTTCTCAATCACTTCTCAATGGAAACCAAAGAATCAAGAATCTCCAACTACGACAACTACAATGTTCTGTTCATCTTTGATGGTCTGGATGAGTGCCGACTGCCCCTAGACTTCCAGAAGAACAAGATCTGTTGTGACGTCACAGAGTCAACCTCAGTGGATGTTCTGCTGACAAATCTCATCAAGGGAAATCTGCTTCCCTCTGCTCTCCTCTGGATAACTACCCGACCTGCAGCAGCCAATAAGATCCCTTCAGTGTGTGTTGACCAGGTGACAGAGGTACGAGGGTTCAATGATCCACAGAAGGAGGAGTACTTCAGGAAGAGATTCAATGATGAGGACCTGGCCAGCAGAATCATCTCACACATAAAGACATCAAGGAGCCTCCACATCATGTGCCACATTCCAGTCTTCTGTTGGATTTCTGCAACAGTCCTTGAACACATGCTGAAACATAAGAGAGAAGAGATGCCCAAGACTCTGACTGAGATGTACTCACACCTTGTGGTGTTTCATACCAAACAGAAGAATGAAAAGTATCTTGGGAAAGAAGAGACAGGTCCACACTGGAATACAGAGAGCATTCTGTCACTGGGAAAACTGGCATTTCAACAGCTTGTGAATGGCAATCTGATTTTCTATGAAGAAGACCTAAAAGATGCTGGCATTGATGTCAATGAAGCATCAGTGTACTCAGGATTGTGCACACAGATCTTCAAAGAGGAATGTGGGCTGTACCAGGACAAGGTGTACTGCTTCGTGCATCTGAGCATTCAGGAGTTTCTGGCTGCTGTATATGTGTTCCTCTCATTCATCAACAACAATGAGAATCTAATGTCCAAACCGCAATCAACATCCAGGAATGTGTTTGTGCTGTTCAGAGACAAGCCTGAAGTTACTGTCTACAAGAGTGCTGTGGATAAAGCCTTACAAAGTGAGACGGGAAACCTGGACCTTTTCCTCCGCTTCCTTCTGGGCCTCTCACTGGAGTCCAATCAGAAGCACTTACGAGGTCTACTGACAAAGACAAGAAGCAGCTCACAGAGCCATGAAGAAACAGTCAAGTACATCAAGGAGAAGATCAGGGAGAATCCCTCTCCAGAGAGGTGCATCAATCTGTTCCACTGTCTGAATGAACTGAATGACCATTCTCTAGTGGAGGAGATCCAAAGCTACCTGAGCTCAGGAAGTCTCTCAGAAGCCAAACTGTCACCTGCACAGTGGTCAGCTCTGGTCTTTGTGTTGCTGACTTCAGAGAAGGAGCTGGATGTGTTTGACCTGAATAAATACTCCAGATCAGAGGAAGGTCTTCTGAGGCTGCTGCCAGTGGTCAAAGCCTCCAGAGCTGCTCTGTGAGTACATATAATGACATTTAAGTACTAATCATCAGGAAGAAATATTCAGTTTAGAGAAATACAGTGAGAGAAAAAAGTATTTGATCCCCTGCTGATTTTGTACGTTTGCCCACTGACAAAGAAATGATCAGTCTTTAATGGTAGGTTTATTTGAACAGTGAGAGACAGAATAACAACAAAAAAATCCAGAAATACTTGTTCTCCCCACTGTACATGCCTGTCTGAAGTTTGCCAATGAACATCTGAATGATTCAGAGGAGAACTGGGTGAACGTGTTGTGGTCAGATGAGACCAAAATGGAGCTCTTTGGCATCAACTCAACTCGCCGTGTTTGGAGGAGGAGGAATGCTGCCTATGACCCCAAGAACACCATCCCCACCGTCAAACATGGAGGTGGAAACATTATTTCTCGTTTTTCTGCTAAGGGGACAGGACAACTTTACCGCACCAAAGGGACGATGGACGGGGCCATGTACCGTCAAATCTTGGGTGAGAACCTCCTTCCCTCAGCCAGGGCATTGAAAATGGGTCATGGATGGGTATTCCAGCATGACAATGACCCAAAACCCACGGCCAAGGCAACAAAGGTGTGGCTCAAGAAGAAGCACATTAAGGTCCTGGAGTGGCCTAGCCAGTCCCCAGACCTTAATCCCATAGAAAATCTGTGGAGGGAGCTGAAGGTTTGAGTTGCCAAACGTCAGCCTCGAAACCTTAATGAATTGGAGAAGATCTGCAAAGAGGAGTGGAACAAAATCCCTCCTGAGATGTGTGCAAACCTGGTGGCCAACTACAAGAAACGTCTGACCTCTGTGATTGCCAACAAGGGTTTTGCCACCAAGTACTAAGTCATGTTTTGCAGAGGGGTCAAATACTTATTTCCCTCATTAAAATACAAATCAATTTATAACATTTTTGACATGAGTTTTTCTGGATTTTTTTGTTATTATTCTGTCTCTCACTGTTCAAATAAACCTACCATTAAAATGATAGACTGATAATGTCTTTGTCAGTGGGCAAACGTACAAAATCACCAGGGGATCAAATAAATTTTTCCCTCACTGTAGCTTAATTGACTTAACTGTATATGTATTATAATATGTATAACACGTCATATTATATTGACAAAGATATTGAATCAATGCATTGATGTTCAGTAGTAATGTATCTGTAGTATAATGTGTTTGTGAAGTCATGTGGAGTCTCAGCTCTAACGTCAAACCCCTCAAATCTGAGATGTTGATATGAATATATATGGATATGGCAGGTTTCAGGACACTGATCTGAATCTGAACATGTTGAACAAATATACTGCCACTATATTCACCACCAAAGAATAGCACTTTGAATTTAAAATGATTTGACTCTTTGCAGGCTGTCAGGCTGTCTAGTCACAGAGGAAGGCTGTGCTTCTCTGGTCTCAGCTCTGAAGTCAAACCCCTCACACCTGAGAGAGCTGGATCTGAGTAATAATGACCTGAAGGATTCAGGAGTGAATCTGCTCTCTGCTGGACTGGGGAATCTCCACTGTAAACTGGAGACTCTGAGGTCAGTATTCCTGTAGTTGGTCAACAAGTGATAACTGTTCACCAGATCCACATGTGTTTACCAGGCACACATAGTCCACACCATTTGTGTTTGGACAGTGAAGCTTACAGTTTTAAATGTGGTGCTATGCTCCAGCATTTTGGATTTGAGATATAATATTTCATATTAGGTAAAACAGTACAGAATGTCACCTTTTATTTGAGGGTATTCATACATATCTGTTTTACCTTTTACAAATGAAACCAATGAATGTAGTTCTCCCATTTGAAGAATTCCTAATGATTTGGACTAATTCACTTATTGTATTAAAGCAGTCAAAAGTTTCGTATTTGTTCCCATATTCCTTGCCTGCAGTGATTATATCAAACTTGTGATTCTACTAAGTTGTTGAATACATTTGCAGATTGGTTGTGTTTTGGATTATGTTTTTCCCAATAGAAACTGAATGGTGAATAATGTCCTGTCATTTTGGAGTCACTTCACTTGTATTGTCAGTAAGAATAGAAGATGTTTCTGAACACTTCTACATTCATGTGGATGCTACTATGATTATGAATAATCATTAATAAATGGTGAATGATGATGAATGAGAAAGTTACAGAGGAACAAGGATGACACCCCCTCTGTTATTGGTAATGGTGAGAGGTTAGCATTTTTTGTTGTAGCCTCTGTAACTTTCTCACTCATAACTTTTCATGATTTTTCTTAATCAAGGCATCATCAGGATTAATTTAGTAGTGTTTAGAAACATGTTATCTACTCACTTAGACAGAAGATTAATCCAGTCATCATCCACCATTCAGTTACTATTGGTCAAAACATAACCCAAAACACAACCAAAACAAACTGCAAATGCAACCAATGAGTTTGGGACCAAATACTAAACTTTTGACTACTTGGTCAGAATACTTATGACTTCTTCAAACGTGGGGACAAGATACATAAAATGCTTTCATTTCTAAACGGTGAAACATATGTATGAAAATACTTCAAATAAAAAGATGACATTATCACGGCTCAAGATAAGACCTAGCTGCAGACAGTTCAAAATAACAAAAGTTGATTTACAAAACAGGGGGCAGGCAAACAACAGGTCAAGGGCAGGCAGAGGTCAATAATCCAGGGTGGTGTAACAAGGTACAGAACGGCAGGCAGAATGGTCAAAACTGGGAAAACTAGAAAACAGGGACTAAAGCGAAACGGGAGTATGGGGAAAACCGCTGGTAAACTTGACGAGACAAAACGAACTGGCAACAGACAAACAGAGAACACAGGTATAAATACACTGGGGATAATGGGGAAGATGGGCGACACCTGGAGGGGGGTGGAGACAATCACTAAGACAGGTGAAACAGATCAGGGTGTGACAACATTATATACAGTCACCTTAAATGAAACATTTGATCTCAATTCTAAAATGCTGGAGTATAGAGACAAATTCAAAATGTTAGATTCACTGTCAAAATAGATATGGTGTGGACTGTATACTCAATACAATCTAAATCTGATACCTCACTGTCTGTCTTTTGACTGATACTGCTTTTTAAACTGCTCTCGTCAGTCTACTCAAATATTTGTTTTTTGTTTTTCTCTCTAAAAGTAATACTTTGATAATTTGTAATTTATAATAATTATACATCCATTTAAACTCAGCAAAAAAAGAAATGTCCCTTTTTCAGGACCCTGTCTTTCAAAGATAATTCGTAAAAATCAAAATAACTTCACAGATCGTCATTGTAAAGGGTTTAAACACTGTTTCCCATGCTTGTTCAATGAACCATAAACAATTAATGAACATGCTGCTGTGGGACGGTCTTTAAGACACTAACAGCTTACAGACAGTAGGCAATTAAGGTCACAGTTATGAAAACTTAGGACACTAAAGAGGCCTTTCTACTGATTCTGAAAAACACCAAAAGAAAGATGCCTAGGGTCCCTGCTCATCTGCGTGAACGTGCCTTAGGCATGCTGCATGGAGGCATGAGGACTGCAGATGTGGCCAAGGCAATAAATTGCAATGTCCGTACTGTGAGACGCCTAAGACAGCGCTACAGGGAGACAGGACGGACAGCTGATCATCCTCGCAGTGGCAGACCACGTCTAACAACACCTGCACAGGATCAGTACATCCGAACATCACACCTGCGGGACAGGTACAGGATTGCAACAACAACTGCCCGAGTTACACCATGAATGCACAATCCATCAGTGCTCAGACTCCGCAATAGGCTGAGAGAGGCTGGACTGAGGGCTTGTAGGCCTGTTGTAAGGCAGGTCCTCACCACACATCACCGGTAACAACATCGCCTATGGGCACAAACCCACCGTCGCTGGACCAGACAGGACTGGCATAAAGTGCTCTTCACTGACGAGTCGCGGTTTTGTCTCACCAGGGGTGATGGTCGGATTTGCGTTTATCGTCGAAGGAATGAGCGTTACACCGAGGCCTGTACTCTGGAGCGGGATCGATTTGAAGGTGGAGGGTCCGTCATGGTCTGGGGCGGTGTGTCACAGCATCATCCGACTGAGCGTGTTGTCATTGCAGGCCATCTCAACGCTGTGCGTTACAGGGAAGACATCCTCCTCCCTCATGTGGTACCCTTCCTGCAGGCTCATCCTGACATGACTCTCCAGCATGACAATGCCACCAGCCATACTGCTCGTTCTGTGTGTGATTTCCTGCAAGACAGGAATGTCAGAGTTCTGCCATGGCCAGCGAAGAGCCCGGATCTCAATCCCATTGAGCACGTCTGGGACCTGTTGGATCGGAGGGTGAGGGCTAGGGCCATTCCCCCCAGAAATGTCCGGGAACTTGCAGGTGCCTTGGTGGAAGAGTGGGGTAACATCTCACAGCAAGAACTGGTAAATCTGGTGCAGTCCATGAGGAATAGATGCACTGCAGTACTTAATGCAGCTGGTGGCCACACCAGATACTGATTGTTACTTTTAATTTTGACACCCCCTTTGTTCAGGGACACATTATTCAATTTCTGTTAGTCACATGTCTGTGGCACTTGTTCAGTTTATGTCTCAGTTGTTGAATCTTGTTATGTTCATACAAATATTTACACATGTTAAGTTTGCTCTAAATAAACGAAGTTGACAGTGAGAGTTTTGGCAGGTTTCAGGACACTGACATATCTGAAAATGTTGAAAAAATATACTGGCACTCTGCTTTCACAGCCAGCGAATAGCAGTGTTATTTAAACATTATTTGACTCTTTGCAGGCTGTCAGGCTGTCTACTCACAGAGGAAGGCTGTTCTTCTCTGGTCTCAGCTCTGAAGTCAAACCCCTCACACCTGAGAGAGCTGGATCTGAGTAACAATGACCTGAATGATTCAGGAGTGAAGCTTCTGTCTGCTGGACTGGATAATCCCCATTGTAAACTGGAGACTCTGAGGTCAGGATTCATGTATTTGGTGAACAAGTGATAACTGTTCACCAGATCCACATGTGTTTACCAGGCACACATAGTCCACACCATATGTGTTTGGACAGTGAAGCTTACAGTTTTACATTTGGTGCTATGCTCCAGCATTTTGGATTTGGATTTGAGATTTTGGTTTTGTTTCATATTAGGCAACAGTACAGAATGTCCCCTTTTATTTGAAGGTATTCATACATATATGTTTTACCATTTAGAATTGAGAAAGTTTTAATTAGTTGGACAAATTCACTTATAGTGTATCAAAGTAGTCATAAGTTTAGTATTTGGTCCCATATTTCTTCCCTGCAGTGATTACATCAAGCTTGTGATTCTACGAACTTGTTGAGTGCATTTGCAGTTTGTTTTGGTTGTGTTTTGGATGATGTTTTTCCTAATAGAAACTGAATGGTGAATAATGTCCTGTCATTTTGGAGTCACTTAATTTGTATTGTCAGTAAGAATAGAATATGTTTCTGAACACTTCTACATTCATGTGGATGCTACCATGATAATGAATAATCATGAATGAATCGTGAATGATGATGAATGAGAAAGTTACAGAGGAACAAGTATCATACCCCCTCTGTTATTGGTAATGGTGAGAGGTTAGCATGTTTTGTTGTAGCCTCTGTAACTTAATCATTCATAATTGTTCATGATTCATTCATGATTTTTCTTAATCATGGAATCATCAGGATTCATTTAGTAGTGTTTAGAAACATGTTATCTACTCAATTAAAAATAAATACTCAACTTTTGACTATAATACACTATAAGTGTATTGGTCAGTATACTTATGACTTCTTCAAATGGGGGGACTAGATACATAAAGTGCTTTCATTTCTAAACGGTGAAAGAGATATGAATGAAAATACCCTCAAATAAAAGGTGACATTATATACTGTCACCTCATATGAAACATTTAATCTCAAATCCAAAATGCTGGAGTACAGATCCACATTTAAAATGTTAGCTTCACTGTCAAACTAGATATGGTGTGGACTGTATACTCAATACAATCTAAATCTGATACCTCACTGTCTGTCTTTTGACTGATACTTCTTTTTAAACTGCTCTCGTCAGTCTGATAAAATATTTGTACTATACATGTTTCTATCTACAAGCAATATTATGATAATTTCTAATAATGATACATTAATTTATTAATATATATGGCAGGTTTCAGGAGACTGATGTATCTGAAAATGTTGAAAAAATATACTGCCAATATTTTCACCACCAAGAAAAGCAGTGTGATTTTAAAATGATTTTACTCTTTGCAGGCTGTCACGCTGTCTAGTCACAGAGGAAGGCTGTGCTTCTCTGGTCTCAGCTCTGAAGTCAAACCCCTCACACCTGAGAGAGCTGGACCTGAGCTACAATCACCCAGGAGACTCAGGAGTCAGACTGCTCTCTGCTGGACTGGAGGATCCACACTGCAGACTGGAGAAACTCAAGTATGTAGAGGGTTTATGTCAATGTTCATATCAGACATGTTGGAGTTATCAGGCTAGTTAAGACAAATATTCTGACCACCACTTGGACTAAGTTATATGCTGAACGTGTGTGTGTGTGTGTGTGTGTGTGTGTGTGTGTGTGTGTGTGAGTGAGTTAATGTGTATCCCTCAATGACTGTCTGTTCTTCTGCTTACCTCTACAGTGTGGAACATGGTGGAGAGTACACAATGAAACCTGGACTTAGAAAATGTGAGTGTTGACTGCTGTCAAGAATATGACTAAGAATAAGTCTTAATTCAAGTGAAGTCAAAGTCAAAGACCACCATCATTACTTACTTGGTCATATTAAATATCAGCTGTAGTTCTACAGAAGCACAAATCAGGGACACCAAAGTTTACAAAGAGTTGCTTTGACAATGTGTGTGTGTCTGTGTATTACATTTACATTTACATCATTTAGCAGACCCTCTTATCCAGAGCGACTTACAAATTGGTGCATTCACCTTATGATAGCCAGTGGGACAACCACTTTACAATTATTATTATTATTTTTTTTTTTTTACATTTGGGGGGGGGGGGGGGTTTGGGGAGGGGGGTAGAATGATTACTTTTATACCATCCCAGGTATTCCTTAAAGAGGTAGGGTTTCAAGTGTCTATGGAAGGTGGTCAGTGACTCCGCTGTCCTGGCGTCGTGGGGGAGCTTGTTCCACCATTGGGGTGCCAGAGCAGCGAACAGTTTTGACTGGGCTGAGCGGGAACTGTGCTACCGCAGAGGTAGGGGGGCCAGCAGGCCAGAGGTGGATGAACGCAATGCCCTCGTTTGGGTGTAGGGATTGATCAGAGCCTGAAGGTAAGGAGGTGCCGTTCCCCTCACAGCTCCGTAGGCAAGCACCATGGTCTTGTAGCAGATGCGAGCTTCAACTGGAAGCCAGTGGAGTGTGCGGAGGAGCGGGGTGACGTGAGAGAACTTGGGAAGGTTGAACACCAGACGGGCTGCAGTGTTCTGGATGAGTTGTAGGGGTTTAATGGCACAGGCAGGGAGCCCAGCCAACAGCGAGTTGCAGTAATCCAGACGGGAGATGACAAGTGCCTGGATTAGGACCTGTGCCGCTTCTTGTGTAAGGTAGGGTCGTACTCTGCGAATGTTGTAGAGCATGAACATACAGGATCGGGTCACTGCTTTGATGTTAGCGGAGAACGACAGGGTGTTGTCCAGGGTCACGCCAAGGTTCTTTGCACTCTGGGAGGAGGACACAACGGAGTTGTCAACCGTGATGGCGATATCATGGAATGGGCAGTCCTTCCTCGAGAGGAAGAGCAGCTCCGTCTTGCCGAGGTTCAGCTTGAGGTGGTGATCCGACAACCACACTGATATGTCTGCCAGACATGCAGAGATGCGATTCGCCACCTGGTTATCAGAAGGGGGAAAGGAGAAAATTAATTGTGTGTCGTCTGCGTAACAATGATAGGAGAGACCATGTGAGGATATGACAGAGCCAAGTGACTTGGTGTATAGGTAGAATAGGAGAGGGCCTAGAACTGAGCCCTGCGGGACACCAGTGGTGAGAGCATGTGGTGCGGAGACAGATTCTCGCCACGCCACCTGGTAGGAGCAATCTGTCAGGTAGGACGCAATCCAAGAGTGAGCCGCGCCGGAGATGCCCAACTCGGAGAGGGTGGAGAGGAGGTCTAGAAGGATGAGAGCAGAGAGAGAGTTAGCTTTAGCAGTGCGGAGAGCCTCCGTGACACAGAGAAGAGCAGTCTCAGTTGAATGACCAGTCTTGAAACCTGACTGGTTTGGATCAAGAAGGTAATTCTGAGAGAGATGGCAGGAGAGTTGGCTATAGATGGCACGTTCAAGAGTTTTGGAGAGAAAAGAAAGAAGGGATACTGGTCTGTAGTTGTTGACATCGGAGGGATCGAGTGTAGGATTTTTGAGGAGGGGTGCAACTCTCGCTCTCTTGAAGATGGAAGGGACATAGCCAGCGGACAAGGATGAGTTGATGAGCGAGGTGAGGTAAGGGAGAAGGTCTCCGGAAATGGTCTGGAGAATGGTCTGGATAAGAGAGGAGGGGATAGGGTCAAGCAGGCAGGTTGTTGGGCGGCCGGCCGTCACAAGTCGCACAATTTCATCTGGAGAGAGAGGGGATAAAGAAGTCAAAGCATAGGGTAGGGCAGTGTGAGCAGGACCAGCGGTGTCATTTGACTTAATAAATGAGGATCGGATGTCGTCAACCTTCTTTTCAAAATGGTTGATGAAGTCATCCACAGAGAGGGAGGAGGGAGGGGGAGGGGAAGGATGATTCAGCAGGGAGGAGAAGGTGGCAAAGAGCTTCCTAGGGTTAGAGGCAGAGGCTTGAAATGTAGAGTGGTAGAAAGTGGCTTTAGCAGCAGAAACGGAGGAAGAGAATGTAGAGAGGAGGGAGTAGAAAGATGCCAGGTCCGCAGGGAGTCTAGTAGCGTTGGAGGAGAGCGAGAGAGAAAAGGATACAAAGTAGTGGTCAGAGACTTGGAGGGGAGTTGTTGTGAGATTAGTAGAAGAACAGCATCTAGTAAAGATTGTGAGTAGGGGGGGACGGTGAGAGGGTGAGGTCAAAAGAGGAAAGGAGTGGAAAGAAGGTGGCAGAGAGAAATTAGTCAAAGGCAGACGTAGGGAGGTTAAAGTCACACAGAACTGTGAGGGATGAGCCATCCTCAGGAAAGGAACTTATCAAGGCGTTAAGCTCATTGATGAACTCTCCAAGGGAACTTGGAGGGTGATAAATGACAAGGATGTTAAGCTTGAATGTGCTTGTGACTGTAACAGCATGGAATTCAAATGAGGAGATAGACAGATGGGTCAGGGGGAAAAGAGAGAATGTCCACTTGGGAGAGATGAGGATTCCTGTATCACCGCCGCGCTGACCAGATGCTCTCGGGGTATGCGAGAACACATGATCAGATGAGGAAAGAGCAGTAGGAGTAGCAGTGTTTTCTGTGGTAATCCATGTTTCCGTCAGCGCCAAGAGGTCGAGGGACTGGAGGGTGGCATAGGCTGAGATGAACTCTGCCTTGTTGGCCGCAGAACGGCAGTTCCAGAGGCTACCGGAGACCTGGAACTCCACGTGGGTCGCGCGTGCAGGGACCACCAGATTAGAGTAGTAGCAGCCACGCCGTGTGAAGCGTTTGTATGGCCTGTGAGGAGAGGAGAGAACAGGGATAGACAGACACATAGTTGACAGGCTACAGAAAAGGCTACAATAATGCAAAGGAGATCGGAATGAAATTAATTAAACATCTGGGAAAGCTAGAGAGCAGGGCCTCCCTCACGTTTCACTGAAACACTCAAATATAACTCTCCCAACTTCCACTTTAGAGATTCTAATTGTTGTAAACTACAGCGGTTTAATGTTTTCTAGGAATAGACTAACTTAGTTTATTCATCTAGCTAACTTGGTACAGTATTCTAACATGAAACCGCCCAGGGCACCGTATCCTATGACGCCATATCTGACTAGCATGCTAGCTTCCAATAACACGGTTTAGCACCAATACTCAGTTACAACAGACTACCAATAGTGTGTTAACACGCTAAACAGATCATTCGTGTCCGTGTCTAACGTTGTGTAAGGTTTTGGGTTAGTTTTAACAGTTTGAGTGTGTAAGTCGTCAACTTATTCAGCCAGTTAGTTAGCTAGCTAGAATAGTTAGCATATTAGCTAGCCATTACGCTCTGTCAGCGAACAAACCCCTCCCCCCACAGTATTAAACACAGAGAGCCAAGCTAACGTTAACTAGTCACCCACGTCTTGAACTCCTTTTGAAAGACTCTGGTTACCAGTATGTAAAGATAAAAAATAAATATAGGTTATACCCTTAGTAGCTACTGATAGCTAGTTAAGTGTAGAGCTAGCTACTGAATCGATTTAGCCAATTTGCGTCTGTCCCAACCGAGAGAAAGCGTCTCCAAACATTCCAGCTAGGTCGTTCCAGCTGTTGTTGAGTAAATATGCAAATTATTTACTTAAACATCATACAATGTGATTTTCTGGATTTTTGTTTTAGATTCCGTCTCTCACAGTTGAAGTGTACCTATGATAAAAATGACAGACCTCTACATGCTTTGTAAGTAGGAAAACCTGCAAAATCGGCAGTGTATCAAATACTTGTTCTCCCCACTGTAAAGAAGAAGCCAAGCTAACCTCCCGCTTAGAGAAACACAACCTCACCCCATTGCGTCCCCCCAGCTTGTGTAGGTGTGTTCGTTTACATTAGAAACGTGTGTGTGTGTTCATGTACAGTGAGGGAAAAAAGTATTTGATCCCCTGCTGATTTTGTACGTTTGCCCACTGACAAAGACATGATCAGTCTATAATTTTAATGGTAGGTTTATTTTAACAGTGAGAGACAGAATAACAACAACAAAATCCAGAAAAACGCATGTCAAAAATGTTATAAATTTGCATTTTAATGAGGGAAATAAGTATTTGACCCCCTCTCAATCAGAAAGATTTCTGGCTCCCAGGTGTCTTTTATACAGGTAACAAGCTGAGATTAGGAGCACACTCTTAAAGGGAGTGCTCCTAATCTCAGCTTGTTTCCTGTATAAAAGACACCTGTCCACAGAAGCAATCAATCAATCAGATTCCAAACTCTCCACCATGGCCAAGACCAAAGAGCTCTCCAAGGATGTCAGGGACAAGATTGTAGACCTACACAAGGCTGGAATGGGCTACAAGACCATCGCCAAGCAGCTTGGTGAGAAGGTGACAACAGTTGATGCGATTATTCGCAAATGGAAGAAACACAAAATAACTGTCAATCTCCCTCGGCCTGGGGCTCCATGCAAGATCTCACCTTGTGGAGTTGCAATGATCATGAGAACGGTGAGGAATCAGCCCAGAACTACACGGGAGGATCTTGACAATGATCTCAAGGTAGCTGTTTTTCTGCTAAGGGGACAGGGCAACTTCACCGCATCAAAGGGACGATGGACGGGGCCATGTATCGTCAAATCTTGGGTGAGAACCTCCTTCCCTCAGCCAGGGCATTGAAAATGGGTCGTGGACGGGTATTCCAGCATGACACTGACCCAAAACACATGGCAACGAAGGAGTGGCTCAAGAAGAAGCACATTAAGGTCCTGGAGTGGCCTAGCCAGTCTCCAGACCTTAATCCCAAAGAAAATCTGTGGAGGGAGCTGAAGGTTCGAGTTGCCAAACGTCAGCCTCGAAACCTTAATGACTTGGAGAAGATCTGCAAAGAGGAGTGGGACAAAATCCCTCCTGAGATGTGTGCAAACCTGGTGGCCAACTACAAGAAACGTCTGACCTCTGTGATTTCCAGCAAGGGTTTTGCCACCAAGTACTATGTCATGTTTTGCAGAGGGGTCAAATACTTATTTCCCTCATTAAAATGCAAATCAATTTATAACATTTTTGACATGCGTTTTTATGGATTTTTTTGTTGTTATTCTGTCTCTCACTGTTCAAATAAACCTACCATTAAAATTATAGACTAATCATTTCTTTGTCAGTGGGCAAACGTACAAAATCAGCAGGGGATCAAATACTTTTTTTCCCTCACTGTATGCATGTGTGAGTGTGTGTGTGTGAGTGTGTGTGTGTGTGTGTAATTAATGGGAATACGTGTGTTTTATATTAACATACAGTATAACATATGATCATTGAACAAGTCTCAAGTTACCTTAACTTCTCCTTTTGATACCTAGAAACATCTACATTAAATGAATTAGTGAAAAGTGAGTTAACATTCTAATGTGAATGATGATGATTTCTAATTTTGTGTCTGGTTTCATCCATCAGATGTCTGTGATCTCACACTGGACCCAAACACAGCAAACAGACTTGTCTCTCTGTCTGAGGAGAACAGAAAGGTGACACGTAGGAAAGAGGAGCAGCCATATCCTGATCACCCAGAGAGATTTGAGGACAGGGAACAGGTGCTGTGTAGAGAGGGTCTGACTGGGCGCTGTTACTGGGAGGTAGAGTGGAGCGGGAGTGTGGCTGTTATAGGAGTGGCATATAAAGGAATCAGCAGGAGAGGAGGGGGTAATGACTGTGTGATTGGATTCAATGACAAGTCCTGGAGTCTGTACTGCTCTGACAACAGTTACAGAGCCAGGCACAATAATAATCTGACTACCATAGACGTCCCCTCCTCCAGCTCCCACTGAGTAGGAGTGTATCTGGACTGGCCAGCCGGCACTCTGTCCTTCTACAGAGTCTCCTCTGACACACTGACCCACCTGTACACATTCCACACCACATTCACTGAGCCCCTCTATCCAGGGTTTAATGTTTGGGTTGATGCCTCAGTGTCCCTGTGTCAGGTGGTCCCTGTGTCAAACACAACATGATGTTTCACTCTAATCATGTGTTTTATGTTTGATTAGAATATGGAATTTAAATACACAGAGTAACACACCAGTTTGGGCCAGTTTATTCCTGTAAATAATAACCATGGTAACTCTGTGTCTGTCTCTTTCCGTGATCCTGCGCCCTTTGAGAACGGTTCAGATGCACCACACACACACACTGGACACACACACACACACACACACACACACACACACACACACACAGGACACACACACGTCCGTGTTTATACTACCTACTGGGGACACCTGTTCTGGAACCACAGTCCCATCTGGGACAATAACTGTTTTGGGCAAAAGGGCAAGAAGGATTCTAATGTAGATACGTTTGTATTGGTAGAACCGTCTGGCCTTTCAGCATATAAATACCTGCTAGAGATCGTTGTCGGGGATCCTCTTTAGCAAGGTGGTCAAACATAAGAACCCAGACTTGATAAATAGCATCAACTATTGTAAAGCATGAATTGATGGATATACACTGCTCAAAAAAATAAAGGGAACACTTAAACAACACATCCTAGATCTGAATGAATGAAATAATCTTATTAAATACTTTTTTCTTTACATAGTTAAATATGCTGACAACAGAATCACACAAAAATTATCAATGGAAATCAAATTTATCAACCCATGGAGGTCTGGATTTGGAGTCACCCTCAAAATTAAAGTGGAAAACCACACTACAGGCTGATCCAACTTTGATGTAATGTCCTTAAAACAAGTCAAAATGAGGCTCAGTAGTGTGTGTGGCCTCCACGTGCCTGTATGACCTCCCTACAACGCCTGGGCATGCTCCTGATGAGGTGGCAGATGGTGTCCTGAGGGATCTCCTCCCAGACCTGGACTAAAGCATCCGCCAACTCCTGGACAGTCTGTGGTGCAACGTGGCGTTGGTGGATGGAGCGAGACATGTGTTCAATTGGATTCAGGTCTGGGGAACGGGCAGGCCAGTCCATAGCATCAATGCCTTCCTCTTGCAGGAACTGCTGACACACTCCAGCCACATGAAGTCTAGCATTGTCTTGCATTAGGAGGAACTCAGGGCCAACCGCACCAGCATATGGTCTCACAAGGGGTCTGAGGATCTCATCTCGGTACCTAATGGCAGTCAGGCTACCTCTGGTGAGCACATGGAGGGCTGTGCGGCCCCCCAAAGAAATGCCACCCCACACCATGACTGACCCACCGCTAAACCGGTCATGCTGGATGATGTTGCAGGCAGCAGAACGTTCTCCACGGCGTCTCCAGACTCTGTCACATCTGTCACATGTGCTCAGTGTGAACCTGCTTTAATCTGTGAAGAGCACAGGGCGCCAGTGGCAAATTTGCCAATCTTGGTGTTCTCTGGCAAATGCCAAACGTCCTGCACGGTGTTGGGCTGTAAGCACAACCCCCACCTGTGGACGTCGGGCCCTCATACCACCCTCATGGAGTCTGTTTCTGACCGTTTGAGCAGACACATGCACATTTGTGGCCTGCTGGAGGTCATTTTGCAGGGCTCTGGCAGTGCTCCTCCTGCTCCTCCTTGCACAAAGGCGGAGGTAGCGGTCCTGCTGCTGGGTTGTTGCCCTCCTACGGCCTCCTCCACGTCTCCTGATTTACTGGCCTGTCTCCTGGTAGCGCCTCCATGCTCTGGACACTACGCTGACAGACACAGCAAACCTTCTTGAAACAGCTCGCATTGATGTGCCATCCTGGATGAGCTGCACTACCTGAGCCACTCGTGTGGGTTGTAGACTCCGTCTCATGCTACCACTAGAGTGAAAGCACCGCCAGCATTCAAAAGTGACCAAAACATCAGCCAGGAAGCATAGGAACTGAGAAGTGGTCTGTGGTCACCACCTGCAGAACCACTTCTTTATTGGGGGTGCTAATTGCCTATAATTTCCACCTGTTGTCTATTCCATTTGCACAACAGCATGTGAAATGTATTGTCAATCAGTGTTGCTTCCTAAGTGGACAGTTTGATTTCACAGAAGTGTGATTGACTTGGAGTTACATTGTGTTGTTTAAGTGTTCCCTTTATTTTTTTGAGCAGTGTATATCAGTAAAAAAAATAACAATAGTTATTTGTTCAGAGAGTCAAGGATATGTTTTGTATAATTCTACAAAGTCCTAGAAAAAATGTAGGCCTATTTTCCTACAGTGAGTATCTATATCCACCATCATCAGTACAAATGACTCCAGTGCTTTTACCATTCCCCTACAGTGAGTTACTATAGCCAGCCGTGATGTCAGAGTTTTCAGTTCAACTGAAAGCTAACTTTGCAACAAGATTTGATGAGTTTAGTATCACAAAGGTGATGCATTTTTTTAATGTTTATTGTTATTATTATTATTTATTTATTTATTTTTTATAGGGGGTAGATCAGCTTTAATATTGCAGATAGATTGTAACTTCCATCAATGTAATTGTCTGCATCACTTCCAATCCCCCATATGTTTTTTTTCTTGCAAATATATATATATATACACACATACAGTTGAAGTCAGAAGTTTACATACACCTTAGCCAAATCCATTTAAACAGTTTTTCATAATTCCTGACATTTAATCCTAGTACAAATTCCCTGTCTTAGGTCAGTTAGGATCACCACCTTATTTTAAGAACGTGAAATGTCAGAATAATAGTAAAGAGAATGATTTATTTCAGCTTTTATTTCTTTCATCACGTTTCCAGTGGGGCAGAACTGAAAAAAGCGTGTGCGAGCAAGGAGGCCTACAAACTTGACTCAGTTACACCAGCTCTGTCAGGAGGAATGAGCCAAAATTCACCCAACTTATTGTGGGAAGCTTGTGGAAGGCTACCCGAAACGTTTGACCCAAGTTAAACAATTTAAAGGGAACGCTACCAAATACTAATTGAGTGTATTGTGGGAAGCTTGTGGAAGGCTACACTCAATTAGTATTTGGTAGCATTCCCTTTAAATTGTTTAACTTGAGTCAAACGTTTCGGATAGCCTTAGTAACTGAGTCAGGTTTGTAGGCCTCCTTGCTCGCACACGCTTTTTCAGTTCTGCCCACATATTTTCTATAGGATTGAGGTCAGGGCTTTGTGATGGCCACTCCAATACCTTGACTTTGTTGTCCTTAAGCCTTTTTGCCACAACTTTGGAAGCATGCTTGGTGTCCATTTGGAAGACCCATTTGCGACCAAGCTTTAACTTCCTGACTGATGTCTTGAGATGTTGCTTCAATATATCCACATAATTTCCTTCCTCATGATGCCATCTATTTTGTGAAGTGCACCAGTCCCTCCTGCAGCAAAGCACCCCAACAGCATGAGGAACAGTGCTTCACGGTTGGGATGGTGTTATTTGGCTTGCAAGTACTCCCCCCCCCTTTCCTCCAAACATAGCAATGGTCATTATGGCCAAACAGTTCTATTTTTGTTTCATCAGACCAGAGGACATTTCTCCACAAAGTACGATCCATGTCCCCATGTGCAGTTGCAAACTGTAGTAAGGCTTTTTTATGGCAGTTTTGGAGCAGTGGCTTCTTCCTTGCTGAGCGGCCTTTCAGGTTATGTCGATATAGGACTCGTTTTACTGTGGATATAGATACTTTTGTACCTGTTTCCTCCAGCATCTTCACAAGGTCCTTTGCTGTTGTTCTGGGATTGATTTGCACTTTTCCCGCCAAAGTACGTTAATCTCTAGGAGACAGAACGCGTCTCCTTCCTGAGCGGTATGACGGCTGCGTGGTCCCATGGTGTTTATACTTGCGTACTATTGTTTGTACAGATGAACGTGGTACCTTCAGGCATTTGGAAATTGCTCCCAAGGATGAACCAGACTTGTGGTGGTCTAAAAAAAAAATCTGAGGTATTTTGATTTTCCCATGATGTCAAGCAAAGAGGCACTGAGTTTGAAGGTAGGCCTTGAAATACATCCACAGGTACACCTCCAATTGACTCAAATTATGTCAATTAGCCTATCAGAATCTTCTAAAGCCATGACATCATTTTCTGGAATTCTCCAAGCTGTTTAAAGGCACAGTCAACTTAGTGTATGTAAACTTCTGACCACCTGGAATTGTAATACAGTGATTATAAGTGAAATAATCTGTCTCTAAACAATTGTTGGAAAAATTACTTATGTCAAGCACAAAGTAGATGTCCTAACCGACTTGCCAAAAACTATAGTTTGTTAAGAAGAAATTTGTGGAGTGGTTGAAAAACAAGTTTTAATTACTCCAACCTATGTGTATGTAAACTTCCGACTTCAACTATATATACATATATATACACACATATACATATACATACATATATATATATATATATATATATATATATATATATATATATATATATATATATACACATATACATATATATATATATATATATATATATATATATATATATATATATATATATATATACATACATACATACATACATACATACATACATACATACACATCCTTTTTAGAAATATATTTCCCTTTATTACTTTCCAACCCCACCACCCCTTCCCTAATTGGAGTAAACTAGTGAACAACAAGGTTTAGGCCTCTACTTCCAGCCCATACAGTCAATTCTACAATAATTATATTTAGTTTGTTTTTACTCCTGAACTTCCTCTACCCTCAACCTCTCCGATCATTTTCATGATGTCCATCCGGTTTGCTTCTATATGCCATATCTTTCTAACTGTGCTCTTTCACAAAGCTCTCAACCTATAACCTATATACTTGTTATGCTTATTATTGACACAGTATGCTTACATTATTAGTTATCTTGTTGTTATTGCTTGTTGTTAGTTGTTATTAGTCCCATCCTTAAACTCCATTCAATACCTCCCATCTATCTCTTAACACCATCCATATAGGATTTCTATTTGCCATATATGTTTCAACTGTACTGTGATGTTTTACAAAAGTTCTGAACCTTTCTATTCTCATTGTTTCTACAGATTGTAAATTGAAAATAAACATTTTTGCTAAAAGTATTATTATATTATTGATCGATTGACTATGACTTTTCAGATCACCCAGTAATGATATCTGCAGGGTAAGCTCCAGGTAAATATTGCAATCCTTTAGCCATTCCTGGACCTGTGTCCAAAAACAAGCTACAAATGGACAGAACCAAAACAAATGATCTAATGATTCAGTGTCTTCGCAGCAAAATCTGCAGAGCTGGGAAGATTGTATCCCCCATATAAATATCATTCTATTGGTTGCAAGAATTTAATATAATAATTTAAATTGAAAAATTCTAAGTTTTGAATACGGCGTCGTTTTGCGTATCAGTTCATAAACACTATGCCATGGAATGGGTACGTCAAAAATCTCTTCCCAACTATTTTGCAATCTATATGGGACGGCTGTCAATCCTTTGGTCCTTAAATGAAACTGGTATATTTATTTATTTATCACAGTTTTCTTTAACCAATTATGTTCTTTAATGCAAGGCCGACAGACAAGTTCCTTACTTTTTCCCCCTTCCACTTTCCTCTTCCATTTTTGCGGTAATGCTGCAATTATTTGGTTGCAATTTTGGGTAGAGCAGACATTTCCATATGTTTTTGTTAGCTGCATGTGTGGTGATGCAGTTTGTTAGGGACTCTTTCTATACTGATGCGGCGGGGGAGACTTCTCTGTGAAAGCTAAGGTGCCGATGTCACATGACAAGGGTTCCCTCTACCTAGAGATCGTAGACATGCAAGTATCTTATCTGAGGCAGGCGCTTCAGTCTGTGGGCTGCGCAAAGTTTTGGACTGAGCATATTATTGCAGAAAAATTCCCAAACAGACAGGAGTAAATCCAGCTTCTCTCATATGAAAACGAACACTGATCCTCCCTGTCAAATGGGAATCACTGCAGGTTGCCCTGATTACCTGCCAAACTTTTCTGCTCTCTCCAAATCTTAAAAGTGCAATTTCTTCCATTTGAAGGCAAACACTTGTGTGTTTCTTATGTTAAAAATAAATGGTGTAAGACAGGAAAGAATGAAATGAAATAAATATAGAACGGAATGTGATGCTGCTCAGTTGAAATATGCATAAAAGGTTTCCTATGTGTAGATGAAGAATAAAGATAAAGCTATGGATGTAGAATGGAATGCAGGTCAACTGTGTTAGAAGTTATTTCCTGTCTTGCACCATTTAGTTTTAACATAAGAAACACACAAGTGTTTCTCTTCAAATGGAAGAAATTGCACTTTCACTAAATATCCAGTTAAATAACGCTGACTGACACCCAATAGCTTCAGGATGCTGAGCACTAATGCTAGCTTATTAGAAGTCTTTGATCATCTTGTCTGTTCAATCTCCCTCCCTCCCTCCCTCCCTCCCTCCCTCCCTCCCTCCCTCCCTCCCTCCCTCCCTCTCCCTCTCCCTCTCCCTCCCCCTCTCAGCCAGTTCGACCCATCCCCACTCCCCTCCCTCCCTCCCTCCCTCCCTCCCTCCCTCCCCCCTCTCAGCCGGTTTGACCCATCCCCACTCCCCTCCCTCCCTCCCTCCCTCCCTCCCTCCCTCCCTCCCTCCCCCTCTCAGTAGATTGTGCTGATTTACTGGTACACTGAACCATGTTGCACACCGTAGTTTAAGAACTCTGTGGAGCAGTAGTAAAAACAATGACGTCATATCTGAATTCGGCCATCTTTATGCACCTTGAAATTGTAACTCTGGTATGGAGTGGTTTGCTGTGTGTTGGATTTGTCCAGGGTAGGGCAGGGAATGGCTGGCAGGGATGTAGCTCAGTTGGTAGAGCATGGCGTTTGCAATGCCAGGGTTGTGGGCTCGATTCCCATGGGGGGCCAGTATGAAAAAATAAAAAATTATGTATGCACTCACTAACTGTAAGTCGCTCTGGATAAGAGCGTCTGCTAAATGACTAAAATGTAGTTAAAGAAATCATCAGTTCAAATGTGTGTGTACAGGATGGATGACTTTTATAGTTTCCTATGAGGCAGGAAAGTTCCGGAGGAGACTATAAGAGAGATGGAGAAAGAGAAGGTGCAAAAGTGAAGATAAATCCAGATAGTGTTGTTTTCCCTGGAATCAAGCTGTTTATTCAATACATTCCACTGGGTCAAATTACATATATTTTGTAATAACTCCCCACTTTAAGTAAATTATGGTTATGAACTTATACAACTATTTATGTTTTATGTCAATGGAAAATATATTATTTAGATTTTCTTCCCTGCATTAGAGTGATGAAAGTGTGCTTCCACTCACGAGTGATGACCAGCTAAGCGCCTACCAACCGTCCTACGGGGATCGCCTTGCCATTCTCACATACTGCAGGCAGAAGACTAAAAGCCTTGCGAAACGAAAATCTAAACTGTTTGACAGATTCAAATTCAAGTTAAAGGCAAAGCAGAGCCATCAGTCAACAGATCAATCGTCATAGGAAGAGAACTCAAGTGGAGACAAAATCAAGACATGCTCAGATGAACAACAGACACATGTAGGTGGGGGGGGGGTCATCAATCAGAGGAAGAACATAACCTTTGTTAAGTCAGAGCCAGGCGAGGTGGGGGCAAAGTTGATTCCCCAAGGACAGGGGAAAGAACTTATATTTTCCAAATGGAGAAAATGATCATGGAAAAATCAAAGACTTTGATGTGGATCTGACTGATTACTAAGAATAATAATATGCCATTTAGCAGATGCTTTTATCCAAAGGGACTTACAGTCATGTGTGCATACATTTTTACGTATGGGTGGTCCCGGGGATCGAACCCACTACCCTGGCGTTACAACCGCCATGCTTTACCAATTGAGCTACAGAGGACCACATTCAATTGATGACAACATCACAGTTGGACAATTATATGAAGCCCAAAGTTTAATATAATGAGTTTCTACCTGACATCACAAGGAAGGTAAGAGGCAAATGGAACTAATGGAAGGGAAGAAGCAAATGGAACTAATGGAAGGTAAGAGGCAAATGGAACTAATGGAAGGGAAGAAGCAAATGGAACTAATGGAAGGGAAGAGGCAAATGGAACTAATGGAAGGGAAGAAGCAAATGGAACTAATGGAAGGTAAGAGGCAAATGGAACTAATGGAAGGGAAGAAGCAAATGGAACTAATGGAAGGGAAGAGGCAAATGGAACTAATGGAAGGGAAGAGGCAAATGGAACTAATGGAAGGGAAGAGGCAAATGGAACTAATGGAAGGGAAGAGGCAAATGGAACTAATGGAAGGGAAGAGGCAAATGGAACTAATGGAAGGGAAGAAGCAAATGGAACTAATGGAAGGTAAGAGGCAAATGGAACTAATGGAAGGTAAGAGGCAAATGGAACTAATGGAAGGGAAGAGGCAAATGGAACTAATGGAAGGGAAGAAGCAAATGGAACTAATGGAAGGTAAGAGGCAAATGGAACTAATGGAAGGGAAGAGGCAAATGGAACTAATGGAAGGGAAGAGGCAAATGGAACTAATGGAAGGGAAGAGGCAAATGGAACTAATAGAAGGGAAGAAGCAAATGGAACTAATGGAAGGGAAGAGGCAAATGGAACTAATGGAAGGGAAGAGGCAAATGGAACTAATGGAAGGGAAGAAGCAAATGGAACTAATGGAAAATAAGAGGCAAATGGAACTAATGGAAGGTAAGAGGCAAATGGAACTAATGGAAGGTAAGAGGCAAATGGAACTAATGGAAGGTAAGAGGCAAATGGAACTAATGGAAGGGAAGAGGCAAATGGAAATAATGGAAGGGAAGAAGCAAATGGAACTAATGGAAGGTAAGAGGCAAATGGAACTAATGGAAGGGAAGAGGCAAATGGAACTAATGGAAGGGAAGAAGCAAATGGAACTAATGGAAGGTAAGAGGCAAATGGAACTAATGGAAGGTAAGAGGCAAATGGAACTAATGGAAGGGAAGAGGCAAATGGAACTAATGGAAGGGAAGAAGCAAATGGAACTAATGGAAGGTAAGAGGCAAATGGAACTAATGGAAGGGAAGAGGCAAATGGAACTAATGGAAGGGAAGAGGCAAATGGAACTAATGGAAGGGAAGAAGCAAATGGAACAAATGGAAGGGAAGAAGCAAATGTTGCTGCTGATGACAATGAAACACTCTCCAGGTTCTCAAGCCCTGTCAGATACTCATATAAGCATTCTGCTGTTACAAGCCCTCCCAGATACTCATATAAGCATTCTGCTGTTACAAGACCTCCCAGATACTCATATAAGCATTCTGCTGTTACAAGACCTCCCAGATACTCATATAAGCATTCTGCTGTTACAAGCCCTCCCAGATACTCATATAAGCATTCTGCTGTTACAAGCCCTCCCAGATACTCATATAAGCATTATGCTGTTACAAGCCCTCCCAGATACTCATATAAGCATTCTGCTGTTACAAGCCCTCTCAGATACTCATATAAGCATTCTGCTGTTACAAGCCCTCCCAGATACTCATATAAGCATTCTGCTGTTACAAGCCCTCCCAGATACTCCTATAAGCATTCTGCTGTTACAAGCCCTCCCAGATACTCATATAAGCATTCTGCTGTTACAAGCCCTCCCAGATACTCATATAAGCATTCTGCTGTTACAAGACCTCCCAGATACTCATATAAGCATTCTGCTGTTACAAGACCTCCCAGATACTCATATAAGCATTCTGCTGTTACAAGACCTCCCAGATACTCATATAAGCATTCTGCTGTTACAAGACCTCCCAGATACTCATATAAGCATTCTGCTGTTACAAGCCCTCCCATATACTCATATAAGCATTCTGCTGTTACAAGCCCTCCCAGATACTCATATAAGCATTCTACTGTTACAAGCCCTCCCAGATACTCATATAAGCATTCTGCTGTTACAAGCCCTCCCAGATACTCATATAAGCATTCTGCTGTTACAAGCCCTCCCAGATACTCATATAAGCATTCTGCTGTTACAAGCCCTCCCAGATACTCATATAAGCATTCTGCTGTTACAAGCCCTCCCAGATACTCATATAAGCATTCTGTTGTTACAAGTCCTCCCAGATACTCATATAAGCATTCTGTTGTTACAAGCCCTCCCAGATACTCATATAAGCATTCTGCTGTTACAAGCCCTCCCAGATACTCATATAAGCATTCTGCTGTTACAAGCCCTCCCAGATACTCATATAAGCATTCTGCTGTTACAAGCCCTGACTCTTCACCCCCTGAGCAGGTGAACCAACACACTGACATTGTGGAGAAGGCTTTTGCAGGAGCAAGCACAGACTTATTATATACAGAGGATATGCAATCTATAATGTATGTCAGTCTTATGGATGAGAGCAATATTGTCACAGTTGGCAGTGGAGAACATCCAGGGATAGTAGACCTCAGTCTGGAGGACACGTTACCTCTTGGGAGAACCTCAGACAATATGGCCAGGATAGTAGACCTCAGTCTGGAGGACACGTTACCTCTTGGGAGAACCTCAGACAATACGGCCAGGATAGAAGACCTCAGGCTGGAGGACACGTTACCTCTTGGGAGAACCTCAGACAATACGGCCAGGATAGAAGACCTCAGGCTGGAGGACACGTTACCTCTTGGGAGAACCTCAGACAATATGGCCAGGATAGAAGACCTCAGGCTGGAGGGAACTTCACCTCTTGGGAGAACCTCAGACAATACGGCCAGGATAGAAGACCTCAGGCTGGAGGACACGTTACCTCTTGGGAGAACCTCAGACAATACGGCCAGGATAGAAGACCTCAGGCTGGAGGGAACTTCACCTCTTGAGGGAACTACCACCAATGCAGCAAATAGTATAACCCTAGTTGTCCACCGAGGCCAAGTACTTAAGGAACTGATCCACCATTTCTGTGATGACACTCTACTCGAAGCTGACATTCAGATCAAACTCATTCTTCCTGATGGAAAGGAGGAACATCTGAGTTCTGGGAGGAGTTTTACCACCAATGCACCATGGGTAATCATGCAAGGTGCCATTTCTACAACAAAACTTAGAGGAAAAGGAGTGGCAATGTGTAGGCCGCATTATTACAATAGGATGGAGAAAGGAGAGATATCTACCTGTGAAGATGGCTCAAACAATATTGGAACAAGCAGCTTTTGGAGCAGTGAGTTCTGATCTTGTGGATAACTTCTTGAAGTACATAACTGAAGGGGAGCTCCTGACCTTGGAGGTCTGTCGGTCAGATTACAGCAGTGTAGATCCAGAGGAGTTGACAGAAATCCTGGATATTTACAGCTGTCTAAAGAAGGCAAAAGCAGACGACCTGGAAGAGATTCTACAGGAGTTGTTGTACTAAACTCTGATTCTATAGCCAGCATACATCATAGAGCAGAGGGGAACTACACTCTCTCCATTTAAACAGGAGATGACAGGGATCTTTGGTGCTTACCAAGACCTACAGCCAACAGGAAGAAAAGTGCAGAAGTCCATGGTTTTTCCAACTACCATGACAGCACAGGAATAGGACATCCAGCGATGTATGATGACATATCTAAGAGAAGCAGATTCACAGAGGCCGTGTCAGTTCCTCCGCGTCTGATCTGTTGTTTGGCGAAGACAATCGCAGTCAGCTTTACAGAGATCCAAGGCTTCCAGTGGAAGACCACTAGTGCGTACCTGCAGTTCTGTGCTAAAGTTTTCAATATACTATGACAACTACCCAGACTTTAGATCTGAGATGAACAAGATTCTAGAGGGTGAAGTGTGGGTGATGGACATTGAGTAGTAGGGAGAGAGTGTCACACCTAGTTCATGTCTTTGGATGAATAATGTGTTCACCTGTGTTCAATGGTTGAACCAATTTGGATAATACCTCTGTTGGTACAGAGGTAGTTGTATGTTTCCTGGTCGGATTTAGATATGGAGCCATCACAAATTTCACACCTGAGGACATGGTCTCTGAAAAAATGCATACAAAGAAATGTCTGTGTGAGTTTGAGATAGTTGGTCTTTAAACAGTGCAATGTTATTACCATTTTTGTACAAAATGTTTGTTTTAAAATGTTTGGTTGTTTTTGATTGAATAACAACAATAAGGTTGCTTTGATACTAAACACAATACAGAGGGTTGCAAATGATTTCCATAATAGATGTACATTAGTCCTCCTTTCCCATCGATTACAATCTCACCCAGAGTTGGTCCCTTTTATTGAAGAAAGGATCTCCTTTAGGGTCATCAACTAAATGTGAGGACATACAGTTCTATTGTGTCTGTTGTGGTATTTAACAGGACATTGTGTCTGTTGTGGTATTTAACAGGACATTGTCTGTTGTGGTATTTAACAGGACATTATGTCTGTTGTGGTATTTAACAGGACATTGTGTCTGTTGTGGTATTTAACAGGACATTATGTCTGTTGTGGTATTTAACAGGACATTGTGTCTGTTGTGGTATTTAACAGGACATTGTGTCTGTTGTGGTATTTAACAGGACATTGTGTCTGTTGTGGTATTTAACAGGACATTGTGTCTGTTGTGGTATTTAACAGGACTTTGTGTCTGTTGTGGTATTTAACAGGACATTGTGTCTGTTGTGGTATTTAACAGGACATTGTGTCTGTTGTGGTATTTAACAGGACATTGTGTCTGTTGTGGTATTTAATAGGACATTCTGTCTGTTGTGGTATTTAACAGGACATTCTGTCTGTTGTGGTATTTAACTAGACATTGTGTCTGTTGTGGTATTTAACAGGACATTGTGTCTGTTGTGGTATTTAACAGGACATTGTGTCTGTTGTGGTATTTAACAGGACATTGTGTCTGTTGTGGTATTTAACAGGACATTGTGTCTGTTGTGGTATTTAACAGGACATTGTGTCTGTTGTGGTATTTAACAGGACATTGTGTCTGTTGTGGTATTTAACAGGACATTATGTCTGTTGTGGTATTTAACAGGACATTGTGTCTGTTGTGGTATTTAACAGGACATTGTGTCTGTTGTGGTATTTAACAGGACATTATGTCTGTTGTGGTATTTAACAGGACATTGTGTCTGTTGTGGTATTTAACAGGACATTATGTCTGTTGTGGTATTTAACAGGACATTATGTCTGTTGTGGTATTTAACAGGACATTGTGTCTGTTGTGGTATTTAACAGGACATTATGTCTGTTGTGGTATTTAACAGGACATTATGTCTGTTGTGGTATTTAACAGGACATTATGTCTGTTGTGGTATTTAACAGGACATTGTGTCTGTTGTGGTATTTAACAGGACATTGTGTCTGTTGTGGTATTTAACAGGACATTGTGTCTGTTGTGGTATTTAACAGGAAATTGTGTCTGTTGTTGTATTTAACAGGACATTGTGTCTGTTGTGGTATTTAACAGGACATTGTGTCTGTTGTGGTATTTAACAGGACATTGTGTCTGTTGTGGTATTTAACAGGACATTGTGTCTGTTGTGGTATTTAACAGGACATTCTGTCTGTTGTGGTATTTAACAGGACATTCTGTCTGTTGTGGTATTTAACTAGACATTGTGTCTGTTGTGGTATTTAACAGGACATTGTGTCTGTTGTGGTATTTAACAGGACATTGTGTCTGTTGTGGTATTTAACAGGACATTGTGTCTGTTGTGGTATTTAACAGGACATTGTGTCTGTTGTGGTATTTAACAGGACATTGTGTCTGTTGTGGTATTTAACAGGACATTGTGTCTGTTGTGGTATTTAACAGGACATTATGTCTGTTGTGGTATTTAACAGGACATTATGTCTGTTGTGGTATTTAACAGGACATTGTGTCTGTTGTGGTATTTAACAGGACATTATGTCTGCTGTGGTATTTAACAGGACATTATGTCTGTTGTGGTATTTAACAGGACATTGTGTCTGTTGTGGTATTTAACAGGACATTGTGTCTGTTGTGGTATTTAACAGGACATTATGTCTGTTGTGGTATTTAACAGGACATTGTGTCTGTTGTGGTATTTAACAGGACATTATGTCTGTTGTGGTATTTAACAGGACATTGTGTCTGTTGTGGTATTTAACAGGACATTATGTCTGCTGTGGTATTTAACAGGACATTATGTCTGTTGTGGTATTTAACAGGACATTGTGTCTGTTGTGGTATTTAACAGGACATTGTGTCTGTTGTGGTATTTAACAGGACATTATGTCTGTTGTGGTATTTAACAGGACATTGTGTCTGTTGTGGTATTTAACAGGACATTATGTCTGTTGTGGTATTTAACAGGACATTATGTCTGTTGTGGTATTTAACAGGACATTATGTCTGTTGTGGTATTTAACAGGACATTGTGTCTGTTGTGGTATTTAACAGGACATTGTGTCTGTTGTGGTATTTAACAGGACATTATGTCTGTTGTGGTATTTAACAGGACATTGTGTCTGTTGTGGTATTTAACAGGACATTGTGTCTGTTGTGGTATTTAACAGGACATTGTGTCTGTTGTGGTATTTAACAGGACATTGTGTCTGTTGTGGTATTTATCAGGACATTGTGTATGTTGTGGTATTTAACAGGACATTGTGTCTGTTGTGGTATTTAACAGGACATTGTGTCTGTTGTGGTATTTAACAGGACATTGTGTATGTTGTGGTATTTAACAGGACATTGTGTCTGTTGTGGTATTTAACAGGACATTATGTCTGTTGTGGTATTTAACAGGACATTGTGTCTGTTGTGGTATTTAACAGGACATTATGTCTGTTGTGGTATTTAACAGGACATTGTGTCTGTTGTGTTATTTAACAGGACATTGTGTCTGTTGTGGTATTTAACAGGACATTGTGTCTGTTGTGGTATTTAACAGGACATTGTGTCTGTTGTGGTATTTAACAGGACATTGTGTCTGTTGTGGTATTTAACAGGACATTGTGTCTGTTGTGGTATTTAACAGGACATTGTGTCTGTTGTGGTATTTAACAGGACATTGTGTCTGTTGTGGTATTTAACAGGACATTGTGTCTGTTGTGGTATTTAACAGGACATTGTGTCTGTTGTGGTATTTAACAGGACATTGTGTCTGTTGTGGTATTTAACAGGACATTGTGTCTGTTGTGGTATTTAACAGGACATTGTGTCTGTTGTGGTATTTAACAGGACACTGTGTCTGTTGTGGTATTTAACAGGACATTGTGTCTGTTGTGGTATTTAACAGGACATTGTGTCTGTTGTGGTATTTAACAGGACATTGTGTCTGTTGTGGTATTTAACAGGACATTGTGTCTGTTGTGGTATTTAACAGGACATTGTGTCTGTTGTGGTATTTAACAGGACATTGTGTCTGTTGTGGTATTTAACAGGACATTATGTCTGTTGTGGTATTTAACAGGACATTGTGTCTGTTGTGGTATTTAACAGGACATTATGTCTGTTGTGGTATTTAACAGGACATTGTGTCTGTTGTGGTATTTAACAGGACATTATGTCTGTTGTGGTATTTAACAGGACATTGTGTCTGTTGTGGTATTTAACAGGACATTATGTCTGTTGTGGTATTTAACAGGACATTATGTCTGTTGTGGTATTTAACAGGACATTGTGTCTGTTGTGACCTTACTCTGACACCTCTTATCTTTTCTCATATCACATCTCAATTGAAATCAGCAGTTGAAACATTAACAAAGTGAAATCCCCGCCACTGTTTCGGTAAAAAGCTGAGGGATGGGGCTGGAGAAATGTAACCACTCTCAAATTCATAGACATAGCAATGGATGCGTGACCATCCATGATTTTTAAGCATGTTTGGGGGCTATATAGTGTTAGTTTACATTCACTTTGTTTACAAAGTAAAACAAGCATATATTTTGGGTTCTGATGAGGTACGACAGTTGAACTAAACTCATGAGGCATTTATAAGTTATGGCCGATTCTTCAAGAATCAATGGGTACATACATTATTATTCATTTATAAGTCCAAAAATGAATGTAGTAACTGCAGATTGGATCTTTAAGTGAGAGAAGAAGCTGTAATCCTCAACACCCAGTCCATCAAGGATCATTTGATGACGTCTGATGTAAAGGTCAGTCATTTCATACACATCATCAGACATAAGGTTGTGTTCTGAGTTCAACACAAAGGTGAAACACATCCTCATCACAAGGGTAGTCTTTAAAAGCACAGTCCTCCTGACTAATATCAGCTTCCCTAGGGTCCTCCTGACTAATACCAGCTTCCCTAGTCTCCTCCTGACTAATATCAGCTTCCCTAGGGTCCTCCTGACTAATACCAGCTTCCCTAGGGTCCTCCTGACTAATATCAGCTTCCCTAGGGTCCTCCTGACTAATACCAGCTTCCCCAGGGTCCTCCTGACTAATATCAGCTTCCCTAGTGTCCTCCTGACTAATACCAGCTTCCATAGGGTCCTCCTGACTAATATCAGCTTCCCTAGGGTCCTCCTGACTAATAAGAGCTTCCCCAGGGTCCTCCTGACTAATATCAGCTTCCCTAGGGTCCTCCTGACTAATATCAGCTTCCCCAGGGTCCTCCTGACTAATACCAGCTTCCCTAGGGTCCTCCTGACTAATATCAGCTTCCCTAGGGTCCTCCTGACTAATACCAGCTTCCCCAGGGTCCTCCTGACTAATATCAGCTTCCCTAGGGTCCTCCTGACTAATACCAGCTTCCCTAGGGTCCTCCTGACTAATATCAGCTTCCCTAGGGTCCTCCTGACTAATACCAGCTTCCCCAGGGTCCTCCTGACTAATATCAGCTTCCCTAGGGTCCTCCTGACTAATATCATCTTCCCTAGGGTCTTCCTGACTAATATCAGCTTCCCTAGTGTCCTCCTGACTAATATCAGCTTCCCTAGGGTCCTCCTGACTAATATCAGCTTCCCTATGGTCCTCCTGACTAATATCAGCTTCCCTAGGGTCCTCCTGACTAATATCAGCTTCCCTAGGGTCCTCCTGACTAATATCAGCTTCCCTAGGGTCCTCCTGACTAATATCAGCTTCCCCAGGGTCCTCCTGACTAATATCAGCTTCCCTAGGGTCCTCCTGACTAATATCAGCTTCCCTAGGGTCCTCCTGACTAATATCAGCTTCCCTAGTGTCCTCCTGACTAACATCAGCTTCCCTAGGGTCCTCCTGACTAATATCAGCTTCCCTAGTGTCCTCCTGACTAATATCAGCTTCCCAGGGTCCTCCTGACTAATATCAGCTTCCCTAGTGTCCTCCTGACTAATATCAGCTTCCCTAGGGTCCTCCTGACTAATATCACTTTCCCTAGTGTCCTCCTGACTAATATCAGCTTTCCCTAGGGTCTACCTGACTAATATCAGCTTCCCTAGGGTCCTCCTGACTAATATAAGCTTCCCTAGTGTCCTCCTGACTAATATCAGCTTCCCTAGGGTCCTCCTGACTAATATTAGCTTCCCAGGGTCCTCCTGACTAATATCAGCTTCCCTAGTGTCCTCCTGACTAATATCAGCTTCCCTAGGGTCCTCCTGACTAATATCAGCTTCCCTAGTGTCCTCCTGACTAATATCAGCTTCCCTAGGGTCCTCCTGACTAATATCAGCTTCCCTAGTGTCCTCCTGACTAATATCAGCTTTCCCTAGGGTCTACCTGACTAATATCAGCTTCCCTAGGGTCCTCCTGACTAATATCAGCTTCCCTAGTGTCCTCCTGACTAATATCAGCTTCCCTAGGGTCCTCCTGACTAATATCAGCTTCCCTAGGGTCCTCCTGACTAATATCAGCTTCCCTAGGGTCCTCCTGACTAATATCAGCTTCCCTAGGGTCCTCCTGACTAATATCAGCTTCCCTAGTGTCCTCCTGACTAATATCAGCTTCCCCAGGGTCCTCCTGACTAATATCAGCTTCCCTAGTGTCCTCCTGACTAATATCAGCTTCTCTAGGGTCCTCCTGACTAATATCAGCTTCCCTAGGGTCCTCCTGACTAATATCAGCTTCCCTAGTGTCCTCCTGACTAATATCAGCTTCCCTAGGGTCCCCCTGACTAATATCAGCTTCCCTAGGGTCCTCCTGACTAATATCAGCTTCCCTAGTGTCCTCCTGACTAATATCAGCTTCCCTAGTGTCCTCCTGACTAATATCAGCTTCCCTAGGGTCCTCCTGACTAATATCAGCTTCCCTAGTGTCCTCCTGACTAATATCAGCTTCCCCAGGGTCCTCCTGACTAATATCAGCTTCCCTAGTGTCCCCCTGACTAATATCAGCTTCCTGACTAATATCAGCTTCCCTAGGGTCCTCCTGACTAATATCAGCTTCCCTAGGGTCCTCCTGACTAATATCAGCTTCCCTAGGGTCCTCCTGACTAATATCAGTTTTCCCTAGGGTCTACCTGACTAATATCAGCTTCCCTAGTGTCCCCCTGACTAATATCAGCTTCCTGACTAATATCAGCTTCCCTAGGGTCCTCCTGACTAATATCAGCTTCCCTAGGGTCCTCCTGACTAATATCAGCTTCCCTAGTGTCCTCCTGACTAATATCAGCTTCCCCAGGGTCCTCCTGACTAATATCAGCTTCCCTAGTGTCCTCCTGACTAATATCAGCTTCTCTAGGGTCCTCCTGACTAATATCAGCTTCCCTAGGGTCCTCCTGACTAATATCAGCTTCCCTAGTGTCCTCCTGACTAATATCAGCTTCCCTAGGGTCCCCCTGACTAATATCAGCTTCCCTAGGGTCCTCCTGACTAATATCAGCTTCCCTAGTGTCCTCCTGACTAATATCAGCTTCCCTAGTGTCCTCCTGACTAATATCAGCTTCCCTAGGGTCCTCCTGACTAATATCAGCTTCCCTAGTGTCCTCCTGACTAATATCAGCTTCCCCAGGGTCCTCCTGACTAATATCAGCTTCCCTAGTGTCCCCCTGACTAATATCAGCTTCCTGACTAATATCAGCTTCCCTAGGGTCCTCCTGACTAATATCAGCTTCCCTAGGGTCCTCTTGACTAATATCAGCTTCCCTAGGGTCCTCCTGACTAATATCAGCTTTCCCTAGGGTCTACCTGACTAATATCAGCTTCCCTAGTGTCCCCCTGACTAATATCAGCTTCCTGACTAATATCAGCTTCCCTAGGGTCCTCCTGACTAATATCAGCTTCCCTAGGGTCCTCCTGACTAATATCAGCTTCCCTAGGGTCCTCCTGACTAATATCAGCTTTCCCTAGGGTCCTCCTGACTAATATCAGCTTCCCTAGTGTCCTCCTGACTAATATCAGCTTCCCTAGGGTCCTCCTGACTAATATTAGCTTCCCAGGGTCCTCCTGACTAATATCGGCTTCCCTAGTGTCCTCCTGACTAATATCAGCTTCCCTAGGGTCCTCCTGACTAATATCAGCTTCCCTAGTGTCCTCCTGACTAATATCAGCTTTCCCTAGGGTCTACCTGACTAATATCAGCTTCCCTAGGGTCCTCCTGACTAATATCAGCTTCCCTAGTGTCCTCCTGACTAATATCAGCTTCCCTAGGGTCCTCCTGACTAATATCAGCTTCCCTAGGGTCCTCCTGACTAATATCAGCTTCCCTAGGGTCCTCCTGACTAATATCAGCTTCCCTAGGGTCCTCCTGACTAATATCAGCTTCCCTAGTGTCCTCCTGACTAATATCAGCTTCCCCAGGGTCCTCCTGACTAATATCAGCTTCCCTAGTGTCCTCCTGACTAATATCAGCTTCTCTAGGGTCCTCCTGACTAATATCAGCTTCCCTAGGGTCCTCCTGACTAATATCAGCTTCCCTAGTGTCCTCCTGACTAATATCAGCTTCCCTAGGGTCCCCCTGACTAATATCAGCTTCCCTAGGGTCCTCCTGACTAATATCAGCTTCCCTAGTGTCCTCCTGACTAATATCAGCTTCCCTAGTGTCCTCCTGACTAATATCAGCTTCCCTAGGGTCCTCCTGACTAATATCAGCTTCCCTAGGGTCCTCCTGACTAATATCAGCTTCCCTAGGGTCCTCCTGACTAATATCAGCTTCCCTAGTGTCCTCCTGACTAATATCAGCTTCCCCAGGGTCCTCCTGACTAATATCAGCTTCCCTAGTGTCCCCCTGACTAATATCAGCTTCCTGACTAATATCAGCTTCCCTAGGGTCCTCCTGACTAATATCAGCTTCCCTAGGGTCCTCCTGACTAATATCAGCTTCCCTAGGGTCCTCCTGACTAATATCAGCTTCCCTAGGGTCCTCCTGACTAATATCAGCTTCCCTAGTGTCCTCCTGACTAATATCAGCTTCCCTAGGGTCCACAGGTTGGAAGGAGTTCTGGGCGCCGTACAGGTTGGGTAAATCATACATCATTATTGGCCGACCATTGGGAACCCGAGAGGAAATAATATTACTGAATGGAAAATGTGGGATTCCACCGAGCTGCAGATTGGAGCACAATAGTTGACACTGACTTGACATATTGCTTAAGAGAGTCTTAAAAAGTTGCTTACCAGAAGAAAATATTATTGATACATAAAATTGGGAATTCGTAGGGAAGTAAAAGATACTGAAATTAAATCTGACTTGGAATACACACGGTACAATGACATGCTGACTGAGTCCAGACTACTGAACTAACTATATGAACCAGACTACTGAACTAACTATATGAACCAGACTACTCAACTAACTGTATGAACCAGACTACTGAACTAACTATATGAACCAGACTACTGAACTAACTATATGAACCAGACTACTGAACTAACTATATGAACCAGACTACTCAACTAACTATATGAACCAGACTACTGAACTAACTATATTAACCAGACTACTGAACTAACTATATGAACCAGACTACTGAACTAACTATATGAACCAGCCTACTGAACTAACTATATGAACCAGACTACTGAACTAACTATATGAACCAGACTACTGAAATAACTATATGAACCAGACTACTGAACTAACTATATGAACCAGACTGCTCAACTAACTGAGAGATGATATTACATGTATTGTGTTTTGGAAACAAAACTGGATTAGAGATTTGTCCAGGAGAGATTCTGCAGAGTGTCCTTCTCCTCTGAGCTGGTCAAAAATAGTCCATCCAAAACTCTCAACATTGACTTCTCAGAGTGAGCCACCAACGCTCAATTCTTTGATTTCCAGTGTTGGGGCCCAAAGTGACGCAGTCTGTTCCAGCCTCATCCACAGAGTGACGCAGACATTTTTGAATCTCTGCAATATGGGTGTTTTCAGTTCCATGATCGAGCCTCAATCTATAGCTGTATCCATTTCTGTCATTCACAGCATCCATGAAATACCCAGAGACGAACCTGAGACGACCCAGAGACGACCCAGAGACGACCCCAGGGTCATTGTTTGTCATTGTTCGTCTCGTAGCCTTCTAGCCATATCCTTTTAGGTGAAAACCCGTCGATGCATCCACTGGTACATATTCCATAAGGTTTTAACTTGTCGTAACCACCCACATGCCAAACATAAGGCGGTTTCTCAGGCGGTTTCTTGCTCGCAGGTTGACACCCTGACCATCCTGAAGGCACAGAAGTTGACGGACAGTTTCCCTGTCGGTAACTATTCCGGCCATCCAACATTTCTGGTGCATCCAGCGGTAGCCATGTTGTCGACCTGATGTTTGAAGCTGCTGGTGTATGAAGGAGAGCACCTCTGCTTCATCTGTTCTGTTTTTAACCCACCAGAGATGATTCCAACTTAGAACTCCTTCTGTCTGAAGACTTATTGTTATGTTGAGTGATTCCTCCAATAATAACATTTTGTTGTTGGTGAATCCACGCTGGAAGTAGTCCTCAATGATATTGTCCATTGTCTATGTAAGAAATTAAGACAATTAGGCTCTTATCAGGGCCACCAATACACCCCAACCAATCAATGTAGACACAGGGAATCTTGAGACTCAGACAAATGAGGTAAGCCCCTCCCCCTCTAATTACACATATTATTACATCACAATATCAGCTAAACAATGTAAAATAAATAACCCAGTTTATCATAAACTATACAGACTCTTATAGGTCGGGGTGTGGCCTCCTTTTCACAATTCAGAACCAGACCTGTACATCCGTTTAACCTTACAAATCAACTAAAAACTTTGAACAGCAATCAGAATATAGTGATTAAACCAGCAGATAAGGGGGCTCAGAATGCTGTAATGGATAAAGTGAATATCTTCTTGAAGCCAATAGACAATAGGATAATGTTAAACACTATGTGCTACATGGTCCCCAGGGTATATGAATATAAAGAGACATGGGACAAAACAATGGACCTGTAGAATGGAATAAGTTATAAGACCTCTATAATTCATTTCATTTGTCAGTTCTTCCAGCTAATGTGAGATGTTTAGATGACATAACATTTGAGGACACATACTGTAATTTAGCTGGCCATCTTTTCCCCTCCCTTTCTGGCTGCCCTCCCCCTTCCCTTCTAAGTTCAAGTTGGTTTATTTGTCATATACATGGAGTTAACAGTGCAATGAAATGCTGACTAGCAGGTTAACCTCTTGACAACAACAATAGAACAAGTCAGTAGCTAAGTTAATATAAAGAGTAATACAATAGTAATAAACCCTGCATTCATAACTATCCTTAACATACCTGGGGTGTTTCTGGGATAGAGGGTTGATATAAAAGTCAAAATAATCAGCAATACAGGAAGATTCTGAGACACAATCACTTACTATTGGTCAGCCGTAGGGAACCGCCAACGTCTCAGGAGATATGTATTTTAGGCAGTAAGTAAAACTGCCTAGGCCTGCCTAGTGATGATGCTGCTGAGCTCCAGTTAGCTCCGTGTGCAGAGCCTACCCACCCTTCCACAAGCACCGCCAGGATAATGGCTCCACAGCCCCCTCCACCTCCGACTGTTCCTGACTATCTTGGAACAGAGGTGCCAGCCCAGATTAGCCTAGAATCCTACCTGGGATCAGTTTGACCTTTTAGATCATAATGAAACAGATTAAATGGACAGGGGGACCTGATCCTAGATCAGCACTCCTCCTCTGGGAAACTGCATGTATGAAACCGAACACATAGTCGTAGTCTAGCTACAGCAGGTGTTTACTGCCATCTAGTGGAAGATACCAATAAAACACTTTATTATCAGGATGGTGAGACGGTTGAGCTGAAACAGAAAGTAAAGTTGTTCTTTTGGACAGGATCCATTTTAAGACGACAGAGCAGAAAACGCTATATGGAGAGAACAAAAAAATAAAGTGAGTATTTCTGAATAATAATCTATTCTAATGGACAGAGTGAGAGAATGAATACCTGGAATGAGATATTACTAGTTAGTAGAACTGCTACTTGAGCTTAGTTGCTGACAGACAGCAGTTTTCAAAGTGTTATCACATGTTATCAGTCAAACGTCTGGTAAAGATGGTGGAGGAGCTTTTAAATGATAGGGTTTTATGTTTATCTCAGGGTTTCTCAATCCTTTTGTTCTTGCCCAGCATTTACACACCTGATTCAACTAATCATCAGATATTTGAAGACAGTTGAATATTTGAGGCATACAAATGAACATTCTCAAATTTAAACCTTTTGGATTTGTAGGCCTGTTTACAATTATTATAGGCCTACAGGAATTCACATTTTGGAGGGAAAAAAGCACAGCTAAACCTGGTGGACATTTAATTTAATGACCAATGGAATGGTCTAAAACATGCCAACTCTGCCCACCCGGGGAGCCGGCCAATGGAAAACTAATTTACCCAGTCACCGTTATAACTTTATTTCCTTATTTGAAATTGAAAGTGACTTTGTAGCCTACGCAGTTACAAAATGTCTGTTCAAACTGTGGCGCATATGGAACATTAGAACAGTGGTGGAAAAAGTAAAGATTCCTTAATAGAAAATGACTCAAGTAAAAGTTTAAGTTACTCAGTAAAACACTACTTGAGTAAAAAAGTATTTGATTTTAAATATACTTAAGTATCAAAAGTAAATGTAATTGCTAAAGTAAAGTAGGAATAATTAAAATTAAAATTACTTATATGAAGCAAACCAGACGGCACAATTTTTCTTGTTATTTTCATTTACGGATAGCCAGGGTCACATTCCAACACTCAGACATCATTTTAAAAAAGCATTTGTGTTTAGTGAGTCTGCCAGATCAGAGGCAGTAGGGATGACCAGGGATGTTCTGTTGATAAGTGCGAATTGGACAATTTTCTGAATGTAACGAGTACTTTTGGGTGTCAGGGAAATCTATGGAGTAAAAAGTACATCATTTTCTTTATGAATGTAGTGAAGTAAAAGTAAAAGTTGTTAAAAATATAAATAGTAAAGTACAGATACTTTAATGTATTCTTACTTAAGTGCTTTACACCACTGCATTAGAAGACAGATAAATGTGTTGATTTTGAAAGAAAGACGGGCAGATTCTGCTAGGTAGGCTACGAACTATTATAAAGTTAGGTCGTCATCACAGTAGGTTTGAGCTACAGTATGATGACTTACCAACCTGATGGTCTCCGTTGGAAATGTTGTGGAAAATGTTGTACACTCAGTGTATTAAAATATGTAACATAAACAACAAATGATATGCTCAGATACACAAAATACATCTGGTTTCAGATCTAGAAGATTCTCCTCTTCAATAGTAATATCATCAATTCTGACCAGTAACTTACCTGGGGTCAAAGGTCCCTGATTTATCACTAAAATGTATAGGATGATCCATAGAGATGTCACTCTTCATGGACAGATGACTGGGTACTGGAGAGACTGATCTCAGAGTTTGGTTGGAGACTCTGGAAAACATAATAAATGACCATGAAACTAAATTTTAAACTATATAAAAATTATATTTCAATAGATAAAATACATTACATAAAGCATTAAAATATATGCCATTACATAAATCAACAAACATGCAGCTCTAGCAGGGCAGGAATTTGACGAACTGACTTGTTGGAAAGGTGGCATCCTATGACGGTGCCACGTTGAAAGTCACATATGCATCGTTTTTGAAAACATAGTGAACCTGGAGGCAAAAAGCGAACCCCACATTCTAACTAAATGTTGTTTATTAGCACTCAAATCTATCAATGGCATTTTCGGCACAATTTGGTGAAAGCCCCAAAGCGTTCAGAAAGCCTCTGATTCCCACCACTAGTGGACACCCCCATGAGTGTCTTTCAGAACCCCTCCTAAAACCACCTGTTTCGTTTTGGTTGTTGTTAGTGACTCTCTGTTAGTTCCTTCTTCTGTTTGAGAGACAATGTTTTATTTCTTGTTGAGGAACGTAACAATGTTCATGTGATTAAATTAAATCACCCGACTGTTTGGATATGTCTGTTAGTAAATGTTTTATTTCTAAGAGATCATGAGTAAAAGAGAACAATTGACATTCTAGAATTAGTTGTCACTGTGTTCACCACAACCAACATGCTGCATCTCTGTTTAGGGGTCAGTGGTCTAAAATGAGTCTCTCTGGGGAGAGAGAGGAGGGGGGCCCTGCCTCTAAAATGAGTCTCTCTGGAGAGAGAGAGGAGGGGGTCCCTGCCTCTAAAATGAGTCTCTCTGGGGAGAGAGAGGAGGGGGGCCCTGCCTCTAAAATGCGTCTCTCTGGGGAACATGACACCAAAGCTAAGAGGTGAGATGACAATTTTATGAAGAATTTATTGATTTTATTTACAAAATAAATAGCTATCTTAAGATGAATGCACTTACTGTAAATCACTCTGGATTAGAGTATCTGCTAAATCAGGAGTTCTCAATCCGGGGTCAGTGGAGGTACTGCAGGGGTTCTGCAGCACCCTGACTGGACTCGTTGCAATGGAAGACATTTGATAGAATTTTCACGACACGAACACTTTGCCTACTCTTCATTATTGCCTAATATAATGGAATGCATATTTCTTTAACCAATTCTGATGGTTGTTACAAGCGGAATTTTGACAATATTACCGTTATACCAACACACTCTTCACACCCGTTTAACAACTCTAAATAGCTTTGGCATCGTAGGCATCAAGTCCCTTGCCAATAATGTTGCCTACAACGTTGCATACAATGTTCATGTTCATCGAACACATATTTCCCCCTAGATGCCTTCAATTGCCCAATTTATAGCCATGGCCAATTTATGAATCAATTTTTAACAACGTGATGTTGCGCTCCAAAGGGATAACTTGAAAAAACATGATGTAGGTAATTAAATAATCAAAAGAAAAATGTGTTCATTATACACTTAGAAAAGAAGGTTCCTTATAGAACCGAAAAGGCTTCTATCACTTCCTTAATATATGGAACCACTAAAAATTACATATATTTTTGGGTTCAGTGAAGAAGAACCTCTAGAGTTCTGATCAACAAAAGGTGAATGTTTTGAGGATGTGAACCCAGCAGCCCTCCAGTGGTCAGATCAACTCCAACCTTTTCCAGCGCCCGGCCCGGGATTCGAACCAGCCACCTTTCTGCCATAGGTCCAACTTCTGCCACTGCTCCAACTCCTTAGCCGCTGGGCCAAAACCTGAGTTAATCTTTAGAAATAAGCATGAGTTAATCTGCCAAAACGAAGACAAAATGCTATGCATTCATTTATACCCATAAGAGTAAAATGTCTTAATTCTCAGCACTTATACGACCAATTTTCTACTCTGAGATACTTTGTGGATATGGGCCCAGATCTGAAAATATTGTTATAAAAAACTTTGAATGTTTGTTTTACATATAAAAATAAATAAATGAATATTACTAATGTAAGCCAGTATAAAGACTGGGTTATGTATGCACTCACTAACTGTAAGTCGCTCTGGATAAGAGCGTCTGCTAAGTGATTAAAATGTAAATGTATTGTGTTGCTCTGCTCATGTCCGCGTTCTGGAACTGTCCGCGTCCACGTACAGTGTGGCGCCAAGCATATTGTCCAGTTACGCGCAGAGTGGTCTGTGGTGATCTTGGGGAACAACGACGGAGTTTGTTACAGTGTTGAGACACCGAAGTTTATTGTTCAATTAGCTTTTTTGCGTAATGGTCAGTGACAGTATGAGTGTAGCCAGATCCTTTTCACTCGCTATTCTTGTTTCATCTTGTGGTTCACCGGATTCGTCATCATCCTCGAGGGACAGACGAACGACCTGCTAGCTAGTCAAGCTAGTCGGTACAGCTAGCTAAGCTAGCTACTCTAAAGGCAGCATCCTAGTTATCCTAGCTACCACTACATCATCACCGGCTGCCTGCATTTCTTGTGGACCGATGGAGCTCCCTGGTTGTTTCTTCCACCTGTTAAATACCGTGGAGGGCTTCTCCCTCTCTCGTTGACGGATGCTGGGTACCTACTCTCCCTCTCTCCGGTTCTCCTCTCTTCACTAGATGGATGGTAACTTTAGTGTTTAACCCCTCTGTGTCCAAGGACTGAACTTTTGAATATTATTTTCGGGGCGCCTCAAGTGACATTTTTTACAACGTTTATTTCTGATCAAATTAGTTCATTGCATCCGCCATGGAGCCCAGTTTCATAATATTACCTTCCGTTCCTGGTTATGAAGTAATCGCGAAAAAACAGGCCTTATTTTAGGGCATTTTTCACCCTACCAGCTCCTATTAGTTCTATTGAGCTCCGTGGCACCGACTCGCCTTCAGAACGTTCTATTCCCAGCCCATTGTTCTGCGTCACAATGCCAGCTTCACTATTGTTATCAATGAGACCTGCCTGCGTTAACCCTGTAGGTTTATCTCAGGTAACTTATTATTAACAGGGTTACGGCTACTTGGTGAGCGCACGCACGCACGCACGCACGCACGCACGCACGCACGCACGCACGCACACACACACACACACACACACACACTCACACTCACACACACACACACACACACACACACACTGTTCACCTGAGTACATGTTGTGGTTGCCTATAGTGAGGTGAGACACAGTTTAAGAGGCGATGGCTGGTGTATAGCCATCAAACATTAAACATTTTCTGATCATGGTTAACCATATTTGTTTTAAGAAAAAAGTGTACAATCTAAACAAAAGCATGTCCCTGTCCTCTTTCTCAAGATGTGGCCGATTTAAACAGCCAGAAGACATTTTTTAATTAAGAAATAGCCATTTTTTTTGACGACTTGTTGTTTCTAAGTGGCTGCTGGGTAATTTGATATGCATCGAACTCTTCCGTCGTAGGCATCAAATTAACTGAATGCTGCGCAGGTTCAGTGAGTTGCAAACCAAATGGGTATAATGGGGTGATTGTTTTCTAATCGGGGGGTCTAGCTAATGGATTTGTAGATCTGACGCAGTTGCTACCTCAGATTATGAGCCTAGCAAGTGTCATGAATGAGTTATGTAGTACCCACATACGGCCACAAGGAGGAGCAAGAGTGCCATAAACCCATACTGTTTTTTGCCATATAAACCCTAAACCTAACAATCAATCAAATGTATTTATAAAGCTCTTTTTACACCAGCAGATGTCACAAAGTGCTATACAGAAACTTTTACCCTACTTATAACCTATTTTAGCCGTAACCCTAACCCCTAATTCTAGGGTAGGGTAGCCTAGAACACTTTTAGAAACTATTTTGGTAATATTATCTTAGTAAATACAATTATAGAATTAAATAGCGTTTTGATTATTTTGTTGTTATTTTATTATATGTATAATTGAAAAACAGAACACTTGATAAATAAGACACATTTGTCTTATTTTTCAAATGTGGTTTGAATTGGGTGACCTAGTAACCTCTGTGTGAAGGTCCAGCAATTGGCGTGGGGCAGGTTTGAGACTGATCTAATATACTTTATTTCTCAGCTGCCTCACCAACGTCTGTACGTGAATTAATAACTTTTAATTGCTAAATATTTCCAATAGATGGCAGCATAAGACCACGAAGCATCAGTTATAGGCTACAAGCAGCAATATGATTGACATGAAATAGCATGCAACCAAATACTATATGTCCCATGATTTTCTAAAATGGTCACTCATTACTTTAGCTAGCTATATATCTCGTATTAGGCCTGTGATGCTTTTGGAAGAGCAATTAAATAGTGACTATAGCAGGTGTTGAACCCCAGGTAAATAATCACTAGTCAGATGCTCCAACCTCAACCCTAGTATACATGCATTTAAAAATATCTAATATATCGATTAAACAACCTCGGAATAGATAAGACAAGAGTGCGTCTTCCAGCCCACCAATAAATTACATCATGCAACCCTCCCGGTTAGCAAATGTACCTCAACATGCCCCTCGCGTGCTAGAAGGCAGAGTGCTCGCTGCTGGTTGATGAATCTGACAATGAATGTACCAGGAAAATAAGTTTTTCTCAACCAGAGGTGACTAAATTAATATTAAGTCTTATTGATAATCGTTTTAGTAATGAAGTATAATTTCAAAACATGAGCATAAAAACAGGTAATAATAAACATGAATCATCATTATATTATTTCACAGTAATCTGTTAAATGCTTTTTCAGTCAATCCTCTTGCGTTAGCAGTGTGGAAAGGGACAGTAAAAAGCGTGTGCAGGAGTTTTCCTGTGAGGGGGAGTGGTGGTGTATCCAGGGAGAAAACTAAACTAACCTTCTGAAATGTCATTCGTGGTCTTATGCTACCATCTATTGGAATTATTTAACAACTACAGTAGTACTGAATAAAGTATATCCTTACTAAAGTAGTAATTACTCAGAATTACAAAATATGACATTTTCTAGTTCATTTTACCACTTACAACCATAAAATAACCATTTATAGCATAACAAACAATGAAACTGACATAAACCAAAAAAAAAACATACATTTAGTTAACTATATATAAAAAATATGTATTTAGATGGGTGACATTATCTGCCAAAGTAACACGACTGTAGATAAAGAAGAGCTCTCCAGTACGTGTACAAAACATTTAAAGGCCATTTTCTCAAACATGAGGTTACAAGTTTATCATCTTTCAAAGCAGAATTACTTTCCCATTGTTCCTCAACTGTAGTGTATAATATACCTTTTTCTAGCTGAGTCTCTACTTTTATCCAATGTAAAAAACACAATTTCAAATTTTGCTACATAAGATCGAATCGAGCCGGTCGGTCACATTTGACTGTGTAAAACCTAGCAGTACTACTTATTTCTCTGAGAGTGAGGCCGATATATATTATTACTGTGTAAAACCTAGCAGTACTACTTATTTCTCTGAGTGAGGCAGATATATAGCATTTTGCAAATAAACATGATTATTTGTCTCTCTAAAATGAAACCATCAAGTGATAGATTTTAAACAAATACATGTCTGTCATTAAACAACCCCATGCCATGATTAGCTACTGAAAAAACACACCAATCTCTTTCATAATTTCTTTAAACAATAAAAGCCAAATTACGAACATTTCTGAAAATGGATATATAGCGTTTTTGAATGAAACTCTTGTTTCCCCATTTGAGCTCAGAGTAGATGAGAGATGTAATGTTTGTCTCTGTTGTGTTGAAGTCCAATCAAGCAGGAGAGACCAGCCTCCCCTGTACCCAGCTGTGTGTCCATGAAGAGTGACCGGTCTATGCGTCTACCTTTAATGTTTAGAGAGGGAGACTTTTCTACTGAACAAAGGTAAGAAGAACTCATGGGTCATGGTCAGTGAGTTAAACAACACTGTCTCTAGTCATTTCTCCTCTCCCATTTTCCCATTTATTTTTGTTGTTTTCATAATCCGTAGGCTAATCCTTTTTTCAATTTTCATAGTCCTGAAACAATATTAAACAAACACTACATTCCCTCCCTGTGTGTGTGTGTGTGTGTGTGTGTGTGTGTGTGTGTGTGTGTGTGTGTGTGTGTGTGTGTGTGTGTGTGTGTCAGTGAGTGTGTGTGTGTGCACTCCCTGGATGAGGAGATGTAATCTCTATCCTGATTGCCTAGTCAATTTTACCCCTACCTACATGTACATATTTCCTAAATTACCTCAACTACCTTATTGTTATTTTATTATATTCATTATTGTTATTTTATTATGTTACTATTTCCTTTTTTTATTTAGCTAATTTTTGTGACTTTTTAACTCTGCATTGTTGGGAAAGGGCTCGTAAGTAAGCATTTCACGTTAAAGTGTACCACTGTTGTATTCGGCGCATGTGAGAAATACAATTTGATTTGATTTGAAAATCATGCGCAGAAATATGTCATTGGGTCTAATGGTCGTCTTGTGCCGAACTGCACATGTGCAGGCCGTCAAATCAAAGGCAATCCTTCCATATAAAGTTGTTTTTGACTAACATGAAAATGTGTCAGTTTGTTAAACTACTTAAGACAGAACATTTTCTAAATTAACAACTAAGGAAGTCATTTTTACCTCTCATTGACTTCTTAAACCCCAAACCCTGGCTTGGTCTGCTTCATATGTATTCCCAGAATACATTTTTTACATCAGCAGTTGTCACAAAGTGCTTATATAGAAACCCAGTCTAAAACAACAAAGAGCAAGCAATGTAGAGGCACGGTGGCTAGGAAAAACTCCAGAGAAAGGCAGGAACCTATGAAGAAACCTAGAGAGGAACCAGGCTCTGAGGGGAGGCCAGTCCTCTTCTGGCTGTGCTGGGGGGAGATTATAAGAGTACATGGCCATTAAGGCCAGATCGTTCTTCAAGATTTTCAAAAGTTCATAGATGACCAGCAGGGTCAAATAATAATCACTGTGGTTATAGAGGGTGCAACACGTTAGCACCTCAGGAGTAAATGTCAGTTGGCTTTTCATAGCCAAGCATTCAGAGGTCAAGACAGCAGGTGTTGTAGAGAGAGAGAGAGAAGGAGAGGGAGAGAGAGAGAGAGAGAGAGAGAGAGAGAGAGAGAGAGAGAGAGAGAGAGAGGGAGAGAGAAGGAGAGGGAGAGAGGGAGAGGGTCGAAACAGCAGGTTCGGAACAAGGTAGCACGTCCGGTGAACAGGTCAGAGTTCCATATCCGCAGGCAGACCAGTAGAAACTGGATCAGCAGCACGACAAGGTATCACGTCCGGTGGATCATGTATCGATACTGATAGGATCGAAAGAAGGGGAGTGCTGATCTCTGATCAGTTTTCTCCATTAAAATCTTTCTTTAACATTAGAATTATTTCACAATACTGACCACGGATCAGCTTCTAGAAAGATATTACTACCTACGGCTGCAAATATTGAGGTAGTTTATTCTAGTGCTTACCCAATAAAAATGCACTAAATCACAGATTCGGCACATCATTGGGCACATGTTAGGCTACACATCATGAAATATATTGAGACAATTTACAGACAGTAGCCTACAAGTAGCAACATAGAACTCAATTGATTAAACATGAAATGTATTTAAATATGATTGAAATAGGCCTATAGCCTACTGTTTATATTGTAATGCAGTTATCTCGGTTTTCATTTGAAGCAAATTTTTTCATTGAAGCAAAAAAACATTTGTCTCTCTGAAATGAAGCCATTAATTGATCGATTTTAAAGAAACACATGTCTGTTATTGAACAACCCCCTGCCATGATTAGATAGAGAGAAAACACAACCATTTATTTGATCATTTCTTTAAACAATAGAAGCTAATTTACTAACATTTCTGAAAATGGATATATAGCGTTTTGGAATGAAACTCTTGTTTCCCCATCTGATCTCAGAGTAGATGAGAGATGTAATGTTTGTCTCTGTTGTGTTGAAGTCCAACCAAGCAGGAGAGACCAGCCTCCCCTGTACCCAGCTGTGTGTCCATGAAGAGTGACCGGTCTATGCGTCTACCTTTAATGTTTAGAGAGGGAGACTTTTCTACTGAACAAAGGTAAGAAGAACTCATGGGTCATGGTCAGTGAGTTAAACAACACTGTCTCTAGTCATTTCTCCTCTCCCATTTTCCCATTTATTTTTGTTGTTTTCATAATCCATAGGCCAATCATTTTTTCCATTTTCATAGTCCTAAAACAATATTAAACAAACACAACATTCCCTGTGTGTGTGTGTATGTGTGTGTGTGTGTGTGTGTGTGTGTGTGTGTGTGTGTGTGTGTGTGTGTGTGTGTGTGTGTGTGTGTGTGTGTGTGTGTGTGTGTGTGTGTGTGTGTGTACTCCCTGGATGAGGAGATGTAATCTCATGTTTTGTCCACAGAAACCAACAGGAGAGATCAGAGTCAGAGATTCTCAGTGGTCAGTCTTCCCAGAGTCATCAAACAGACCTGGCCTCCATATTCAGTGTATGTGGTCCTGTTATGTACATTTGTTTTTGTTTACCTCAAGTAAAGTTGATCTGTCAATCATTCATTCATGTGTTAATGAGAAAGCATTTAGTCTCTTGCTTAACTTATTTACTTGATTTATTTCAGTTGCTTGAAGAGAATATTATGACATTTGTTAAGAACGAGCTGAAGATGTTCAAGAGGATTCTTAGTCCAGAACTCCCAGAAGGCTTTGAGAGTCAGAAGCAGGATAAGGAAGTGGTGGATGCTGAAGATGAGAAGCAGGAGAGCAGTGCCAGAGAGGGGGCTCTGAAGATCACACTGCACGTCCTGAGGAAAATGAACCAGAAGGAGCTTGCTGACACACTGGAGAAAAGTAAGAGCTGTCTGCCTCATGTTGAATGCTGTTTTATAACAAACATTTAAAAGCTAAAGTACAGCTAAAGTAGCTGTGTAACTCAATGATATTGTAGCAGCCTTAACACAACACCTAGTGACCTCATCAAGTAGCAGCAGGGATGTGTTGTGTTGATTAATTTAGACAGAGAGAGAGAGAGAGAGAGAGAGAGAGAGAGAGAGAGAGCGAGAGAGAGAGCGAGCGAGCGAGCGAGCGACAGAGAGAGAGAGAGAGAGAGAGAGAGAGAGAGAGAGAGAGAGAGACAACAGTAATAATACCATCAGTAATACCAATAATTATTTAAATCAGTCACACCAGTCTGTAATGCATTATGAAAACATTTACATTTTTGTCATTTAGCAGACGCTCTTATCCAGAGCGACTTACAGTTAGTGAGTGCATAATTTTTTTTTTTTCATACTGGCCCCCGGTGGGAATCGAACCCACAACCCTGGCGTTGCAAGCACCATTCTCTAACAACTGAGCTACAGGGGACCTTAAATGTACACATTTATACAGTCAGTTAAGCGAATCAATTATTATAATTAAACATTTTATAACAGTCCTACAATACTGTTGGCATTAAAACAGACGTAATATTAATATCCTCTGTGTTATTTCTTCATTCAGAAGACCTTGCTATGATTTGCCAACGTGAACTCAAATCTAATCTAAAGAAGAAGTTTCAATGTGTATTTGAGGGGATCGCTAAACAAGGAAACCCAACACTTCTCAATAAGATCTACACAGAGCTCTACATCACAGAGGGTGGAACAGGAGAGGTCAATAATGAACATGAGCTGAGACAGATTGAGACAATAACCAGGAAACAAGCAAGACCAGAGACTGCAATCAAATGTAACGACATCTTCATACCCTTAACTGGACAAGACAAACTTATCAGAACTGTGCTGACAAAAGGAGTCGCTGGCATTGGAAAAACAGTCTCTGTGCAGAAGTTCATTCTGGACTGGGCTGAAGGAAAAGCAAATCAGGATGTCCAATTTATATTTTCATTCCCTTTTCGGGAGCTGAATTTGATGAAAGGGGAAAAACACACTTTCATTGAACTTCTCAATCACTTCTCAATGGAAACCAAAGAATCAACAATCTCCAACTACAACAAGTACAAAGTTCTGTTCATCTTTGATGGTCTGGATGAGTGCCGACTGCCCCTAGACTTCCAGAAGAACAAGATTTGTTGTGACGTCACTGAGTCAACCTCAGTGGATGTTCTGCTGACAAATCTCATCAAGGGAAGTCTGCTTCCCTCTGCTCTCCTCTGGATAACTACCCGACCTGCAGCAGCCAATCAGATCCCTTCAGGGTGTGTTGACCAGGTGACAGAGGTACGAGGGTTCAATGACCCACAGAAGGAGGAGTACTTCAGGAAGAGATTCAGTAATGAGGACCTGGCCAATAGAATCATCTCACACATAAAGACATCAAGGAGCCTCCACATCATGTGCCACATTCCAGTCTTCTGTTGGATTTCTGCAATAGTCCTTGAACACATGTTGAAACATAAGAGAGAAGAGATGCCCAAGACTCTGACTGAGATGTACACACACCTTGTGGAGTTTCATACCAAACTGAAGAATGAAAAGTATCTTGGGAAAGAAGAGACAGGTCCACACTGGAATAAAGAGAGCATTCTGTCACTGGGAAAACTGGCTTTCCAACAGCTTGTGAATGGCAATCTGATTTTCTATGAAGAAGACCTGAAAGAGGCTGGCATTGATGTCAGTGAAGCCTCAGTGTACTCAGGATTGTGCACACAGATCTTTAAAGAGGAATGTGTGCTGTACCAGGACAAGGTGTACTGCTTCGTGCATCTGAGCATTCAGGAGTTTCTGGCTGCTGTATATGTGTTCCTCTCATTCATCAACAACAATGAGAATCTAATGGCCGAACCTCAATCAACGTCTAGTAACTTTTCTTCGCTGTTCAGACACAAGTCTGAAGTTACTGTCTACAAGAGTGCTGTGGATAAAGCCTTACAAAGTGAGACGGGAAACCTGGACCTGTTCCTCCGCTTCCTTCTGGGCCTCTCACTGAAGTCCAATCAGAAGCACTTACGAGGTCTACTGACAAAGACAAGAAGCAGCTCACAGAGCCATGAAGAAACAGTCAAGTACATCAAGGAGAAGATCAGGGATAATCCCTCTCCAGAGAGGTCCATCAATCTGTTCCACTGTCTGAATGAACTGAATGACCATTCTCTAGTGGAAGAAATCCAAAGCTACCTGATATCAGGAAGTCTCTCAGAAGAAGAACTGTCACCTGCACAGTGGTCAGCTCTGGTCTTTGTGTTGCTGACTTCAGAAAAGGAGCTGGAAGTGTTTGACCTGAAGAAATACTCCAGATCAGAGGAAGGTCTTCTGAGGCTGCTGCCAGTGGTCAAAGCCTCCAGAGCTGCTCTGTGAGTAAATACAATTATATTTCAGTACTAATCATCAGGAAGAAATATTAAGTTGAGAGAAAACTTTGTATTATAATGTATGTAATATTCTATTGAAAAACATATTGCATAAATGCATTGATTTTCACATTAGTATAACAATATGACCATACCATTCTAGGAGACTGAAGATGAATCTATATGTTGTTTAAGAGAATAAACCAAATGCATCTGCCATTGTCCTTCTGGTTAGATTAACAGTGTGTTTGTGAAATCATGATGATCTCTTTGCAGGCTGTCAGGCTGTGGAGTCACAGAGGAAGGCTGTGCTTCTCTGGTCTCAGCTCTGAAGTCAAACCCCTCACACCTGAGAGAGCTGGATCTGAGTAACAATGACCTGAAGGATTCAGGAGTGAAGCTGCTCTCTGCTGGACTGGGGAATCCCCACTGTAAACTGGAGACTCTGAGGTCAGTATTCCTGTAGTTGGTCAACAAGTGATAACTGTTCACCAGATCCACATGTGTTTACCAGGCACACATAGTCCACACCATATGTGTTTGGACAGTGAAGCTTACAGTTTAACATTTGGTGCTATGCTCCATCATTTTGGATTTGAGATAGAATGTTTCATATTAGGCAACAGTACAGAATGTATATAATGTCACCTTTTATTTGAGGGTATTCATACATATCTGTGTTACTGTTTTGAAATGAAATCACTTAATGTGTCTAGTTCTCCCATTTGAAAAAGTCGTAATCATTTGGACATATTCACTTATGGTATATTGTTTTAAAGTAGTCATAAGTTTAGTATTTGGTCTCATATTCCTTACCTGCAGTGATTACATCAAGCTTGTGATTCTACAACCTTGTTGAATGCATTTGCAGTTTGTTTTGGTTGTGTTTTAGATGATGTTTTTCCCAATAGAAACTGAATGGTGAATAATGTCCTGTCATTTTGGAGTCACTTCACTTGTATTGTCAGTAAGAATAGAAGATCTTTTCTGAACACTTCTACATTCATGTGGATGCTACCATGATTATGAATAATCATGAATGAATCGTGAATTATGATGAATGAGAAAGTTACAAAAATATATATATATTATATTATATTGAAATACTTACTGAATCAGTGCATTGGTGTTCACATTTGTATAACAATATGACCATACAATTCTAGGAGACAGAAGATGAATCTAGATGTTGTTTAAGAGAATAAACCAAATGCATCTGCCATTGTCCTTCTACACTACTGGTGTTAAATTAACAGTGTGTTTGTGAAATCATGATGATCTCTTTGCAGGCTGTCAGGCTGTGGAGTCACAGAGGAAGGCTGTGCTTCTCTGGTCTCAGCTCTGAAGTCAAACCCCTCACACCTGAGAGAGCTGGATCTGAGTAACAATGACCTGAAGGATTCAGGAGTGAAGCTGCTCTCTGCTGGACTGTGGAATCCCCACTGTAAACTGGAGACTCTGAGGTCAGTATTCCTGTAGTTGGCCTGATTTGGTGCTATGCTCCAGCAATTTAGTTTTGAGATAAAACGTTTCATATTAGGTGACAGTACAGAATGTCACCGTTTAGTTGATGTTAATGGTGAGAGGTTAGCATGTTTTGTTGTAGCCTCTGTAACTTTCTCACTCATTATTATTCATGATTAATTCATTATTTTGCTTAATCGTGGCATCATCAGGATTAATTTAGTAGTGTTTAGAAACATGTTATCTACTCACTTAGACAGAAAATTACTCCAGTCATCATCCACCATTCAGTTACTATCGGGCAAAACCTAACCCAAAACACAACAAAAATAAACTGCAAATGAAACCAACGAGTTTCTACTTTAATGCATTATAAGTCAAATGGTCAGAATACGTTTGACTTCGTCAAATGGGGGGACTAGATACATAAAGTGATTAATTTCTAAACGGTGAAATAAATATGGATTAAAATACCCTCAAATAAAAGGTGACATTATATACTGTCACCTCATATGAAACATTTGATCTCAAATCCACAATGCTGGAGTATAGAGCCACATTTAAAATGTTAGCTTCACTGTCAAAATAGATATGGTATGGACTGTATACTCAATACAATCTAAATATGATACCTCACTGTCTGTCTTTTGACTGATACTGCTTTTTAAACTGCTCTGGTCAGTCTACTCAAATATTTGTACTGTACATGTTTCTCTCTACAAGCAATATTATGATAATTTCTAATAATGATACAAGCAATATTATGATAATTTCTAATAATGATACATTCATTTATGAATAGATATGGCAGGTTTCAGGACACTGATATATCTGAACATTTAGAAAAAATATACTGCCACTATTTTCACCACCAAAGAATAGCAGTGTGGTTTTAACATCATTTGACTCTTTGCAGGCTGTCAGGCTGTCTAGTCACAGAGGAAGGCTGTGCTTCTCTGATCTCAGCTCTGAAGTCAAACACCTCACACCTGAGAGAGCTGGACCTGAGCTACAATCACCCAGGAGACTCAGGAGTCAGACTGCTCTCTGCTGGACTGGAGGATCCACACTGCAGACTGGAGAAACTCAAGTATGTAGAGGGTTTATGTCAATGTTCATATCGGACATGTTGGAGTTATCAGGCTAGTTAAGACAAGCATTCTGACCACCACTTGGACTAAGTTATATAAGTTATATAAAGACTGTGTGTGTGTGTCCAGTGTGTGTGTGTGTGTGTGTGTGTGTGTGTTTGTGTGTGTGTGTGTGTGTGTGTGTGTGTGTGTGTGTGTGTGTGTGTGTGTGTGTTTGTTTGTGTCCAGAGTGTGTGTGTGCCAGTCTGTATGTGTGTTCACACACACACTGGACACAAACACACACACACTGGACACACACCCACACACTGGACACACATACACACACTGGACACACACACACACACTGGAAAAACACACACACACACACACACACACACTGGACACACACACACACACACTGGACACAAACACACACACTGGACATACACACACACACACTGGAGACACACACACATACACACACACACACACACAAAGGACACACACAAACACACACACACACACTCACACCGGACACACACACACTCACACTGGACACACACAAACAGTGGACATACACACACACTGGACAAACACACACACACTGGACACACACACACACTGGACACACACACACACATACACACACACACACACACACACACACACACACAAACACACACTGGACACACACACGCACTCACACACTGGAGACGCACACACACACACACACTGGAGACACACACACACACACACACTGGACACACACACACTCACACTGGACACACAAACACACATACACTGGACACACACACACACTGGACAAACACACACACTGAACACACATACACACTGGACACACACACACACACACTCACTCACACTGGACACACACACACACACACACACTGGACACACACACACACTCACACACTGGACACACACTGGACACACACTGGACACACACACACACTCACACACTGGACACACACTGGACACACACTGGACACACACATACAGACACCCACACACACACTGGACACACACACACTCACACTGGACACACACACACACTGAACACACACACACACAAAAACACACACATTGGACACACATACTGGACACAAACTGGACACACACACTGGACACACACACACACTGGACACACACACACACACACACACACACACACACACTGGACACACACACACACACAGATACACACACACACTGGACACACACACTGGACACACACACACACACTGGACACACACACAGACAAACGTTCTTACCACCGCTTGTACAAAGTTATATGCAGAATGTGTGTGTGAGTGTGTGAGTGTGTGATTGTGTGAGTGTGTGTGTGTGTGTGTGTGTGTGTGTGTGTGTGTGTTTAGGTGTATCCCTCAATGACTGTCTGTTCTTCTGCTTACCGCTACAGTGTGGAACATGGTGGAGAGAACACAATGAAACCTGGACTTAGAAAATGTGAGTGTTGACTGCTGTGAAGAATATGACTAAGAATAAGTCTTAATTCAAGTGAAGTCAAAGTCAAAGACCACCATCATTACTTACTTGGCCATATTAAATATCAGCTGTAGTTCTACAGAAGCAGAAATCAGGGACACCAAAGTTTACAAAGAGTTGCTTTGACAATGTGTGTGTCTGTGTGTGTGTGACATGTTCCTGTTACATTAGAAATGTGTGTGTCCAGAATGTGTGTGTTTTCAGGATGTG